>NC_086283.1:83370857-83670857 GCF_021018805.1 Prinia subflava | reverse complement strand
GGTGTAAACGTACCAAGAGTATTCAACATTTATTCTACACACACTCTGAACACACACAAGTACTCTCTATTTAGACAACATGAATGCTGCTCTAATCACTATTTATCTTGTAAATTACAACTCTCTGGAAACATTTTCTTTGCGCCATCTGGCTTGATGTATTTTTTAATCAGTTGATGAGTATTTTTATATGTTACAAGGAACAGATAGTGAAGCATTTGTTACATTACGACGTGAAGTAAAGACTTTTGAAAGCTGAACTTGTCAAAAATTCACTGCAATAAATGTTTTAAATTTTGCCAAAATACTAAGGACAGTTTTGGTAAAGGTTTCATATGACTCATTTTTAACATCTTTCAAGAAAATGCATAATAAACTTCTTTCAAGGAAACTGCATATTTTTCCTAGGAATGCTGGTTGAACAGGACCCCTGTGCAGAAATGAAAAGACATCTCAATTACAAACAGCACCTTAACTGACAATTTTGTCCTTATGATTTCAGTACTGTAATTGTAATATTAAAATAACCAGTAGAGATCCTTGCTGCTGAAGAATTTCACTCAGAAACAAGGAGGAAGATGCTATTACAATTCAAAGATTTCAGGAACTACATTAATTTGAACTCTCCTGGAGATAAGAAAATGAGAGTATCTGGAAATATACAAAATGAAAAAAAAGCTTTTTAAATGAACAAATGTGCACAGCACTTTCTCATGTCTGCATTTGCTCCTCTTAAAATGCCAGTTACTCTTTTTCTAAAAATCCACAATTTATTGTATTTGTAGATACAAAACTTAAAAGCAGCATGTGGTGGTTCTTAACTCAAAGTCCTTTGAAGATAAATTTTATTACTAAGTGGCTGCATCTGATTTTATGAGCTCAGTATTAAACACTGGAATTTATGCTGCTGAAAGTAATAATTAAATACACATATTTTGAGAAGCCTAGAATACTGTCCTTGAATTATCCTAAGGGAGAAGCTTAAAAAATGTCTATTGAAAAAGGTACATTGGCAAATTTTGACTTTATAAATTGACAATTTAAACAATGTCCACACAGTAGGGCATTAAGAGCCAAATGAGAATTTGTTGTACAGCTAGAAAGAGTCATCAGTAAGTGGTTTTTTTTACTTAGAATATTTTGCTGTTAGTGTTGGAAAATGCTTTCCTAAAACCAAGAAGAAAAACTCAGCTGTTCTGCACTGGCTACTGAAGGATTTATTTAGTAACCCAAACAACAGCATGAGTAAAACAGGTGCAGCTGAAACTGAAAGAGACAATATTATATGATTGCTGTGTACCAGACACAACATCTACGGTCAGCTGATCATCGACTCAGGTTTCTTCCCACATACGGTATCACACACAAGCCCACTGACTTTGTCTGATCTCTTATCTCTGATCTTCTTCTTTCATCACTCTGTACATTTCAGCATCTTGGCAGTGAAAATCCTTGGAGATCATGCTGATAATATTGGACAGAAAGAATCTCACAAGTTTGTTTCCAATTCTTTGCTGGCATTAATGTCTAGTCTAGCACTCAAGTAGCATGTCTGTAATCAGCATGGTATTGAAGACATTTTGGCCTTAAGGAACTCCTGTCATAATTTGGTCCTGGTCCCTGGGTTTCCATACTTCGTACTCCAGCACAGTGCTCCTTCAGCAACAATCCTGTGCCTATATCTGAGACTGCCCTGTCAACAGATCCCTGAAACCATAGAGGGGAACATGGCCTTTTTCTTGACTGTTGTTTTTAAGTCAGATCCTCACAGGGATTCAGGCGATGGCTCCACCTGACACTTGTTTTTAGTGGCCTAATTGGGAGTGTCAAACTTTCACTGGGAGGGAATGGAGGACACAGGCAGGAATGTAAACAAGCTTGACTGGTGAAACTGCTGGATGGTGGAGCCATAACAGAGCCAGCAGCCTTCTTCTGGAAAACAACTCCTGTTTTCTTGTTGGCAGCTTCAAAACATGCACATCCTATTAATCTAACTGTTCTTCAGGAGAAAATCTGTCTACCTGTATCTTGTGATGATGGTGTTACTTTTTTCCTGACCTGCTGTCCCAACACACACTTGCAATCAGTCTGCCACTCACTTTTCCTGATGACATCACTAAGGCAATCCCTGCTCCCATCGAGAAGTAAACCATGGCAACTGCAACTAGCACAACAGAAAGAAAGACTTTCAGATTCATGAAAAATGAAAACCCTTTGCTCTTTTCCCTTTTATTTCAAACTCCCAGTTGGCTAGCAGCAATTTAAAATATCCTAGCTAAAATATCCTTCAGGAGACTACTGCATTCTGCCAGAGATGGGCTTAAGAGTAAACTAGGATGCATTACAAGGTCAATCTACTGCAAGATGAACAAAACTATTTATAGGCCACAGTCTATGCTTTTGTGTTCTTACTTCTTAACAGAGTGTTTTGAAGAATTGGGGCCTCAGCTCTCTGGATAGCACTGGCACTGGGATGGGGGAGGAAAGGGAGTCTGTACCCAAGAAGATGCCCAGTGACAACCCAAACAGTGTCAACCACACATTGCAATGTCTGGCGCTACAGCCATCTGAACTACCAATAAAGTCATGCAGGACTCAGAAATATTTTTCAAATACTGCTTGGCACTGTAAAATAAATTGCAGTTATGAAGGTTGTGACAAAGGATTCCTAGATAGGTATCCAGAGAGTGATTGTCTCTGGCACACCAGTTTTCTGCTGTATAGAAATGATCAAGAACAACAAAATCATGTGCTGAAACAGCTCTTGTTTACTATCCTTCTCATTCAGATTTTGGTTTTGTATATCAGTGTTGCATAGGTGTAAAAAAAAATTAATTTGCTCAAACATCAAGTATATGTGTTCTTAATTTGACTCACACTGAACTTCTTCGTTTATGTTCATTGGGTAATGAGTCGGAACTGAAATTAATAATGAAGAATTGCACACTTTTCAACTTGTGCAAACACCCAAGTTTCTAAGTCAAAAAAGTGACTGTTAAGGAACTTCACTGGACAAATCATCATAACAAAAATGAAACTGATCAACAAGAAGTTATTAATCTATAAGTGAACCTAATTTGTTTGTTTTTGTAACAAAATACAGAAAAGGGGGCAAATCAATAACATAATCAGCAACTGTTTTAAAGACTGATTTTTACAATACTGAAAGTAATGATGAAGCAAATGATGAATTTGAGGCGCTTCAGGAAAGGATCCAAAAAACTCCAAAAACCCCTCCAAAAACTCCAAAAAAACCCCAAACAAACAAACAAACAAACAAACAGAAAAAAAAAGCCCGAAAAAATAATGAGCTGATAATGGGCATTCCGTTAGTTAACTTTTTAAATGCAATCCGACAAAATGAAAATGTCCTTAAATGCCACAGTAATCTAGTGGGAAAATCAAAATAATTGTAACAGCCCAAACAGTGCATTCTATTGATAAAAATGGAGATGATAAAATTGCTTTAAGATAGGAATTAGAGAAAATGTAAGTTGTGCTTGAATGTGAATTGAATGTAGGTACAAGGCAAATTACACCAATGATACTACTAAAGTGAAATGTAAGAATTATTACCAGTCCTGTCAGAAAATGTATTCAACAAAGAGCTTTGAATT
This sequence comes from Prinia subflava, assembly GCF_021018805.1. Lineage (NCBI taxonomy): Eukaryota > Metazoa > Chordata > Aves > Passeriformes > Cisticolidae > Prinia > Prinia subflava. The sequence goes on along the minus strand of NC_086283.1, from coordinate 83,667,240 downwards.
CTGGGAAAATAGGTAAATATTATCAGACTTGACAAAGACTAAATCCTTCCCAGTAACAGTACTTTAAAAAAATTTAAACAGCATCACTACAGCTAAGTAATTTGTATCAGTAAGCCAGGATAGCTTGAATACTGGTTTTTGAAATAGCTTTCTGGAACCACTTTTGATCTCTAAACATGACTCTCAATAAACCTTGGGAGCTCCAAAGAACAGGAAGAAAGCTACTACAGTGACTCTGTTAAAAGAAGGCAAAGAGAATGACTCAGGTTAATTACATGCCTGTCATCTGGACTGTAATCCTCAGGAAAATATCCAAGTTGCTTAGATAGGACTAAATTAATAAATGTTCAAGTTTAATTACAACTCAGAAATGACATTTCCAGGAAACACATCTTGTAGTGCTATTGTAGTATCTCTTTGAGCAAATGTTAATTTGATAAAAATAACAGTGATGCCATATCCTTCAGCTTTGGTTTGGCATTTGAGCTGATACAGTAGGACATTTTAATTAACAAAAAACCTAGAAAGATTAAAAAAATATAATCAGAATCAGTCACACAGTAAGTGGACTCTGAATAATCAGCAGGCCTCAAAAACCAGAAAAGGAATAATCAGCGAACACATGTGTGAGTGATCCAGATCCTCTGGGGATCAGGATTGTCCATCTGCTATTCTTTCTTATGCTGCACCAAACTGTCACTCGAGTCACAATGGCAAGGGATGCAAGAACTAGGAGTGTGGAAAATAATGAAAGCTAAAGTCACTTCCAGAGTGACTCAGAGCTCTTGGTAAACTGAGTCCAGTTAAACATACAAACAAACGAAACAAATTAAAACACCAAACAAACTCCTCACTAAAACCAACCCTCTACTTATTCACATTTTTTATTTACATAAAATTAAATACATATTTCACATATATTTGTATTTATGTGTCTTGATATGGTTAAATGCAATATTCTAACTATGAACTAAAAACTGTAAGCCATCCTTGCCTACACCATAAACACCTTTCTTCTGCAATAAATTACACTGCCTGAAAACTTGCATGGGATTTAGCCTTGACAGGATTTGTTTTGTGTTTTTGGTGCGCCACATACAAAAGGGCTCAAAGTTTGAAAATGTACCAATTGACAATAGAGCTGAGGGGCTCCACCTCCAAAATCTGAAGTGGAAACTGTTGAGAGTTCACCTGAGTTCACCTGATGGGTACATGTATTTATACATAGAACCACAGAACACAGAATTTGGGTTTCAAGTGATCTTAAAGATTATCTTGTTCCAATGCTCTGCCATGCACAGGGACACAGAATCACAGAATCACAGAATCAATCAGGTTGGAAAAGACCTCTTTGAGTCCATCCTGTGACAGAACACCATCATGTCAACAAGACCATGGCACTGAGTGCCACATCCAGTCTTTCCTTAGACACCTGCAGGGATGGTGACTCCACTACCTCCCTCGGCAGCCCAGTCCAGCGTCCAATCACCCTTTCTGTGAAGAAATGCTTACTAATAGTCATCCTGAACCTTCTCTGGTACACCTTGAGGCTGTATTCTCTTGTCCTGTCAAGACAAGAGGCCGACCCTCACCTGGCCAGATCCTCCTTTCAGGGAGTTGCAAAGAGTCATTATGGCCCTCCTTGAGCCTCCTTTTCGCTGAACACCCTCGGCTCCCTCAGCTGCTCCAGAGCCTTCCCTAGCTCCGACGCCCTTCTCTGGACTCGCTGCCCTGTGTCTTGGGAGGGGTCCAGGACTGCTCACTGGACTCTCGAGGTGTGGCCTCCGCAGGGCCGAACCGCAGGGTGCGGTCACTGCCCTGCTCCTGCGGCCACACGCCTTCCACAAGGCCCGGCTGCTCGCCACATCCACCCGGCCTCGAACGCTTTCCTTGTGGGGGGAAAGGGGCTGGCGAGGCTGCGCCAGCAGTCGGACACGGTTTTGTGGCTGAACTCGAATGGTCAGTCATTGGAACAGGCTGCCCAAGGACGTGCAGAAGTCACTGTTCCTGGAGATCAAGAGTTGTCTGGATCCGGCGCCGGGTGATGTGGTTTAGGGGTTACAGGGGCAGTTGTGTGGGCGGACGGTTGTACTAGATTGTCTCGAAGGTCTCTTCCAACTTTAATGTTTGTATGAAAGCAAGCGGACTTGCGGCTGCGTAAACGAGGCTCTTGTGGAAGCACACCCCGAAGCCCAAAGGCAGCGCAGTGCCCGCCCCGGGTCACGGCCGCGCTCCCTCAGCCGCGGGTCCCTTTCCGGCGCCGCCCCGCCCGGCGCTGCCACATCCTCCGCTGACATCAGCCCGCGCCGCCATATTGAGCCGCTGCCGCCGCCAGCGCGGCCGCCCCGGGACCGGCCCGCTCCCCATGACTGCCCCCGGCCGGGACGCGTAGGGCGGAGCGGCTCCAGCCCGGCCCGTGCCCTCCCCGAGCCGCCGCCGAGCCCCGCTGTCTCCCCGCCACCATGACTTCCCTGACCCAGCGCAGCTCCGGGCTGGTGCAGCGCCGGACCGAGGCCTCCCGCAGCGCCGCCGCCGCCGATAAGGAGCGGGGCGCCGGCGGCGGCCCCGAGGATGAAGGGCGCCGGGACGAGTCCGGCGACGACGAGAAGGGCGATTCCAAGGAAACGCGGCTCACCCTCATGGAGGAGGTGCTGCTGCTGGGCCTCAAGGACCGTGAGGTGCGGTTGGGGACGCTGGGCAGGGGGTGCCCGAGGGGACACCGGTTTTTGGAGACTGCTGTGGGAAAGAGGAGCCTGGTGGTGGGATGGGGTCAAGGGCGCTGCAGAGTGAGTGTGGCTGTGGGCTTGGGGGCAGAGGGGATGGGGGACGTGGTGTGTCTGGAACTGGGTCGGTATTTTGGAGGAGGTGGGGAAAAGGTGCACGGATTTTGGGGAGGGGGCACCCGGCAGAGTTTGTAGCCCTTTGGTTATGGGGTTTGCAGAAGGGCTGTCATATGAATACATATGAGAGGGAATGCAGTGGACCTGGGGCAATATAGAGACCTGGATATGGGGGTCAGGGCTTCAGGTCGGCTTTGGACTCGAAGGCCTGGGTGAACCTCACACATTTATCCTGCTTCAGCTTATCCCTGGCTCAAATGTGGGGGACCCCTCTACTCCTGTGGCTTTTGTCAGACAGAACTCTGGTACTTACGAGGTCCCCAACTGCTCTAGGATGCTGAGCAGCCCTTTTCTACTAAGACTCTGCAGAGTAATGCATGTGAAAAATACCTTCAAATTGGGGGGAGGGTTATATGGCAAAAATAGGCTGTGTGAAATGAGAAGTGTGTCAAAATGAAGAAATTGCATTATTATATAATTATGTATTTTTTCTGATTTCATTACTTAGTAGTTTGCCATGATACTGTAAGTCATTGAGGAAGGTGTGCTTCCACTGGTGTGTTGGATTTTTTTCGTTTGAAAAAGGCAGTCAATATAGAAAACACACAAACTGCAGAATGAGAGTTCTATCAGGGAAGCAGTTTATTTTGATGTGATGTATGATTGAAGCATAATACACCCTTAGTTTAGATGTGAGATACAGTATGGTTTTGATTAAGCAATTAGCTTCTTTCTTTCTTTCTTTCTTTTTTTTTTTTTTTTTTTTTTTGGTCAAGTAAACTTGCTTTTGTTTTTTAATTTGTGTGACAAGTAAATAGTTTAATCCAGTTCACTGATTTGAATGGAAGTCTCTTGAAACTGTGCCTGTTTCAGAGGAAGGATAATATGGGAGGGAAGCTGGTAAATTTTATGTTCTTTGACAGGCCATTGCATTTAAAATACATTTACTGGTTGATAGTGAATAAAGAGCAGCTTTCTTGATTAACATTTGCTTTTTAACATATGTCATGGCACCAAGCCTAAGTTCAAGCAGTGTTTGGACAGTGCTCTCGGGCACATTCTTGGGGATGGTGCTGTGCAGGGCCAGGAGTTGGACTCAGTGATCCTTGTGGTGCCTTCCAACCCAGCTTATTCTGTGACTCTATGATCTGTGTATATACCTGCTACAGTAGCATTTTATTCCTCTCTCAGACTGTGCGTTTCAGAGCATATTCTTGTAGTCCTGTTTTTACAGGTGGACCTTGCCATGGTGTACTGGTAACCTCAGTAGATAGTGATCTCTGCTTCTACGTGTGAAATTGAAGGCTTCTTGAATTGAATGCATATGAACCTTTCTCTTTCTACACGCCTGAATAGCTGGGGAAAGTAAGTTAGGAGTGGCAAGAGTGATTGTTGGCAGGATTGGCTTAGGATAGCTTCCCTTGAGGCAGGTTGTATAAACTGAGTGATCTTTCAGCCTGTTTTTTTAACCAGGATTGTGTTATAAATCTGCTGGATCTGTGGGCATTACGCTGTGAAGATTTTAAGGTAGTGAGTGTTGTGTCTGCTCAGGAGGAATATGTGGCACAAGTCTTCATGGTGTTTCAAAAGGCTAGTTAACATTGGATCTGAAAGTCTACCTTTGCAATGGTGTGCATCAAAGTTATAAATTATCTGACTTTGCTAAGCACAGCAGTGACATACATTGCAGATGATCTAACATTCCCTTGTATAGAAAAAGGAACTAAATGGTTACAGTGGCATGGATATCCGCAACTCCCTTGGGATTTTGCAATGGAGGCATCAAACAAAAAAAGTTATAAAGTTGTCTTTAGGGCAGAGGGCTTAAATGCAGGAGCTGTAGCATACCCTCTTAGTGAGCTTTGTTAGACATGAAGCTTTGGGATTTGAACTTCAGTTTTGGGCCTGCTTGTGCCCATGTGTATGGGGTACACGATTTAAACCATTTGTTGTGTGTTTTCTTCCAAAAGTGGAAATAAAGCTATAAACTCATTTTCCAATATGGATATTTTTTGTTCTCTGTTGTTCTAATGATAAGTAAGCTGAACTAAGTTACTTTACATGTCTGGAAATGTTTTTTACAAAGTTTTTACTTCCAGTAGAACTGATTTACTTTAGCATTTGAGTGAGATTTTCTCAAGAGAGCAAGCAAAGAAGAGCAGTATAGCATCTGTAAAGTGTAATTTTGAAATTATATGAAGTTTAAGGGACAGGCAAAGGCAAGTTTATGAGATACAAGCTTGATTGAAAGCCTGTAAATTTAAAACTGAGAAAATCCTTCCTGTTTATTCCAACAGGATAAAGCAATTTAATGTTTACTTTAAAATAGGAAGAAAAATTACAGAAAGTAGACTGGATTGGCCGAAGAACATGTGAAAATAAACAATATAAAAACAAGGACTTTGTTTTGGTCAATGAACATGTTTCCCTAAAAATAGCTACTTTCTCAGAACACTCACTGATACATACATTGATAACATAGCTTTCAGATTTTTAGGCAATTTTCAACACTAGTAGATGTAGCTTAACTTCAGGTAAATTGTATGCAAAATACCTCACATGTACAGAGCTACCTTTATAATTTCTAAGTGTACATGAAAGAACCTTTGCTATTAGGAAACACTTTTTCCGGAAGATCTGTTTAGTGATGCATTGATATGTTCAGTGTTTCCAGGAGACTGTTAGATACTCATGTGAATCCTGTTTCCAGGGTGGTGCATTGGTTGTAAACAACCACAGCAGGACATTTGAGTTGTTGTCTGGTTGCTGCTGCAGCATGGATTTTGATGGGAATTTCTGGCAGCTGTAAAACACACCACCCCTCAATCCTGTTCCTGATGTCTGAACACAATTATCTGCATTTGTATGTGCTTCTTGGATGTGGCCTTTTTGTTTGTTGATGTTGTGTCCCCCACCAGTTTGGCCTAATGAAGTTGTTCTAATTACGTCTTCTGGTTGCCCTTGTCCACCAACAGTTCTTCTTCAATCTGTATTTTCTGTGTACGCATAACTATTTCTGTATTCCAAAGTCAAGATAGATTATAAGGGATATGTGCTGAAATATGTGCAGGCTTGCATAACATGACAGATGAGGTGTCCTTGGAGGAACAGGTAATAAACTGGAAGAAAATGCATTACTAAAATTTTTCAGGGAGCCATCACAATACCTGCATGTATTGGAAATCCTTCAGAAACATGGCTAAAAAAGAGAGTCAGGTTCACCCATTTAAAGCAGAACAATAATCAGTTGCTCTAGGAATGAAAAGCATGCACTGAAGTAAACCAGTGCTGTATTAGGTAAAAAAACAGTATTGTGATAAGATAGGTCAAAGCCACAGCAAAACAATGTTACAGTGTAGAACTACTGAAGCAAAAGAAGGGAGTGATAAATACTGGAAGTTATATTCTAACTTAACTAAAAATGATGGCTAAGAGATGAGTACAGAGTAGCCTTTTCATTACAGGTTCTCTCGGCATCTTGTAATTCAGTCCCATAAAAATGGAGAGGTTGTGAGGTGGTCCTGCTATGTAACTTGCCCTGATGAATTTCGTCCTTATCGGGTTTAATCTGTTTGTGGGTTTGGTTTTTGCCCCCCTCCTTTTTGAAATTTTCTTTTGTTGTTTGTTAGGAATCTGTTCAAATACAGCAGTGCAGTCAGCTGCTTTTTATCCTTTATACAATTGCCACAACTAAACAAATTGAAGCAGCTAGAGAGAGACTTGGCACCCACCAAGATAAAATATTTATTTGATCTGTAAATAATTCCTCACTTGCTGAAAGAATACTCACGTAAAGTAAGCTGAAAAACAGCTGGCTACTGCAGTCTACTGCAACAGTAAATATTTCTTAGATTTTTTTACCCTTTCTTAGCTGAAGACTAATATGTCGTTTGTGTGAGTGAAGCAACGTTAAATCACTTCTTTAGGTACAGAAATTACCTTGGATCTTTGTTGCTTATGTTTGGCCTTCAAAAAATTCCCTTTATTTCTAAAAATTTAGTTTTGCAGCATAGCTTTTTGTCCAGATAGGTCACATGAAAGTCCCCAGTTTACAATATTTTTCATTGTATTGAAATAAGATATTTGGGAACTAGTGTGCCTGCTTCAGATGGGCTATTTTGTATTGATCAGATTAGTATTAAAATGTAGTTTCTTTATTATTCTTACAAATATGAGTGTCTCAATTTGTTTCTAAATTTTGTATTTTAATCCTAAAGGTATTTGCGTGAAAGGTGGCAGAAGTTTTGAAAACATTTAAAATGTGGGTGGTGTTTTTCCTGCACTTCAGATTTGACTTGGTGAAATGGATACTGTAATACAGGAGTCTGGAGGGGATTTGCCTTTGTAAGAAATTAACGGGTTTTGAAAAGTCTTCTTTGTATCCTTTTAGTCTTTTTTCATCTCACGAAAACAGTTTCAGCAAGAGGCTGAACATCAACTTAGAAGCGCCCAAGTTTTGCTGGAAAATTTCTGAGACAAACAAGTGTAACTTGAAGAGGCGTCAACTGGGAATTCATTCGCATTGCAGTTGAAGAGTGATGTATGAATGTGTTGAAACCTGGACAAAGACATGCTTTTTCTCAAATGTTAAGGGCCTAATAACAACCAAGTATGTAATGTCTGTGGTGAAAAATTCTTTCTTTCATAGTTGCCTACCTTTTTGCTCTTTTTAATTTTATGTCTATAGATAAATTACAGACCAGAAGAAGATAGGAGGTGTGGGAGGAGGAGTACCCTGATTGTCTTTGCTACAAGATGAGTAAAGTGCCTCTTTACTGTGCTGCTGGGTAAATTCTGGTTTTGGACTCTATTGAGGATATGCTGATTTTGAATCATTTGCATGCAGTTGGTGTAGTTATCCCTGCATTCATAGCATGGTTAATCTGTAATCTATATTATTTTTCTTTGGATAACTTTGACTGTGGCAAAGTCCCTTTTTTATGGCAAGCTGTCTGGTGTAGGGCAAAGACAAAAACATTGTCCGAGCCTTTTTAGTAGTGCTTTCCAGTTTTTCAAGTGCTCTTAAACAAAGCTTTAACTTAGTACTCTTAAAAATGTGCCATAAATCTTCTTCCTCTCCCTTTAGCAAGCTGCTTTTATTAAATATCTTGAATGAAGTATATATATAAGAAAGTTTTGCTCTTTACTGCTAGAAGAGAAATAATCATGAAACTTAAAACAATATTTTATATTAAAGAAGTAGTGTATTTTTTCAGGTGTTCTTTGGTCCTAATATAGATAATGTATTACAGCATTTATTTCAATTAATAAAGGTCCATGTAATGGACCTTCTTTGCAAGGGTAAATTGACCAGACTAAGAATTGCAGACAGTATATTTAAGAATTACTTTCTTACAGATCAAGTAATTACTACAGCACATACTCATCTCTGTGTGACATTACTGGGAAGAGGGAAAGCTGGAGTAAATGTGTGGCTTGGTTTCCTCTGCACAGCATTCTCAGTCCATTTTTTCCATAGGTTTTAGTAAAAGAATAAAAGATTTAGTTAACTAGCCATGTGCCTCTTGTAACTTTTTTTTTTTTTCTGGCTTGCAAACTGGTCTTAGATAAATTTCAGTAACTTGCTTTCTGTCAGAAATATTGATAAAATGATACTGCAGAATGATTTCACGTGTGCTTTTCAGACATAAGAGTTATGAGATTGCACATAAAATAGTTCCCAGTTGCTCTCTTCCTCCGAGTACACTGTGTGTAATGTACACTACTCAGCTTGGATGAGTAGGAGCACAGTGAGTAGCAGCACAAAATCACTGTGCTGTTGGTCTGAGTCTGAACCAGCATTGTGCATGCCAAATCTTTCCCACCTCTTCCAGTACAATCTATACTAAACTACTGTGGTTTTTTTTTTCCCTTGCCATGTTTGTGATGGACTGCTGAGGTAATACACCCTGTAAGCTACATCTTTATAATTGGAGAGGTATTATATTCAAAGCTGTCTTTTTATTTGTGGATGTTACAGGATTTACTCATCACACTGGGAAATTAGTTGTCAGGCTTTTTGCATATCTTTCTGTTGCTGATACTCTTTTAAGCACTTGTAAGCTGCTTTTTGCTGTATACATTCTAGTCATCTGCCTTTATAGTCTTACTAGATAGCATCATGTAGTTGTGTTATTTAGAGTCCTTAGCTGCTAGACGATCTTTTGTACATGTTTTTTACTAGGAGGTTTGTGTTTAGCTTGTCATTCTTGTACAGCACAGCACATTGCACTTCCATTTTTTATGTTTCAGTAGACTCTTGATTTTACTGTGGCACTTGCACAGTCTGTACCATGAGAGAAGCTTTCTGTATGTATTGTGTTGTAATTCCAGTATTCTGTCTTCTGCAGAGCACAGTGACCACAGCAGGTATATGACACTCATTGTGTAGCTTGAGGTAAATGTCAGGTGGATGTTCTCTCTGTACTGATCACTGAGGAAGGACGAACTGCAACTACATTGCCTGAGCTGGATATTTAAATGGAACTCCTGCTTTAGCAGCTTCTGCAAACTATGGCTGAGACTTACAGTTTACAGTTAGTATATGCTAAATATAGCATAAATGGAGGAACTCATTCCTTTCAATGTGAGAACAGTGGGTAATAATAAGCAGTTCAATAAGCAGTGGGTGCACTTCTTATTTAACCTCATAACAAAGATGTTGACATGGCATTATTATGGGGTATTCTGTGTCTTGAAAATTGGTTGCACGTGGACAAGTGAGGAACAAGAAGCTTGTTCTGAAAAGAACTGAAAGGAAGATGGGTGAGGTTTAGACTAAGAACAGAGGAATCTCTCTCTCTTGTGTACACATTTTTTTAAAGACCCAAAGTACAACTCTAGAATTCCACCTACATTAATGACCAGATGCAGATTATTCAAAAATAAGCACTGTGCAACTCCCCAGTGTTTTACAGTGTTTTTAATTGTGACTGCTGTAAAAGAAAAGGTAAAGAGAGGGGAGGGATAGGTGTTTTATTTGGGCACAGATACACGGTATTTATAAACCTGGAGGACAGAATTATAATTCTGATCAATATAGCCTAGTTAGTCAGAGTGAAACCTTCACCTCTTATTTAGTCAGCCTATAAGCGGCCTGCTTTGTCTGTATTAGAAAGACATATCAGATTCAGGTTTTTCCTATTGTTTTTAAGAGAAATATACTGGACCTGTGTGGGGTAGAGTTAGTTTTCATCACAGCAGCCAGTATGGTGCCATGTTTTCTATTTTTCACCTAAACAATGTTGATAACACAAAACAGTGGTGATAACATGCACCCTGTGCTTTCTGTTGCAGAGCAGTGTTTGCACAGCATCAAGGCCACCTTTGTTTCTCGCTCTGCCCACCTGTTCAGTGGGGGTGCCAGAGTTTGGGAGTGGGGACAGCCGGGACAGCAGACCCCAAGTGACCAGAGGGGTACCCCGGGCTGTGCAGTGCCACGGTCAGCAATAAAAAGAGAGTGGAGAGAGCAGGGTAGGTGGTTATAGCCAGGGGACCACCTGGGCATCAGTCTGCTTGTGGGAGGTGGTAAGCAAGTGTTTGGCATCACTTACTTTTGTTTTTTCACTTAAGGTCTTCCTTTTCTCTTCCGCCATGGCAAAGTGACTGAGGGACCAGTTATGTGGGACTTAGCTGCCAACCTGGTTCAGCCCATCACTAGGGGAAACTTAATTCTAATTAAGCATTTTTTTCATATAAATACCATATTTTACAGTCAGTGGCAGTAGGAGGTAGAGTAGAAATCAATTTGTTGAAATCAAAAGTTATTGAACAAACTAATTACATCTTAATTTTGCACCAATATGGAGAATAGAGATTGGACACTGATGGAAGGTGACTTTGCAAGAGTCATGCAAATATTTGAAGTCATTATCTGCTTGTGTATGCAGTTAATCATGAAGAAAGTTAGGCATGTAAGTTTGTCTTTTCATTTCTAAATGAGCAAACTCTTAAACATTGATTTCATCAGAGGTCTCATAATGGTTCAGCAGTGTGTATGCGCGAGTTACCTCCTCTTTAGCAAATTTAAGGTTTTTTATTATTATCTTCATTTTAATGAGAGATGTACCTGTGTAACATATGCAGGTGTATGTGCTTGAAAACATGGGCAGTAACATTTGGCTTTAATGCTTTCAGCACCTGACAGCCATTGCTGTGTGTTATTTATTCCTAAATGCAGAGGCAGGTTAATCAAATACCTGACAAGTTCCTTGTCAAGAATTCTGTGCTTTGTAGAATATGTAAGTATGCTTTCCTCAAGTATTTCTATGTTTGACTGTCAGAACATTTCAGAGATTTCCCCCGCTAACTTATTTTCTATTTATAACTAGAGTACAGTTTATGTTCTGGTAAAATGGCTAATGATTTCATTTGCATGAAAAGAGGAAATCAAGAGGGACTGGAGTCAAATATCAAAGATCCTTGCCTTGTAGTATTCCAATAATTTACACTCCTGCAGTCTGGCTTGACTTCTTCTTCCTTATTTCCAAAAGTTTTGTAGGTTAGGACATATCATTAGATGTTCCTGCAAGTTTCTGGGTTGAGAAGGTGGTGGCTCACTTGAAAGGTCAGATTTGCAGAAAGGAGCTATCTAGGTATAGGTTAAAAAAGAACTAATCTAACGTAAAGAGGAATCCAGTTTATTTAAACTGCACATGAATAAAGTTTGAATATTTTTCCTTTGTTGCATGAGAAAATCCAGAGTATTCCTATAGCAGTGTTTTACTTAAATATTTTTTTAGCATTTACAAGTTTTGGGCATGTTGTTTTTATCTTTTTAGTATTATTACTGTGTTTCCTGATGTCAGGAACTTGAGAGCAGCTGTTGACTGCTTGAAGTCATAGAGGCCCAGCAGAGAGACCTTGACAAATCAGAGACTTGGGTATCACCAATTGCATGAAATTTAACAAGGGCAGGTGCCAGATCCTGTAGTTGGGATGGGGCAATCCTGGTTGTGAGGGGCAGTGAGATTCTGGAGATGCCTCAGGCACATGGTAGGATTGTTTGGGGTGTTCTGTGCAGGGCCAGGAGTCAGCCTTGATGATCCTTGTGAGTCCCTTCCACCTGGGGTTATGGATACAGGGTATGATGGGTTATGATTCCATGACTTCTGAGGGATGACTGGTAAAAAGGATGCATGTCTCTTAAAATTATTTTGTCTTCAGAATGTCTTCAAAAATTTTTTCCCAGCTATTTATTTTACTGGATCTGAAATTCCTTTGTTACCCATTTTAGAGATAGCTGAAAAAATCAAACTCCTACTTTTGGTTATTAAATCTATTTTTTGTCTATATAATACATAGAAAACAGCCTTCCCTGAATGCACTCCTATCAAGTGAAGTTGGGTCATGTCTTTAACCAAATGTTTTAAAATGGGTTGGTCTGTAAAAGCAGTGAAAATCAATATATGACAGACAGTAGGTGTGAAAACAATTTAGTAAGGAAAATGGAGGGTTGGTCTTTCAGTAATTTGCTAATAATCAAGAATTTTATTGAATCATATTGTTGTCTGAACCAAAATTCAGTTTTATGTTTCAGGATTGCTTGGTTTCTTGGAATTTAAGCATGAGGAAAAACATTTAATGTGTTTTCAGCTTAACCATCGTTCTTGTATTCCAGAATTGTGGAGGTTTTTTGTCTCTCTTGTTTGATAAGTCCATTGACAGGGGAAGAGATTGAAGCTATTATTGAAAAGTTATTCAAGCAAGCCACCCTAACCTTGAACATTTCATTTTCAGTTTGGGCTAAGGGCACACAGTTCCTTGCGAAAAGAAATTGATTTGGGACTTGCCAATGAATGCTGCCGGAAAAGCTAGACTTGTTTTTTTGTTTAAATCTGTCAGGCACTTGCAGTACTGTAGTGTTGTAAAGTATGAGATTTTCTTAGAGGTAATAAGTTGATAACTATTAAGAGTTAATAAACGGAAGTATATATATCGAATGTATATTAGAAAATAAGAATTGCTGGGTAATTAAAGCATATGCATAATTTGATTATGTCAACTTGTTGTGTTTGAGACATACTGCCTGCTGCAGCTTCTGTGCTGTGATTACATTCAGGTTGGTAAAAATTACAGTAACCTGTGTTGGAAAGAAAAGAACAGATCTTTTTGGTTCCTGAAGATGAAAATGGGTCAGATCATGTAAGATACCTATTGTGAGAACAGTCTACTTTTACCTTGAGAATACAAATAATTTCCAACATTCCAGCCTGTCTTCAATGAATGTTACAATAGTTTTTCCTTGTCTTCTGTAATTGTTTTCTAATGTTTCATTCTTCCCCACATTCTTATAAATATGTTTAGTTAGGCTGGCCAGAAGACTTAATTGGTTCTCACTGGATTTCAAGGTGTTTTATATGTTTAGTTCACCTAAGGCTGCTGAAGCTGAATCAGAGGTTCACAGAGGTCTGTCTAATGACCTACCTGAGGTGGAACAAATGGTGGCTTGTGCAGAAGAGGAGTTATAGTATTGACCAGCATTTCTGTTTGTCATTGAAAACTTGAAAGAGTTTGTGGATTTTTTTTTGCATTTTGTGTTCTTGTGTTACAGGTCCACTTTACCTGCTGATATGCTGCAAAGCTTCCTGTAACACTATGCTGGAAGAAAAGAGATCCTTTTCTTTTTTTTTTTCCCCAAGGATTCCTTATTTCTAAGCGGTAATCTAAAAATCATGTAATTGAAGTTTTTGACTGAAAAAGTCAGTTGTCAGATTTGTTGGACAAATACTTTATAAAACATTCTCAGTATTAAATTAAGCATCTATTTCATCAGTCTTGTTGACTCTGACTCCATTCGAGAGACGCAAAAGTGTATTAGCTTTTCCTTATGGAATGATGATGTTCTTAAATAAATTACTGACTTTTAACAACTTTTCATTTAGCTTTCAGGTAAAGAATCCATGAACTTACTGCTTTATTGCCCACAAACTCAGTTACTGACCTTGATTTGCCTGAGATTTTTGCTTGTAGTTATGTTATCACAAAGAAGAGGTTGACTTACCTGCAAGAGTGTCAGACCATTTATCTTTCTGCAATCAGCAGTTCCAATCAGCAGTTTCAGGTAGAAAGGATAGGAACAGAATCATGTACAGGTGTTAGGAGACAATGCTCCATACTGTTCTTTGTCCTCTCCTAGTGCTATCAGCTGGTATCTCCATTCAATCCAAGAGGACATAATGTATCTGTTATAGAAGAATGCTGGTGAGAGATCCATTTGGAATGCTTAAAATTGGGCTTTTGGGTCAACAGAATGAATTGAAATTTTGTGTTAAAACATTATCTATAATAAAGCAAGTACTTTTACTATCCTTTCTCTATATGTTCTGCTTATATTTTGTACTTTGTTTAGATTTGGGAGTGGCTTTAAGGAGATGTGTTGTAGAAGTTCTTCAGGTGATGTAAGTGCTTTCAAAAATAGAAAGTAATGTTAGTAGTTGCAGAGAGACTACATAAGGGAAACAGTGTATTAAGATTGTGGTTGTCTTTTTTGGGAATATGATAGCCCAATGCCTTTTACTCCACTTGTATTTATTAAAATCAAAATACTTTTAGGCAGTGTTTGTTCCATGAACAATCATAGCTGTGGAGCAGATTAAAGTTGTAATGTTGCTTGTGACTGTTCTTACATTGGAGATAGGATGCAGGGGGAAGAAAGCAAACATCTCTGACATGAAAACTGTGGCAGACCAAAGTTCATAATAACTCTTCACCTGCTACAGAGCACTTGGACAGTGTATGCTGTTAATCCTTTCCATTCTGTTCTTCCCAACTGTCTTTCTGCCATCACAAAACTATTACTTCAGGAAGGAACTAGTTGACTAAAAAAGCGACAGTTCTGTCACAATTGTGATTAAGTCCATTATGAAATACAATTTGCCACAGCCTCTGTTTCAGGATAAATTCTCTCTGCTTGTCGTTTGCAGTAGGTTGCCAATGGGTGACAGATGATTTTATATTATTGTGTTCTCTCTGTGCTTTGTGTTGGCTAATAATAGGCTAGTAGGCGCCTCTGAAAGAGCTTGCTGTTGCTTCAGAGAATCAGAAAGGGATGCTATAGCTGCCTTCTCAGATTTAAATACTGTAACTTCCAATTTATGATCGTCAGGTTAGTCATTGCTGAAGTCCAAAATTGGGAGCTGAAGGTAATGATGAATAGTGCATGATACCTTAAGCTTTATGCTTTTTGTCTCTTCTGAGCATGTTTTGGTCCTGAATGGCTTTAGACGGGTATCCCAATAATGTTAATTTTTTTTCCCCTGTTCTTTGTCCGAGATACTAAGTTCTAGCTGAAACTATTCAGGTTATAAAAACTATTTAGGGTTTGAATGCAGTTTATCTATTGAAGTGTGGTTGTCACAGAATAGGATGCTGTTACATTTGCTGTCTGTCCCAACCACATTCCTTCCCGTTTCCACTCTGTCTCTGAAATTTGTGTACTTGCATGGTGAACTGGGTGAGGAAACTGGCCATTAGCTCTCAGAAAGACCACTTGCTCATCTGGGTGACGACACAAATGCAGCTGTGGGGTCAGGAGAGAGAACAGCAATGTGCTTCCATGGAGTGAAGAAATAATTTGCCTTCAGCAGCAGTTCAGGCTTTGGGCTGCTTTCTTTGGTTTAATCCTCAAACGTCTGAAAACAAAGATGTGGAGAAGGACGTATTTTCTCCAGTTATATGCAAGGTTTTGTGCAAGGCTAAAATGATATGTGATGACATTGATTTGAAAGGTTAGTAAAACTAAAATTAATCTCTCCATGGTAAAAAAGTAGTGATTCACAAGGGTTACTTGTGCTGTGAAAGTAACTGAACGCTTGGGTATCATTTTGTCCTGTTTCTTTTCCTGCTGTTTTTCCCTGGTGTTTCTCTTTGCCACTCTTAGTACCTCTAAGAAAAGAAATCTGAATTTGTGTATATATAGAACATGAGTGTTTCTCAGAATTAACTGCACACAGTGAACATGCAGATACATTTTTCCTCCATGACACTGCTGTGTCAATGTTAGACTCTTTGCTAATTGTGCTATTCAAAATGAAAAGCAGCTCATACAAAATTTATACCAGCAGATAACACAATTTACCTTGTCCAGTCCTACAGGTGATCTGAGCTGACTTTGAAAAGTTGGTGGTTTTTTTTTTCCCAAGGTCCACATTCACTTTAGTTAGTCCATTTCAGGCTTACATCTCTTGACAACTGTTTCCTCTTACACTCATCTGGACAGTAGAACATTGTGTGTATTATGTGTCTCCAAATTGTATATTTATTATTCTGGTATGTATATTTGGCAAGGGCCCCTAATTGGACCTGCTGATAATTGTCCTCAGTAACTTCCCCTGATGCCAGCAAGCATGGAATATTTTCCAGTATGTTTGTCATCTGTGAGTTGTGAGAACATATACATACTCGGCCACACATTGGAAAGAATAGATAGCAAGGAAGCAACACCTGTTTGGAAAAGCTCAACACTTGTTTGTATATAAACAAACCAATTGTTTTGTGTCTCAGAGCTTTTATGTTGCTACCCCAAACTGTGTTTGAGTGCCATCTATGCAGAAGTAATGAAAGTAACAGCAAACTCCAGCAAGTCTGGGAAGTCTACCTTTTCTTGTCTTTCATCATCTAGGTAGAATTTGTTGCAGTTTTTATTTTTTTTCCTGAAATACTGTTCTCTACTAGAGAACAGGGTACCTGTAAATTCAGAATTTATTGTTTACTAATGTGAAAGCTTTCTTTAACCTAAATTACGCCTCCTAGCTGAGAAACCCAGAAGCTAAGGATTTGATGTCTTCTGACAAGACTGTAAGGTGTATTACCTTAGAGCTGGGACTACTGAATTCCTCAGGAATTATAGTTGTTCATTTCTCTTTTCTGTTAGTTGACCAGCTTTCCTTCTGATTGAGCTGCCACGACTGGAAAGAATTTAACCAACCTTTTTTTTTTTTTTTTTTTTTTTGTCTGTACATGAAATTTCAGAAATTGCATTATTTACCAAATTTCCAGGTCCTTTTGTTTGTGTCTTTCATAAAAGAAAAATTTGGAATTTCCTGAGAACAGGAATTCAGGGGTTTGAGTAGCTTCAGTGATGTTTCTTCTTTAGAAGGTCCCCTTCAATTGCTTGGTTTATTTCAGTTGTTTACTACAGATGTTTTAGTTCTGTGTTTTGGTAGAGGCTGCTAGGTGAGGGTCTAGGGAGTACTATTAAATTTGAATACAAATGAAAAGGCTTTTAGTAAGAGAAGCATGGACTGGCAGTGTTATGCACATTACCCTAGAGAAACTTCTGTTGTTGTTCCTCATAGATGTAAATTGAGTCTGAGTCAGGGCCAAAACTTAGACCTAACACTGACCTGTGATTCTAAATACGAGGCTGTGTGGATCTGAGGATGCACCTGAGGAGCCTGTGGTGCTAAAATAAAGAAATACTTAATTTTTTGGTGAGTAGGCATCAGGAACCCAGAAGTTATATTCACATGCCATTACATGACTTTATGATACTTCTTTAAAAGAAGCTGATTTCTAGTTGCAATGGCTCTGTGATCTGCAAAGTAATCTGTAATGGCTTGAGACCCTTTGGATTAGAATGCATTGGCAGCTGCAGTCTGTGTTCTGTAAACAACTGCCCTTAACCACATGACTTAAACACATCATATTTATATTATATTTATATTATTTATATTTATATTACTATGTGTGTATTTTGAAGCCTCAAAGCTGTAACTCCGCAAGCATTTTTCTTTCCTTTCTCTTGAATCTGAGCTGTTATCATCGATTTTTTACTCTGCCTTTCTCCTTTCTTATCTGTGCCAGGTATAGTAGAACTGCTGTTCACCTATTCTGAATTAACTGAAGAAGTGGAGAGAAAATGTCTGTAGTGGGAAGAGATTTTTAGCACCTCTGACATATAAAACAAAGTATTCTTGAGTAAGATTGCCTGGTCTTTTCTGAGTCTTTTGTTCTGTGTTTTATTAAGAAAGTTTTCTCTTTTTTTTTTTTTAACCCTGTAATGCATTAGGGATTACTTTTCTGTCTGCATAAACATAAGATGACATCTACAACTTAATTGCATTTTTTGCACTTTTACTGCTAATTAGCTTTAAATTGCATTTGGAAAACAGAAAATAGTGATGTTTATTCAGTGGAGTATTTCTGTTTCGTTTTTTTAGTTATTTTTTGTTTGTTTGTTTCAAATAGAGTTAGTGTGACAGTAGCCTCGAAGCTGTGAGAGTCATTGCTCTGTGAAGTTTGGCTGTTTTGTGCTTAAGTGAAATGATTTTAAAGTATTTTGCAAGTCTTGAAGCAGCCTTAATTATGTAGAAATCACTAACGTGGCACCAAGTATCTTCAGGCTCATCTGATCATGTTCATCTTCTCACTGATTTTTTTTCATACTTATGAAAATGTAGTGGTGATGGCTGCCTTGTTGGATCAGAGATAAGGTTTTAGAATCATTTTTATAGACAAAAAAATTGCAAACAACCTTTTGAATTTTAAAATCTCTTAAGTAACTTAATAGCTCTAAAGAGACTAAGTAGAGGCAGGAAGTGGAAGTAAGGTGGTTTTGGTAATTGGCCTTTGTTATACAGTGGACTATTTAATAGGTGGGAGTTTCAAGTCATTAATGAATAACTGAACAGGAGCTGGAGGTGGGTAAAAGGCAAGGGAATAGGAGAAAGTGAATAAATGCCATGGGAGTTGGTGGAAAAGAAATGGCCTAATGAGCATGGTTTTTAAATAACTTATTCTTAAAGTGGAAAGAGAATCTTAGTCTCAGCTCTGTGCTTTGCCATACCTGGTGGAAAGTCCGAGTTTTCAAAGTTAATACGGTAACAATATTTGGTGTAAACTTTATTCTATTTCCCTTTTTGCTTGTCTAGCAAAACTAGTTTTTAGCTGAAAGTTTCTAGGTCAGGTCTGATGAAAAATGCTTTTGTGCTGTGTTTGTGTAAATAAACATGACAGTTGTAAACAGTCTTTTGATCTTTGAGTCATAGTAGATTTAAAATTTTGTCTTGCAAGCTATTCATAGCTTAAAGTGCTATTCTAGTGTGATTGCTGTCAGATAAAAATAATCTCCTGCTTTGTAAGTCTTACCCCCTGCTGCTTAGCAATTTCAATGATATTTCTTTGAGTTAGAAAGTTTATAAAGCTATAAGACTTGCAGGAAGATGGATAAAGGAAAAATATTTGGTATTGTATTTGTGAGAAAAATAGTGCTGTTTAAGAGCATTAAACAGTAGAATGAGTTGCATTTCTGAGTAGTGGTGTTTGATCTTCAGTCAAGTGTTTTGAGACTGCTAAAATTTTTGAATAAATTAAATTTTGAAAACCAAATCCCTGTTTTGTTCCATGTGTTGGAATGAGCAGTGGCCAGGTCACATTCAGGGAGAGGATGGGATCAGGATGACAATTCCCCCAGTGAACATTGACTTCATCCTAATCCACGTGTGGTTTACAGATCCATTGCCCTCTGTCAAACTTCATTATTGATCTTGTTTTTTAAAGGATTTTTTAAAAACTTCTGCCTTCCTGTTAAAATGATTGAATGGAAAAATGGAAAACAATGGCTACTGACTCCTAGCCTCTGAGCTAGCTTTGTTTATCATCTTTTAGCCCTTGTTTACATTACAAATAGTGCATTATTCTATATTGCCATTTTACCTCTCCATAAATTATTCATCTCCTGCCCTTTTTCTTTCTTTTGTGCACCTTTTCTAGTTATGCTGTATGCCATTTTAAGTGGGTGTCAAGAGACTGTTTGGAATGTCAAAGATAAGCATCTCCCATTCGTTTCTGGTTACTCCAGGAACGTCAAGCTAATTTGAAGGATGATTTAGTTAGACTGTTTAGTTAGACTGCTAAACTGCTGTTCTCTGAAGGTTCCTTCAGTTGTTGTGTATCTTTGCAATAGGAGTCAAAACCAACCAGTTCATCTACCAGAACAATCTGGGAAGAACAGTTTAATGGATTGAAAATAATCTCTTTTCTAACTGTTAAAAGCTGTACAATTTCTGTGTGTGGAAATACAATGTTCCTTCTCTAGAGGATCACTTGTGAACTCTAAGCCTGGAAGACAGAAGGAAAATAAGACTATGGTGGCAACAGGATACATTCTCATGACTTCACTGTCATCTAACCCACCAAAACAAGCAGCTCCACTTATGAAGAAGGATGTAATCTGTTTGAGCTGTCTTTTAGGATTAGTTGGTTAAAAACTGTTGAGTGATTGTGCAGTCTCCATTCATGGAAATTTCTGAGGCATGCTTGAATAGAACCCTGAGCAACTTGACCTAATTTCATAACTGAACCCGTTTGCAGCAGGAGGTTGGACTAGAGACTCATGTGGTCACTTTTGATCTAAATTATCTTACAAGCCTGTACTTCTCTGCACCTCTCAGCCTATGGCCATCCATGTTAACTATGGGAACAGAGGAGTTTACATCTGGTAGATGGTGCTAGAAGTGGTGTAGTTAATGTCAGTCCATTGAAAAACAGTAATTTTAAAAATAAATTCAGCTTCCATTGCTAAAAAAAGGGGAAAAAATCAGCACTTTAATTGTTTGCATAATAATATGAAACTTTCTATGAATATAAAGAAATGGAAATTTATTGTGCCTGCAAATTTGTGCAGTAGATTTTTATTTTGCATATGTATTGTCTGATTTCAGAAATTGTTATGTAAAGAGACTAATTGGAAATAGAATGTGGGAGTCATATCTCTTCCCGTTCAAGCAAATACTGCACCTTATTGTGTGTGTTATTTGGCAAAAAATGTCTGGTGCCAACCAAAATCTTAATTACGGAATGACATTATAGGAGTAGCTGATACTTGCAAAGTATCAGCTCAAGATTAAAAGGCTGATTAGATAACTTCTCAAATGCCTTTCCAGGCTCATATTTATGGTATGGTATTTTATTCATTAAATAAATATATGCGACCTATTTCAGTAACTACCTTAGAGATTCAGGGCTTTTGTGGACTTTTTCTAAGTATTGGTCGTCTGTGTAATACAGTTCTTGAAAACAGCTAAGTGCAAAATTGAAGCAAGTATTCTGATGTTCATGGAAATCTATAATGGATGGCATTAGTTAGAGACTAGTTTGTAAATGTAGTGGACTTAGGATATGTGCATCTTGTATCTTTATACATTGGCAACTTTCATCTACAGAAATATTAAAATTGACTTGCTCTTGTTTTAAGCAAGACTTGGTTATTGGTTAAGACAAATTGATGAAAAGCAGAGCTCTGTTCTGCTCTTCCCCCACCTTTTCTTGTCTACAGCACCTTTCTCTAGAGTATCCCAAAGTTGGTGTTTTCAGAAGCACTCACTAGAATAGTTTTGGAAAAATCTTTATGAATCATATCGAACATTTCTCAGAACATTTCTCAATGATTTTGCTTTGTCTTAATACTCAAATATTAAAAATGTGCAAGAAATTCTTGGCTACTCCATATAAAAGAGAATTCTTTCTGTAAGATCTTTTTGGTCACAACTGTTGAACAATGGAGTACAAATTCAGTAGCTGTGTTCTAGATACTGATGGGTAAATGTGTTGGGTCAAGTGGTCTGTTCTGCCATTTAAGCAGAGAGCTGTCAATGGAGAAATAGAGACAAATCACAGAAGGTGTGGTGTTCTTTGTAGAATAAATGTGGTTTGCAGTTTTGCAATTTGTATAACAACTGTGCTTCAAGCTCTAAAAGCACATGTTTACAAAGGATTTAAATGACAAAATAGTAGCTATTATAAATAGCTCCTTGAAAATTTTTGTCTTTTAGTTTACTATGTTCAAGCCAAAAGAATCTGTTTTGTAATTTGTGCTGATTGCCATGTTGTGTTTTCAAGTATACTCCATAGTTAAATTGATATACATTTTTAGTTTATTATTGCTTTCTCAGTGCCATGTTGTTTATGCATGTAAAATCATGTTAATGTTTCTTGGTTACTCATAAATAAGGCCATGTGATGTCAGTAATGCCAAATCAAACGCTTGATGTCGTAAAAATATCATAAGTTTATTCTGACTGTATATAAAACTATGCTTTATACCTCACAGGTCTTGGTATTACCCTCTTTCATTCTTTATCGTGTTCCCGAGGGTTTCCAGTTCTTCACAAGGCAGAGACTGAGTGTCAAAACTAACAGAGAATGGGACTGTTTCTCTCGTATTTTCAGGGAAGGAATTATAGTGACTAGTGATGCCATTTAAAAATTGTGAAAGCGGGAGGACTGCAAGGCCCTTTTTCTGTTCACTTTCAGGTGAAGATGGAGATCTCTTACTGTCTTTCATTCTTCACAGGGTTACACGTCGTTCTGGAACGATTGCATCTCCTCAGGACTGCGTGGCTGTATGTTAATTGAATTGGCATTGCGGGGGCGTCTCCAGCTGGAGGCCTGCGGAATGAGGCGCAAAAGTCTGCTAACAAGAAAGGCAAGTGCAGGAAAAGGATCACATTTACCTGTCATGCTCCACACAATACAGGAGCTATGAATTACAGCTGGTTCTAAGAAAAAGGATGGGGGCATTTTTTCTTTACGTGAGGATGATGATTCTGAGTAATGACCTAAGGTGGATGTGCAAAGTTAGTAAGTGTTTCAGTGGTGAGATGAAGTGCCTTGGAACATCTCTGGTACCTGTTCTGTGACCATGTTTGTTCTCCGGATGTGTTGCTGGTACTGTTGCAAACCAACTGTTGGCTGTGGCTCTGGCTGGGGTGCAGTGGCAGCAGTTACTGCCAGTGGCACCAGCAGTAATTGGCCAAAGGAACTGGCTTTTGCAATGCCGGTGGGATTTGGGCTAAGGCTGAAAAAAATTAATAACTGCCAGATGTGTCCTGCAAGCCACCAGTTTACTTCTGGTGTACACAATGCTGCACTCTGTGCTTGCGTTGCATGGGAAGGAAAACATCCTTGTTCTTGGGGCCCCTGAGAACACAAAACTATCTAGTTCAAGCATGAGGCTGGTGTGTTAAATTGGTTGTGCTCTCTGGCCTTCACATCTCTATGGTCCTCTGTATAATTAGGCTGAAGATTTGAGGCCTATTTTTTTTACTTTTACCACTGAATTTTTCCCTTTGTACAAAATGTGCCAAGTTACGCTCTTGGAAGAATTTTTACTTCATCAGCATTAGAGGTTACTGGTAAAATAAGCCTATTGAAAACCTGGTCAAATGTTGTCTGTCCACCACAAATAAATTCTCTTATGGCACATTTCCCTGTCAATATTATCTTTTGCTAAATTTTAAGGCAAACTTGTGAATTCCTTAACCTTCTCACAGCTCCCTTCACTTGAGAAAAACCAAACCTCTGTTCCAAGAAACAGTCCTGTACTTCTTTTAGCCTCATTTAGGCAAATTCAGCATTGATTAGTTCGCACATTTTTTTTTTCCTCCAGAGCTTTTGGCTTCTTAGGCATTCAGTAATCTTAGGCGTTCAGTCAGGAGTTACTTTCATTCTGTGAAAACCTTGTCAGTTCTATCTACTTGAAATATTAACTGTGAGGTTGCTGGGTTTTTTTAGGAAAATGGAAAAATAGCCTGTATGTATGTTTACTAAAGAATACAAGCAGAATTATTGGTCTGGGCTGTGACTGGTTTTTGCTTGAGTGTGGTTGCGTGGTTTTTGTTACATTTTGTCATGTGTTTTTGAGATTGGGTAGATGTGTTTTTTAATGTGATCTTAAAAATCTGCACTTTAGAGGTTTTCTTTTTCTGCTGTTGTAAGGTATTTGAGATACTTTTCAGTTTTCAGGCAGGAGGGTTCTATAAAAATAGGCGTTAATTTAAAATTTAAATTAAGGTTGTTTTCTGCTTCAGTACTGTCCTGCAAATAAAATCCCTAACTGCACCACCTCCATCAATTTGGAAATCATTCTTGTAAATGACTTGTGTTATTTTGCACCTTATTTGAAGTTTTCCATTAACACTAAATTTCAGTCTTGTTTCTGTGTTGGCCAGATTTAAGTGTCTCTATCCTGTCAAGTGTCCTCTTTGTTGTGCTTCTGCAGCTTTTGCTCCTCGTGCCCTTAGCCTTGGCTGTGAAATAAATACAGTGCCTAGTAACTGGAAAGAGCTGTCTAGTAATACATCCAAGGTTGTGATTCAGGGGCAAAAACTAATTTATTTCATCAGTTTAGTTTTTACTGTAACTGCTCTCTTGATCTTGTCATTAGGTGGGGCACAAGTGGTGAGGTGAGGATGAGAAGAGGGTAGAACAAGGGTTTTGGGCGGTAGCACAGATTTATAACCTGCTAACTGTGTCTTTGATCATATAATTAACTTGAAAGAATGATTTCCACTGAAAGCCTTAAATCAGTTTGATCTCTGCTGATAATATTTTGTACTTAAGAATGGATCAAGAAGATCATTCAATCTGTGATTGAATGCCATAAGAAAGTCAAATGAGGCTGGGAAAAGAGTGGACAAGGACTTGATGGACCTTAGTGAAACTTTGTAAGTGGATGTGATTGTTACATACTGCAACATCCTTGTAACTTTGGCTTAAGAGTATGTAATTGTTGCATCATTTCGGAGTTCTGTCTACTGGAATCAGTATTAGAAACAAATAAGTGAATGTTGAGGTTTGCAAGTAGTTATTGAGAATAGAAGATGGTACTCTACATTGCCTTACAGGCTCAGAGAGTAAACCAAATCAATAGAGTTAATAAAAGCAAAAGGAATCCAAACAAATACTTGGCAGGTTTACTACAGTATTTTATTGCTAACAATTCTGAGCAATTCATGCAAGAGTATGCAAGAGTGAATTTTTGTATTAAAACTAGAAAATGAAATTTACTTAAAAATCTGTGCTGCATGCTTAGCTTTGCTTAATTGGAGATCTGCATTGTGAAAAATGCAAATTAAATATTCTGTATAATTGAAATTTCCTTAGTTGATAAGTACCAAGCAAATCCAGTACCTGATTAATCACTGAAAAATTGGAATATAGAATATTCTTTTACAATCAGGTTAAGGACCAGCATCTCTGAAGAACCAGGATGTTAACTCATTTTTCTACCTTAGTCCCTCTGTTAGAGAGGAAAAAGGTCCCACTTCTGAATGTTTAATCATCTGTGGGGATTCACTTTATGAGATCCTAACCCCAGCCAGATTCTCACTCTGGAGAGAGTTAGCCAAGAGACATTCAAGGAAGGTCCTTTAGGAAAGAGCAGCTCTCTGAAGATTCAAAGGTGGCTGGGCTTCTGCTGGTCCTCTTTCCATATGCTGGGAAGGGGATGGGAGAGAAATATTATAGAAGTGTGAACCAACGTATGGTCATTTGAGGGAAAAGATAATCTTGACTGAGGAAACAGTGCTGTAGATATTCAGTGTAGCAGAGAAGTGGAAAAACAGTGCAGTATTGCTGGCTGGATAGAAAAATAAACGTGGGAACGAAATCACTGAACTGTGACTTCATGAGAGCTTATGGATCCTTACTGAGTTGAATTGAGGCCCCTGTGCTCCTTTACTGTAAATGCCTGTCTGTTCAGGCTGGCACTGTCGTGGTGTGTTGTATTCATGCTAGATTCTGAAACTTCTTTTCAGTGGTGGAAAAAAAGTATTTTAACCACCAATAAGAAAGGAAAGCTGTTTTCTAAACTTAAAAGCCTCCTTACTTACATTCTAGATGTAAAAGCTTTTGTAATCTCCTCAGTGAGGTTTGTTCTGTTTGTTTTTAATAACACATCAGGTTAAAAAGAAGACTTCCCATCTTACCTCTTGCCTGCTAAAGGGAGATGGTGAGTACCAGGTATTAACTGCAGCAGGCTGGAGTGATCCAGTGTAAATGAGGTTACTGTGAGACTAAACATGGGACACTTGAAGGAAACTAAAGTACTGTGTGAACACCAGTTTTGGAAAGAAGGGAGTGTGAGTAAATTGGGTGTGTTTAGGCTAATTGTTAAATTAATTAATTATTAAAGGAGTATCTGAGAAGTGACTATTAGGAGCTTCAATCTAGCAACGTAAAATTTCATTTTGAAGTTATAGTTTCACTATGCGCTTCTGTATAGTGAAAGAGCAGACACTTGCAAAAGCTCAAGATCTTGATACAAAACTGAAAGATGTGTAATATAATTATATTGGTTTAATAGGGGTTCTGAGTTATGTGAAAACTTGTAAATTGGAAAGATAAGTAGGTATTGTTGTGTGTTTAGTTTCAAATAAGGATTGTCTGGACTAAAGTGTAGATGAGTTCTTAAAACCAAATACCTGAAGTTCATGTTGGAGTGATCTCCCTAAAAGGGAGACCTGGGCAGTATCTCAAGTGACCATCTAATCTTGATGGAGTAACACATAGCAAGATTTCTCTGGTCCATTTCTGGTAGACGTTTAATCTTAAAATTCTCTACTGAGTGTGGTTCAGCAGCTCCCTGGGTGTTTAATTTGCCTGTTGAAGTCTTCTGTGTTTCCAGGCTAAGCTGATACCTTCTATATTTCCCAAAGTAAGCACCTTACACTACTGTTTATTACCCTCTTTTAAAAAATACCTCACTTTCAAGATCTGAATATAGATCTTTGTTCTTTTTAGCCTGGCATTGTGGACCAGTTCATTCTTGGTGATTTTATTGAAAATTTTCATTTCTGTGCTTTATATAGACCTGAATGTATCTGATCTATATATATCTGAATTGGAAGTATCATTCCAGCTGTGACCTGTTAGGTATTCACAAAGATCTCTTAAACAATTTTAATCTCATAGATTTTGCACACTTTTGCACACCAGCTGGGGATCATCTTGCTAGGGTTGAAGTTATCATTGCGGTTCATTTCAGTGTCATCAACAGGCCCTATGAAAATGCATTGCACTCTCTTGTTTGTAGTAAGGATTATTAGAGCTGTGGCACAGAAATAAACAGATTTGGGGTATATTTCAGTATGACATTTCCAGAATGCCTTTCTGATTTCTCTGAAGTGTTAAGAAAAGTAAGACCTTTCTCTTCCTGCTTTTCAAATATATATATATATGGAATTGTGTTGATGTATTCGTTTTTCTGTCAGTCTCCTACTACCTTTTACCTGCTGCTTGTAAAGTGCTAACTTGTAAACTATTTAAATTGCCAGATACAATAACAACAATAACAGCTACTACTATTATTATTAACAACTGTAGTAATTCTTCTATAACTAAAGAAAGATTTTATTTAAGCATGTTGACTTGAGGTAATTTAATCTATAAGTTGTCATTTGGTGCTCTTGATTTTGTCTCCAGAAAAAAATTGTATTTGTGCATGGTTTCTATAGCTATGTATACTGGTAAACAAGCAGTTAGTCAAATTTTTGAATTTTACTGTGTTACCCTGAATCAATTTTTTGTTGCGCTTTCCTGAATGAAGAACTCAAATAATTTCAGAAGTTATTAAATAACAGACTTAAATAGTATTGCTTTTATTGTTGCATGTTAAGGGGATTATTAGTACATATGTATTTTCCTTAATGTTTTTTAACTGTCATTAAATGAAACTCTATTATCTGGCAATGTGTTCTTCAAAGCTGCAAAACTTGCAGATGTTGTCATGAACCTATTTTTATCCATTAGTAGATTGAAGAAAACTAGGTTTTGTACTTGGTTTTTTTTTGTTGTTGTTGTTATTATTTTCATGCAACCTGATTGTTTAACTCAGTATTTTGAATAAATTGACTTCAAGCAGTAAAATAGACTGTATTCAGAGACTAATTTATGTAGTGTACTTTGTTTTGGGGAGGTAGCAAGGTACCTGGCTGGATAAGTGAGTTATTTTCCTTACCAAAAAACAGGCTTTAAGTTTGTTATTACTGCTATAATTTTAGCTCATTAAGGTTAATTTAAGTTACAGATAACCTGAGTTAATGTATTTTGAATTAAAGCACAGATAGTTTTATTTTTTAACGGCAAAGGTTGGGTTTTTCAAAGTTGCATATTTGTAAGAGAAAGTTTGTTATTTTTAGAAAAACACTTTTGATTTTCTTAACAGGTAGGTTTTTTTATTGGCGGGAGTGTTTGTTATATATGAATTATGTCAAAATACTGACTCTGTTTTATTCATTCTTAGGTGATTTGCAAGTCAGATGCTCCTACAGGGGATGTTCTGCTTGATGAAGCTCTGAAACACATAAAAGAGACCCAGCCTCCTGAAACAGTACAAAATTGGATTGAACTGCTTAGTGGTAAGCCTTGCACATAACGTGCTTTTTTAATCCAAATAAAGCTAATTATCTGGCATCACTAGAGATTATATTGCAAGGTTTTTTGAGAGAAAATATGCAAAAAAGTTAATTAGTCTGTCCTCTAGGGTAGTCTCTTGTCAATTGTAGCCTTTAATCAAATCTAAGTAACTGTTGCTTTTGACTTAACTTGGTGCAGAAAGGATCTGTATGGAAGTGTCAGAGGATGTCTCAACTCAGTGGAACAGGTGCCTTCGCTGACTCTGAAGTAAATCAGGACTGCACCCTGGAGATGTAACTGCGTTTCTCTGTGTTTGGAAATGAGGGTTGGTGAAAGTTTGAAGCCTGAGTGTGTGTACTGAGTATTCAAATCTTTCAATAAGGAGAGGTGAAGAGCTCATAGCTTACACATAAAACTTGGGTGATTTGGCCATTAAGAGTAAAGAAAAAACTAAAGTGTTAGGAGTTTTATTTTTCATTAACTGAAGAAATGTAATAAATATTTTTAAATGTTCAATACTTCTTTTTGATCAAAACAAAGTCTTCAAGGTGAGTACTTTGCACACAGCTCTCCATGTAAAGGTAGTAAATAGTTGAGAAAAAATGAAATGTCAATTATCATAGAATTATGAATAGATTTGGTTGGAAGGGACTTTTAGAGGCCATCTAGTCCAGCCCCTCTGCAGTCAGCATCTTCCATTAGACTAGGTTACTCAGAGGACCATCCAACCTGACACTGAATGTTTCCAGGGATGGGGCATCCACCAGCTCTCTGTGCAATCCGTTCTGGTGTCTCATTGTGAAAAACTTCTTCCTTGTATCTAATCTCAGCCAACTCTCCTTCAGTTTGAAACCATTACTCTGTGTCCCAGGCCCTGCTAAAATGCCTGACCCCATCTTTCTTGCAGTCCCCCTTTAAGCAGTGAAAGACTGCAGCAAGGTTTCCTTATAGCCTTCTCCTCTCCAGGCTGAACTGCAGACAGAATTGATCGGCAGTGTTCATCTGTTTCCACAAAGCACATAAATGCAGCTTCCGTGGAGCAGATCAGAGCTGTATTCAGGTGTGGAAACAGTGCTAAAAAAAGCCCTGTTTTGTTAACAATATGATTGGGAGTCTGGGGATAATGAGATTTGGAAGTTGCCTGTGTGAAATCTGCTACTTCTTAAAAACGATGAGCTGCAGAAATGAGCAAATTCTCTTTGCTTTTCTCTGCTTTCCTTTTTTCTTTGTTCTTCCCATTCATTCTGTGCACTACCTTAAACACCCTTCCTTGCACACTAGTTCATTTTTAGGTACTTGCCATCTCTCCTCTCCTGCTCCCTGGCTGTCAGGCAGGGGCGAGACTGGACTACAGAGCAGCCCATGTCAAGAGGGGCATGGCTGCTGCAGAGCCGTGCAGTTCAGTTCTCTCTCAGCTCCCCTTCCCTCTTACAGCTGGCAAAAAATATGCCTTTTTCTTGTTCCAAATACATCATTCGTACTGACATTCACCTCCTCTCCTAGTGCAATGCACATCAAGTTAGGACTGGCTCAAAAAAAGGTCAGCTAATGAATGAACTAGTGTTGTAGATTTTCTTTGAGCTAACCTAAGATTTTCCTGACCCTGCGGAGCTTTGGCTCTGGGAACGTAGTTATCATCAGTGCTGTTACTAAGGCTTGATTCAATCATTTTTACTAACATATGTTTATTAATTACTAAATTTTGGATGGCATTAGTGTTCTTTGTATTTCCTGCGGTTTAGAGATCTGTTCTCTAGAACAGAAAAATACTTTCTTTCTCTAGAAAGAAAAGTATTTCAGTGGGTTTGGGCGAGGTTTTTTTTATTTTTATTGGTTGGTTGGTTTGGCTTTGTTTTGTTTTATTTAATAAAATCGTAAACTCTGTTAGAATTCTGCTTTGGGCACCAGGTTGATCTGGAAAAAATCTGCTCTATCCATGATTATCAGTGATGCAGAGTGCTGCTTGGAGTTACAGTACATGTGAGTTCAAAGCCATCATGCAAATAAGGATACGGACACGTAAGGTGATGTTTGCCATGCTTGCTAAGGAAAGCAAGGGTGGGGAATATAGAAATTTGGATCAAAATGTTAGGTTTCCTGTAGATGTGACAAACATCTTTGTGTCTACAAGTGTCTGTGTAATTGACGAGCTTGGTCACAAGGTGTCACCACAGCACTGACTTTCAACCACATGGCAACTGTACAAAAATCTAGGAAATAGCCTTTGCCCTGTGAAAGGTAGTAAGGAAACTGCTTTTTTGTGTTTGTATGATAGTTCCATTCATGATCAAACTGGGGAATCGCATTCAGTGATGTGTAGTTGGACTTGCATAGTTCAGACCTGGTTGGGTTTTCTGGCTTTCACTCTGCAGCTGGAGTCACCTCATTTGTTTACTTATCTTGGCTTGGGTACTTGGATAGTGTGTGTGTGTCAAACTCCATCACAGTGGGAGAAACCTCAAAGTTACCTGTGGCTTACTGTTGTTGTTGTTATTATTTATGCTAACCAATATTTTTTTCAAAAGTTTGGTACAGAAATTCTCACATCATTTATGGAAGACCTCCACCTATGTAAGAAATACTTAATGCTGTTCCTTTTCTTGTCCCTTAAAATGCATAATCTTTTACATCAGGAGGGGATTATGATAAATTCTTAACTAAGCTGGAATTAAAAGTTTTAGCCTATTAAGTAAGCTCTTAAGCAAAGGTAGAATTTTCACTGCTAAACAGTTTTAGTTGGAGCTGTTGATGCTGATTTTGTGCTTTGTCAATTTTCTCTATGCTTACACAGTCACACACTCTGAAGGGCCCAGTTCTTCTGTCTTAAAAAAAGGCATTAGAAATAATTTATGTAGAAGCTTTAAAGGCTCTGCCCAACGTGTGTTTCATGTGTGCACACCTGTGCCACACACACTCTCACAGTACACGGTCACTGTTTCATCTGGTGGAGGCAGGAAGAGGGGACAAGAATGGAAACCTGCAGAAATAAAGAAGTGCACCAGGTAGGAGTGCATCAGCTTGTCTCCATGGCAGAAGAAAGGCAGGAACACTTCTTCCAGTCTCTGACATGGTAAAAGGCTGGACTCAGAAAAATGCACAAAGACTGTAGAAGGTGCTTGATTTTGCTTTATTTTTATTGTTACTAGAAGTCAATTTGTTCTGTAAAAGCAGTTCATTTTTTGTTTTACAATACAAGATTTTTGTTTCTTTTTCATATCTGTAATCAGGACATGGCTTAGCTATCATTTAATCCAAACTTTCAATGTAGAGCTCCTCCAAGAAGGTTATCCTGGTCTCTGCCTCCATGCCAGGGACCAGAGGAATGCTGACAGGAGCACAGTGTCTCGTAGTCTGCTGTATGATTTTGCCAGCTCATTGTGCACCACAGAGGGGGGGAAAAAAAAAATCACTGCAGCAGTACAGCTTAAATTTTGTCTGACTGCTGTGTGGTTTTCTTGCTGTTTTAGGTGAAACATGGAACCCACTGAAGCTGCACTACCAACTACGAAATGTCCGTGAGCGATTAGCTAAAAATCTAGTGGAAAAAGGTGTACTGACAACAGAGAAACAGAACTTCCTTCTTTTTGACATGACTACACACCCTCTCACCAACAACAACATCAAACAGCGCCTCATCAAGAAGGTTCAGGAGGCAGTTCTTGACAAGTGGGTGAATGACCCCCACCGCATGGACAAGCGCTTGCTGGCACTCGTGTATTTAGCCCACGCCTCAGATGTCCTGGAGAACGCCTTCGCCCCCCTCCTGGATGAGCAGTATGATTTAGCCACAAAGAGAGTGCGGCAGCTCCTGGATTTAGACCCTGAGGTTGAATGTATGAAAACCAACACGAATGAGGTTCTGTGGGCTGTTGTAGCAGCTTTCACAAAGTAACTGCATTCAGACTGAAGTGTTCTCTCTTTTTTCATGTAAACCAGTTGTTTCTCTTTTATTGACTATTCATGTTTTCTGTAATTTGTACCTTCTCACATGACGAATCGTCTTTCGTTTAATGGGGATTATAATGGGTGTATTCCCTGCTTCTCTATCTGTATACAGGATTCTGCTGGTACAAGAGACTTCCTGTTTAAAACAACAGAAAAAAGGTTAACTGCCATATTGGCATTCCATTTCCTATTCAGTTTGAGTTACCTTAAATACTTTCTTTAATTTCTCACCTCATGGTTATTGAAGTGGTTTGTCACCAAAGCTCCATGTTGAAGTGTCTGTCAGGACATTTTATACACAGATGTTTTCAATTATATCTAACAAAATTACTTTAAAAACAGAAATGCCATTAAGCAGCTTTGTTAGTAGTTCCTGTAAAATGCCCCATAAATTTTAATTTTCATGCAAGTCTCTTGTGTACTTATATTTTCATTAGAACGATAGCTGAATCATAAGGCTAGTATAGAAAGGTCCAATTGTTTCATAAACCAGTTTTAGGAGGGGATACATTCCATTATATTGTATATATAGTTCAAATTGTATATTAACAACTGCTCCATCTTAGTATTTTGCAAGATCTACTTACTTGTACACCTGGTGCCCCTTATTTGCTGTCAGCCATTGCCGTCAGATGCAAAGAAAGGCCTCCTGCAGAGGTCCTGTGTGTGAAAGGTGTTTGTTTCCAGGGTCTCTGGAGTTTGCCATCCGGGTATTCTCGGTCTATGCATTGCCTTTGAAAATTAGTGAATGGAAAGAGATTGCTTTATATCATTGGTACTTTTTTCTTTCCCTCCACTTCTGTATGGAAGAGACTCACAATTCTTGATTGCAATTTTCAGTTTTGTACACAAATTAATGTTTGTCTCTTAAACCTTGAACTATTTTACACTTCAAAAACAAAAAGTCAGTCCTAGCAGGTGTTGCATGTAAATGGTTAGCAAGTAATGGCAGCAGTTCAGACAATTCAGATATCTGTAATGGGATGCTCTGCTATATTTTAATTTTTATATATACAATTATGCTGATTAGCACTCTATTGTAAAAAAACCCCAAAACCTATATAAAACTCTGGCTTTTTAAAATTTATTGCCTCTTTGCCACTGCTTGTTATTTTCCATTGGTTTCACAGTGTAAATATTATGCATTGAAAAAATTAAGCATTGATTTCTATACATTTTTTCATCATAACAATGCAGATTTATAGTGGGGCTTACAG
Organism: Prinia subflava; assembly: GCF_021018805.1. Lineage (NCBI taxonomy): Eukaryota > Metazoa > Chordata > Aves > Passeriformes > Cisticolidae > Prinia > Prinia subflava. The sequence goes on along the minus strand of NC_086283.1, from coordinate 83,634,101 downwards.
GTGTTTAGAAACCTTTTGATTATTATTCAGAGCAAGAATACTAGATGGTGTATAACTGTAGAGCTGAAATTTGAGATCTCTTAATCTGTATACTAGCTTTTTACCTACAGTTAATAAACTATGATCTTGAAAGTGCCTGAAACAGAGTAAGCATGTCACTTTTACTTTTTGTTGCTAATTAGAAAGGTTTTATTGTCTAACTGAAAGCTTTAGTGAATATCCTTCTTATTAGAAAGGGAGAATTTATATTAAGTAGTTCAGACTGACTTAATCACTGGTGTTGCTCTGATCTGCAGGATTCATGGCTGAGACAGGGTGAGTTAATCTGGGGAGTGTGCAGCTGTGCCTGCCCTAGGTAGACCTCTTCAGTCTTGACCACAGCTCTACAGCCTCATCTGTGACTGAACTTCCAATTTTGCACTTGATTTTCAATTGTTGAGATGCTTAAGTAGTTGACTTTAAGATAGAACTTAAATTCATCATACCTCTATAACCTTTTCTAAGAAAGGTTCTTAAAAATACAGTCCTTAACATTTAATGGCACACTGTTCTTTCAGTTCTTAATGCTATTTCTTTAGACAAATGAAATTAAAAGTATATTGTAAAGTATTTCAAATTCTGGTTTACAAATAAAAAGACAAACAGTGTTCTCTCAGTTGTTAGATGATGTGTTGAAAACTTTGAGGGGCTTGGGCATGAACTTGGGACACTATCTTTTAAACATTTCAGGCTGTGATTGCTTTTAAGTGGAAGAAAAATGAAAATTGCTGTGTTGCTCTTATATTTGACAGCTTATGGAATATTTTTGGTATACTTGGTAGTAGATGCTGCTCACAGCTTTTATTGTCTCTGTCATGTGATCTGTTCTCTCATTTTCTGTTGCTCTTTGAGAGGAGGAAAAAGTAATTAGGTGGAAAGGTCAGAAAAATGGTGGAGTATGCAGGAGGAAGTTATGTGCACAAAACTTTTAAAATGGCTTTGAAAATCTAAGCTACTTGAAGCATGCTTCAGACTGAAAGTATCTTTCTCAGTCCTTTTTCTGGCCTCTATTCTGTATTTTTCATTTTCCTGCTGGTTTTGTGTTTGGTTGTGGGGGATATTGGAGTTTTATCACCCTGACAGCCTTGCATGGTTTGGAAGGAGTCATCCCTTTTTAATCTCTCCCTTGAAGGATGATTTGGGTTTTTAAATTATTTTTTCCACACAGAAGTTAACTCTACACAGTATTTATCAGCTTTATTTTGCTTAGATAAAACTTGTGACCACGATGGGGAGAGTCTGTGCTGGACATGTCAAAGAAATTGGATGTAAGTGAGGAAGGGTTTGGAAGAGCAACAGTGTCTTCTGCTGGAGCACCTGGTGTAAACCTGGATGTGCAGGGGATGTAGATGAGCTTTTGGAGTTTTGAGTCCTAAACTTGTGCTTCAAAAAGCCCAAAGCCTTCAGGAAGGTAAGTTTGGTAGGTTAACAGGAACTGAGTTGGCTGACATCATTATCTTCTTGCTGTTTCTGGTTTTAATTTTAATAAAATGGTTAAACAGTGGGAGACTGCTTTGATGAGATTCAGGTACCCTTCTACCTGTGGGCTGCTACTGCAGCCCATGGAGCCCTACCTAGTTTCCAGACAGTTCTGTCTGCTCCAAACCCTCAGCTCTCAGTGGCTGCTTCAAGTGAAGACTCTTGTCTAAAGAGCCTGAACGTGAGCATGTGCCTCAAGAAACAACATGTATTATTCAAGGACACATTCTGGTAAAACAAACTTTCAAGTCAAACCCAGGATTTTGGAAGTTAAATCACCAAGTGGTGTATATATATATATACACATATATATACACACACATCTTCACACTCCTTGAGATTGACATCCTCCTCTCCTGTGTTTCTAGAGCTGGTGTTACAGTGCCGTAACTGGTAGTGAAATGTGTGTACCATAAATGATGCTTTTGAGGCAGAATTTGCATAAGCGGCAGTAAAAGGCTGCTGACAGTGTGCTCGTGCGTTCATGCCCATTTCTCCCACAAAGTGAAGATAACGTATTAACTGATGTGTTCTCTGTGAACTGGACTGAATCTGTACTGTAACAAAATAAAGCACTCTTTCATGCTATCAGCTGCAGGTGGTTACTGCGTATCACGTGCATGCAATACCTAAAGGATATTTTTTTTCATTTGCTCAGTAATTTCCAGTTTTTCCTCAGGCTGCATTATTCACCAGTCTGAGAAACAACTTGTTTTTAAGGTTTTCATCAAAGCCTTAGCTCTGCCTCAGCTGGGCTTCAAGCACTTCAGGCAGCCAAAATCTTTATGTCCCAGTTATCCCTATTGTCCATCTGTCTTTGCGGAGGGGGGGGAGGAGTGTTTCAGCTTCAGAAAAGTATGAATTTTTTGAAAAAATTATTTCTTTTTGAAAAGAATTTTTGAAAAAGTAAGTTTATTCTGTGGAAATGCTTAATGCATTTAACAACTTAATTACTTAGGAAATTAGATGCTGTCAGGTGCTTTGTAAGTGTTAAAGTGGTATTTCTGGTGTGCATATGGGGTGGCTGCCTTGGGGCAGTGGCTGAGGAAGAGGCCTGGTCAAAGCTGTTGTCCTTGTTAATCTCTGAATAATATCTGGAGTTTCCTCACAGTGGGTCTTGCTTTCTCCTGCCCACAGAGCAGCAGCATGAAGCCTGTGGAAAGCTGATGGTAAGAAATGCCTTCTGACCCAGGAGAAAGCTGATGTAGAAACACAGGAAAACCTGGGTCCCAGGACAGCAGACAAAAATAGGGAAAGAATTGCTGATAAATAGTAGCCTTTGGCTTTCCCCCTAACCTCCACCTTTCTGTACTTCCAGACAACTTGCTTTTTCAGCTTTTTTCTCCCCTGACTTCGGGCTCTGGTCTTCTCTGTTCCTTGTCTTGTTGCCTGGTGACTTCAGCAATAGTGTGGCCAGAAGGACCAGGGCAGTGACTGTCCCCCTGTACTCAGCACTGGTGAGACCACACCTGGAGTTCTGTGCCACTTAATTCAGTGGGGGACATTTGAGGTTCTGGAGCATGTCCAGAGTAGGAGAGCACAGCTGGTGAAGGATCTGGAATATAAATTTTTTGAGCAGCAGCTGAGGGAGCTGGAGATGTTTATCCTGGAGAAAAGGAGGCTCAGGGGAGACCTTGTCACTCTACGACTCCCTGAAAGGAGAGTGTAGCCAGGCAGGGGTCAGGCTCTTCTCCCAGGGAACAAGTGACAGGATAGGGAGAAATGGCCTCAAGTTGTGCCACGGGAGGTTTGGGTTGGACATCAGGAAGAATTTTTCGTTGAAAGGGTCATTAAGCACTGGAATGGGCTGTGCAGGGAGGTGGTGGAGTCATCGTTCTTGAAGTGTTGAGGAAACAAATGGATGTTGTCCTGTGTTATAGGTAGCATTTCATTAAAGTACTTTGCCATTTGATTTCCCATCAAAGCCTCAAGGAGCCTCCTCTTTTTCAGCAAAGGGGTTTGTCAAAAGTAGCTGCCTTGAAGGCTGAACTGGAACAGCTGATGACCTGCTACAACTCATAACACCTGGTTTGTTAAGGTGAACAAAAGCCAGTGCTAATTTACCTTGAAACTTCTCTTTGCAAGCTTCTAAAACAAGTTATTGTTCATGCATCTTCATGGAGAGCTAGCAGCTGAAGGTGATGATTTTACCATTTCTCTAATGTAAGTAGATCTTGTGAGCCAGTTCTTCAAGGACTTGCTATCTCTCACACAAGGTATTCCTACACTGAGTATTCTATACAAGAGTATTTCTCTCTTTTGGGATCTCTATTAAAAGAGTTGAGTCTGTGTTGTGACTCAAAGCAGCAGCTCTGTTTGGCTATTTATTTTTCCAAAGGTGTAGACACACATTATTTACAAGGGTTCTTTATGGGTCTATTATGTGATTAAAAGGGAACAGTGGGAGAAGAAAGAGGTATAGTTACACTTTCAGTGTGACCAAATAAGCTATTTTTGTGGCACGATGTACTGAAATGTTACGGTCTTTCACTTGTTTTCTTGATTACCATCTCATCATTAAGTTAATTCTCATCTAGTGCATCTGATGTCTGCCCAAAAAGGGTTTGCCATCATCTAATGCACTAGTCCTTCAAGATTTGTATTCTGTTGGCCCTTTCTTTTTTACATTTATTCAAACCTTGGCTTTTTTCTCCCTTTGACATGAGATTGATCTTGAAGGTAGACGTTAGAGAAGACTTTGGTGGTTGTAAAGTGCAATGACAGGCAGTTTATAAGCTTTCTTTGCTACTGTTAGAGTATCTTTATAGATTCTTCTTTGTTTCTAGACTGTTTAAATGAAACCAAATCATGTCTCAACCAGCTTTCAGAGTCCTCCTTTGACTCCTTAGGACCTCAGACACTTCTGAAAAATACAATTTAGCTAAGTCATGAATAGATTTTGCAGAGCTAAACAGAACAACTTCTACATACTATTAAAAATCTCAGACCTTATGTTTTCAGAGAACTTGAAGAAGAAATTTGTCAAAGCCAGATCATTTTTCTGAGTGGGAATTTTATGATAACCCACCTCAGCAGTGGCAGTAAGCAGAGTCCTTGGCAGAAGAGTCACACTGGTGCCTGAACTGGTCCAAGGGAGCTTTCTGTCCTGGAAAGATTTGGGATTCCTCTGGTCATTACCCTTCTCAGTGTTCCTGATGAAGACCTTCATATCTCTTCACTCCCAAAGCAACTGGCGTTGTCTGTGGGGCCGGGAACACTCGGTGCCTCTCAGGTGATGTGGGAGCCGGTCTCCATCCAGCCAGGCCTTGGAGCCCGCTCTCCCAGCAGTCCCCCTCTGTGTGCCAGGGAGACCTCTGGGGCTGGGGATTTATCCCTGGGGCGCAGCAGGGGAGGCGGGGGAGCTGTGCAGTGAGAGTCTGGCTCGTACCCACCAGTGAACACGCTGCAGATGTGTCTGGGGCTGCGCCTGTGCCTGCGTGGGAGGGAGCAGCCGCTGTTCACTGAGGTCCCGCTCGGCCCGGAAAGCGCCATGTCAGGCGGGCTCTGCTTGAAACGGGAGTGCGTGTGACCTTCCTCAAGCTGGGATATGTACAAATAAATCAGGCCCGAAATAAAATGCAATTACAAACACATAATAACAGCTGGGGTCTGTGTGTTGGATACGTTGCAAACAGGAAATGGAGCTAAATTTGTTGCATTAGTAGATGCCTTGCTGCAAGGATGTCGCCTGATATTAGGTGCTAGCTATTGAGAGCTTGCTTATGAGATCCAGTTGAAGATTTGCACACGTTTTAATATACCCAAATCTGAGATGCTCAGCCAAAAATATCAGAACGTACAAGCAGTACTGATATGCAAAGAAATTTGCACACAGCATTTCTAGACATTCAAACCAGCTCCTAACATTATCTTTTAAGAGGAGGCAGAGTTGTCTTTTGATTGTATTGAAGTATCTTTTTAAAAAATTTTAAGTTCTTTCTTCTGGATGGAATGGATAGGACTTGCCCCCAAGATTACATGTGGCTGACAGTCAGCACAAGGGTTAAGGATTTGTGAGCCACAAACAGCAGATATGTCTGGCACATTTTCAATTTCTCTGCACAGCAATAGAGAGCAGCCTTAATTGAAGTGTGTCTTCTGAAGGTAATTGCTTCAGAGATAACTAGAAGTACAAGCAGTTTGGTGACTGTGCTGCTCTTGGTATGTCTTGCAGGCTCTGTTCATCAGCAGCACAGAAAGGAGTTCAGAAACCCTGTGGGGTTGCAGTAATGAATGAGGTTTAGTTCTGCTTGGTCCTCAGCTCTGTGCTTATACAGTCAAATGAGTCCCAGCTCTCCCACGTCAATGTCTCTGAGCTGCCCAGGGCTCTGCAGATTTGCCACTTGCCTGTTTCAGATCTGCAGCCAACTGTCAAGGCTGCTGTGGGAGCTGCTCTGCTCCCAGGCTCTTCCCCTCTCCAAGGCCAGGAGCCTCATGTCCCTGGGCTTCCTCCTCTCAGCCCTAGGGATCTATCAGGTTCATGAGGCAGCATCATGTGTAGTGTTTCCAGATGAGACAGCCCATAGTGAGCACTGTGGGTCTGAAAGTGAAGGAGACAACAAAGTGGCATGAGAGATGAGGAAACACTGAGGTGTACTCTGCCTGCCCCAGTGCTGAGGGTGTGCCCCCCAGCTTGGGATAGAGGCAGGCAGCCAGCATCAGAGTGTGCTCAGGGAGACTGGCTGTACAGATCCATACAGCTGGATGGGATTCAGCCCAAGGAGCTGATAGTGGTGGACAGAATCAGCAGGGAATAACCACAGTAACTCAGGCAGCCTTGGGGACTGGGCCAGTGTTGTGCCTGTCTTTGAGATGGAGGATACAGTCAGCCTTGTCTCAAATCCTGTGGAGGTGAAGGAAGTGCAGCCTCTTGAGGCCACTCCAAACATGCAATAGGGCAGGAAGGCACTAGGGAATGGTCAAAGATCCATGAAATCCAACTTGGCCTGACTGACGAAATTGCCTTCTGTGATGAAATGCCTCCTGTGCAGGCTGGGAAGGGAGTAACAGGGGATGCTTGGCTTTAGGGAGGCTTTCAACACCATCTCATTGTTTTGGGGAGAGAAGCTTCAGAAGAGCTTATCAACAGTAGCAATACCATGTGAGATGTGGTTTGAGGTCCCCTGGTTCAGAAAGAATGTTGAGGAAATAAAGTCCAGCAAAGGCCAGTCAGGATGATCCTGGGCCTGGGGAACATGGTTACAAGGAGAGGTAGAAAGAGCTGGGATAATCTAGGGAAGAGAAGGCCTAGGGGTCCACAACTGCATGGAGGGGGAGTTACAAAACTATCAGGGATCAACTCCTCTTGGTAGCAGCAGATAATACACCAGTGGGTGATAACATCAAACTGCACTTCTGGAGTTTCCCTTTGAACTTTAGGAAAATTTCTTCCCTGGGAGGGTGCTGCAGCCCTGAAATAGACTTACCAGAGGCACTGTGGTAGCTCCATCCTTGGAGGTCTTGTGCATTGGTCTAGACAAAGCCACAGCTGACCGGATCCAGTGTTGGCAAAAACCCTTCTCCAAGTGGGAGGTTGAGCTGGATGATGTCCAAGGGTCATTCTCAGCTAATATTTCTGTAATCCTGTGATCAGCTTCATTGCTTGGACTGTGGCTGCTGAGCTGGATACTCCAACAAGCTTCCTGCTCAAAAGGTTGGTCAAATAGCAGGGAAACTGAGGGTGGTCTGCTCATTTTCTTTGAGCAGCAGAAACTCAGTCCTCACAATATTATTCAGCTTTGTCCTGAGTGCCCCAAATTTTCACATGTGCCAGAAGCTTTGCTCAGTTCTTTCATGGGACTGGGTTTAGATGTAGATTTTCAATGTCTAATTTGACAAATAAACTGGAGTTATTGCCTAACTGCCAGAATCAATATTTCTTTTGCAAGATGGTGACAACATCAGGTAGATAATGCACCAAGGGGTTTCATCCTGGCAGCAAACTCCAAGGAAGGCACCTACCTGTAGTCTGGCATGAAGTATGTGGGGAGAGGCAGAAACTCTGCACCTCTGCCCACTACTGTCAGAATAGCATGAAGTGAGAAGTTTTTTTAGGTTTTGCAACATCCTTCAAGTCCATGGGTATTATTTATAGTTATTTTCACTTCTTCATGAAGAAGATCCTTGTGGATACTTCTGTTAAACAAAAGGAGGTGAGAAACCATTTTCAGAACATGGATTTATGGGATATTTTCAGCAAATACATATACCTGTTGCTTTCTTCAAAGACAGGATAGCATATCTGCACTAGTGAAACACTTGCCTTTCCTAATTAATTCACATTCATTTCTATGAATGAATATCAAGGAATTCAGTGGTGCAGCATGAACTTGCATTCCCTGCAGGGATCTTTCCTGCTGTACTGCTCTCTGCACAGTAAGAGACTCTCTCATTTACAGCATAGTGTTCAGCATAGGTTCTTGTAGTCTCCTGTTTTTCAATTCAACATCATTTAAGTCCAAGAAACAAATTACCACCTCTGTCCAACCTGCCCCAAGAAGAGAAAAAGGCTAATGCCATTTCAGAAATTAGCAGCCTGAGCACCTACTCTAACAAACTCTTATTATTTCATAAGGAAAAACATCAGCCAGGATCACTTACAATCAAAAACAACAACAACAAAAGAATCAAAAAGCAAACTCAGCTGCAATTCTGGTTTGCTAAAGAGCTGTACTCATATCATAAATTGTGGTAATTGTTTTTTAATTAAATTAAATGTGCACATAGCTATATAATTAAAAAGCATGTAGGCGTTCTGGCTTTCTTTAGAAATCATGCACTACTTTCAGTCTTGCTGGCTGCTTTAAGCCAGAGGGCATGTGAGCTAACCTTCCTGAATCTTTGGGAAAAGGGAAGATTTAAAAGAGGTGCTCCAAGTTATCAGAAAGAGTGATTTACAGCAGCCACTGGAAACTTGATCTCTGGGTACACAGTGGGATGTGCCAGAGACAGGATGGAACAGAAAGGAAGGAGTAGAGCTCTGAACTGAACTCAGTGAAAGCACAGACTGACCCCAGTGCCCAGAGAAATCAGTGGCTCCGAAAGCATTTGTTGCCTTTAGAAGACAGTTTGTTTTGTGTGACTTGTAAAAATGTTACATCATGACAATACTTGTTCTTGCCTTTGTTTATAAGTAATTGTAAAAATGTATTGGTTCAATTCTTGTCCTTGTTGCCTCTATTTGTGTGGATGTGAGGTCTCCAGCTTTGACCACAGGAGAGACCACGTGGGTATTTCAGTAAGGAGCTGACATTTAAGTTGCTGAGTTCCGTAATGCATGAGCTGAACTTCTCAAGATTTATATGAAATGCACCTTACTTAGGTGCCTCTTACTTCTAGGACTGAAGGGACAATTCTTAGTCTCCTCTCTGTGATTTCTCTAAATGAGTCACTTTGCTTTCTTGTTAGCTTTCCTTCATGACCTGCTGTATTGCATGGTTCCTAAAAATCCCATCCCAAACCAAAGTAAAATGCACAGGATTCCACACAAGTCAGGTGTTCCAAGTTGTAAAGAGTCACTACATAGCTACATAATCGCTTGGCATGCTCTGAGATGGATAAGCTTCTCCTTGAAGCTGCAGAAGTTTGTGCTATGGTTGTTAAGATTACTTTGAAGGTGAGGAGAGACTGTCAGTAAATCAAGTCCCATCTCCTGATCAAAACCTCTACCTGTTTCCCACGGTGTATCATAGTTTTTGGCTAAATCATATTTTCTGGTAAGACATCCTGCCATGATGTAAGGAGATGTCAGGAGACTGGGAGCCTTACACTTCTTTTTCATGCTTCACTAACTTCATTTGGATGAGATTATTGTAGGGCTGATACTGTGCAAGGGCTCTACATTTCCAAGGCAAGTATCCTGGCTGTAATTCCCACTATTGTATTGAGATATTTTCCCTCTAAAGATGCATTGACATGGTAATTAACTCAATCCACAACTTCTTCAAAGACAGACTGAACTGCTTAAACTCAGTAAGAACATGTCTGTACAGAAGAGCATGCACAATCTCCTGGTACAATTATACCAGCAAAATAAAGTGCTAGGCATCAACACAGCTCCCCACAAGGGCACTGTTGTTTTGGGGTAGAACTAGGCTTTCTTTTCCTTTTCTTTTAAACTCCTTCCAGAGGAACCTTGGAAGCCCTCCCAGTGCTCTCTCCTGCCTGGGGGAGGATTTGGAGGTAGGTGAGGAGCACCTGAGCCTTTGCAGTGGCTTCACCCCAAATGTCATGTGTAAATCTGGAGATGCCCTGGATCTGTGATCTCTTGGATGTGGGATGTGAGTTTTTACAAAGGCTAACAAAATCTCATGACAGTCCCTGCTACTAGTTATCCTTCAAGAAAAGCCCAGCACCCCAAGACCTGCTGGGACCCCCCTTTGCCCTCACAGACCATGAGACACACAAGCTAAACATTTTTACAATCATTTATACAGAAGAGCCATTTCTGATTTAAACCTCAAGGATACTTGCTTCAGAGGTTGGTTTAGGTTGGTTTTTGTTGTTGTTGTTTGGGGGGGGATGGGTTTTTTATTTCTTTTTTTGTAAGTTAAGAGCAACAGGAATATAAAGCAATGAAAGTTCACTGGAGCCTGTTTCAGCCTGTAAGTGGGTCACAAGACACAAGCACTGAGTGAAATAACACCCACACAAATCAAATAAAAGAATAGCTAACCTGTATTTAAGAAGAATAATCTTTCTAGATGCCTTAGTCATAGATGTCTTACCCATGAAAAATTCAACACACCAAGCACTTAGTGGAGAACCAGCCACAGAGTATGCCTCCAAACCCAGGTAGAAAATTATCAGACTGACATTAGTAGTTAAATCACCTCCTCTCAATGCTCCAGGGACCAGGGATACCTGCAATTTCCATCAGAAACAATGAAATTCATGAGTATGAACCTTGGAAGTGGTGCCAGTGAGAGCTTTATGGGAGAAAATCTTACCCAAGCATCTCATTTGGAAGTCGGCCTCAAGAGAAAACAAAAAGAAAAATTCAACAAACAAAAAACCTGAAGAAGGAGTGAGCAGGCAGCGCTGCATGAAACCCGGCACGAACGCCAGCTGACATTGCTGAAGGATCGATGTTGCTGCAGAGAGCACTGATCTGAGCAGGGTTATCATGCGAACAGCTTTGAGAGCCTGCACGGAGCTTTTATCTTTGCTGCTGGCAATTACAGCAAAGGCCCACCAGCACCACGGTTTGCATGTAATTACTGTGGAAGTTTTACGGGACCCGGTGGCTGTGTCTGACTGCTGGGAGGCTGCAGGCAGACAGAGAGCCTGGGTATGGCAGGGCTGGGCAGCGCTGCGGGGATGGGGTTTGTCTCTGGAGCACCGCTGCCTGCAGGAGCAGGGCGCGAGTGAGGAGGCTGCCTGGAAAGGGAGACACGGGAGCACCATCCCAAACGCCTGGAGGGGTTGGCTAATAAGCTAACAGAGCCTTCAGCCTTCTCCTTGCTGGGCTGGCAGCTGGGGAACTCTAACGTGTGTGGCCCAGCCTTTCGCCCCGTGCTGGTGCGGTCCCACCCCTGGGCGTGCCCCACATGCCTGCGGTCTCCCTTCGGTGTTTTCCCCAGCCGAGCTTCCGAGGATGAGGGGGGCTGCCTGCCTCCAGCTGCTCCGTGTCCGCAGTGCTGCCGGGCTGGGGCTTCCCTGGGTCACTGCTCTGAGCTTTGACCGGCAGACACCGGCCTGGAGTGAGCTCCCCTGCCTGCGCTGTCTGGGTTTCTCTGGGCAGGCCTGCCGAGCCTCTGTTCGCCCGTGCGGCAGCGGCGTGGATGAAGGGCAGCGGGATGTGAATCAGAGCCATGAGTCACTCGGTTTTAACTTACCTCTGCTTCTCTGCTGGGAATCGGAGATAACTGCAGATAATGCAGTCACTCTCCAGCTCTGGGCTAGCCCTGTCATCGTCCTGTGCTTTCATGGTGAAAGGGAAGAGAGTAGGGCATCTCTCCTCCTGCACAATTACATGGCACCTGGATGTGTCTACAGACTTCTGGGTGTTCTGTCCTCCCATCAGCAATATCTCTGGTTCCTTTGTTGTTTGGTTTTTGTTTGTTTGTTTGATTGTTTTTACTGACACTAAGGACCAGAACAGGATAATTTCACAGCAAAAATGGTAAGAGCTCACATGTAAGACAGCAGGAATGAAAGGCTGTTTGAACCTATCATAATGCATACTGTGTCCTGGCAGCAGAGGTGGACCTTCCTCAGACAGGTGATTTCCCTCCATCTCTTCAAGCCTGAGTTCCAATGTGCCCTGATGCAGCAGCCCATGAGCAAAGCGAGAGCTGCCCGTCCCTGCAGCATCAAATCCAACCCCCCACACTGATGGTATAAATGACCAGGGTACAGACTGGCTAAGGTGAGGATGCTTGGAAGCCAAATTCTGGAGCACCAGAAAGAAACCCAACAGCACATCCCAGACATGTTTTCTGTATTTGTCAAAATAGCCTCATGTTTGTCAGTTTACAGTCAATGCTTTCATGGACCCACAGTTCACGAATGGTGGGTGACTCTGGAGGTGCAATTAGTGGGGCTTTTCTTATCAAGCTGTAGTTCAGTTGGTTTTGGATGATATGAGAACAAAAAATACTTTTATTGCCCACAAATACAGACCCTGAGTTCTGTGGGAAGTTCCCCTTACCGGTTGAAAACCCACTTTAGGAAGAAAACTAAAACTCTTGACCTTGAAATAGTGTCTAGATTCTAAAAGCAGCACATCTAGCTGCCTGTTACAGACATTAATCACTGCTGTATTTTTCACAGCATGTAAAATTTAAGTAATAGAATCACTGTCCCCATTGCCATTCTTGCAACTAAAAGCTAATAAATAGAAGCACTGACCTCAGCTGGTTGATTTAACCTGATGAGTCATGGTCTTAGGGCCACATATGCTTCCTCTGCTAATATTCTTGTTCCTATTTATTTTTTTAACTGTGCTGGCATGCTGCGTACCATAGAATAGCTTCTCTAATGGGCAATTCCAGAAATAGAAATATCCCACTGGTTCCCTCTCCTTTGTCAGGGAGGCTTCACAGTGCCCACTTAGTCTACACAGAGCTGCAGCAGCTCAAAGAGATGCCAGGACAAACAGAGAATGGGCAGAGCTTGGCTGTTGAGCAGTGAATTCCCCTTGAAGTTCCCTGTCTAAGAGGCAACCCGGCATATTCTTCCTTTTTGCATTACAGGGAGCTTAGCTGTAGAGAAAAGTGAAGCAGATGTGGGCTCCTCCACTTCAGCTGCTCTGGGAAGCCTTGTACCTGCCACAGCAGGGTTTTGCCCACAGCCAATAGCTTTGGTGTTGCTCTCAATGAGATGTTTCTGTGCAAAAGTCTCACTTTTTCATCACAGCTGAACAAGAGCTCTGAATCAGAGTCTGGTTGGCAGGGTGGTGGTCCACAGCAGGCTCCTTGCCTTGGACTGCCATCCTCCAGGCCTAGGCACCCTGCAGAAACACAGAGTGGAAAATCCTTCTTGATCTCCTACAAAGAAGTGGTTTGCAACTCAGTAACTTTGAAAGTTTACGTTCACAGGTACAATATTTAATAACTGGATGAAGCATTTGGTGCTAGAGTTTGTTTGGTGTGGTGGTGTTTGTCAAAGGCTGGCTTGGATGATGCTGGAGGTCTTTCCAGTCCTAATGATTCCGTGACTCTGTGAATGCTTGCAGCTGTCCTCATCGCCTGTGTTGATCTAAGCTGTGAGCCATGATCCCAGGCCAGGTGTGCTGTCTCCACCACCATCCAGATGGGTACAGGCAGGAATGACTACAGGAAAGGAGATGAGGCTGGGCAGAGACAGGTGCTCAGTACTCCCAGTCACACAGGTGTCCCATAGCAGACAGGATGCCAGGAGGGGGTGTGAAGGACTATGGTACTTTACACCTTGGGCTGGGGAGAAATATAAGGGACTGATGGAAGTTGTTAGAAGTAGGTCTACCAGAACATAATCTGGCACCATCATAAAAGGCATTTGCTCAATTACCTTCCACCAGCCCTGTAATTACCACTTCAAAAAGTCTGCTATCAATATAATTTTCAAATGTTGTATCTGTACCCAGACATGGCCCACAGTCCAGTGGCCTCCATGCAGGGAGGAACCTGTCTGGTCTGTAAGAAAGAAACTTGGTACAGCTCAGGCTCTACAAGACCCCAGAGGCCAAGGCTTTCACAACCTGTAGGTGCACCCAAGCAGGTCCAGCCCCTTGAAATAAAGACCTGATGGGAACCATTTCTCTGCTGTCCTCTAGCTGGGAGACCAAGGGAGAGGCAGGAGATTCCTGTGCCTCTGCCCCATTCCCAGCTTGCAAACTGGGTACACGGGACATAACTTTGGAGCTACCAACCCATTGCTGTGTGGCCTTTTCCTCTCCTGTGGGCAGATCTGTGGTGCTGCAGTTCCCTAAAGGAGTGGAGCAGGAGCAGCTGCTCGCTGAGCTGCCTTGTGCAGATGGGGAGTGGTTGGTTTGCACCCGGGATCCCTTTGGCACCAGGTACTTGTTAAGAGTGACACTGGCAAGGAAGTCTTAAAAAAAAAAAAAAAAAGAAAGAAGCTGATGCAAAAGCCTTTGGCTGCCTGTGTAACAGCCACTTGGATCACACAAGTGTCATTTAGACCCATTTAAAACTCATGGTGTTTATGGCACTTAGGCTCCTTTACTCCAAGCAAATTAACTCAAAACTGGACTAAGCCTTCTATTAAACCTGACAGATTCATGATAAGGAGAAGGCTTGTTCATTTCCCACTCTCAGAAAGAAATAGACATATAAACATCCTTTCTGCTGATTCACTTCCATGTGGGAATTCACCAGGCTGGAGAGCCTAATGTGCTGCTGATTCTGGCCCACGGCTGGAACCATCTCTCGTCAGGCATATTTTCACTCGTCCCTTCTCTGGATTGCAATTCTCTGCCTTCTGACTCTTTAATGTCACTGAAATGGGATTTGTATGGGGGATATTTAGCAATATTGCATTAGTATTTGACATTTCATCTCTTGGAAGTTTTTTGATGATGTTATTTGCAAGGACATTTTTCATTGCTGTAAATTGCACTCCTTCAGGACCAGTGTAGCAGTTTAATTTTCTAGGTCTGTCTCTTTGTCTCTTTCTCTCTACCAGGATTTCTGGTGATTTATTTGATTCATGGGTCCTTTGGATTTCCTATGGTTGTTACAACATACCTGTGTCTCAATGGCACAGAAAAACATTTATTTGAAGTAACAGCTCTGGCTTGCAGTGCTTTGGATATGATACAAAAATAGAACTGTGTAGAAAACCTTTTTTATTAACTTTTTCAGAATTCTAGACCCCAGGTAGTTCAAACTGAATAACAACATTTTTTTTCCAAAAGAAAAGGAACCCAAATATTGGTTGCTAGAAATGACCACTGAAGGAAGATCTGGGAGCTCTTATGAACGATTTTTGCTGCTTTACAAGTCTTCATATCTCATGCTCTGAAAACTACAGAATTCAAGCGTGCAGCTTTTTTCATTAGCAAGTTAGTGTTTGGCTAGCCTTGGATCTTTTCTTGCCTCATGTTTATTTTTATGGCTTTTGCTTGTTTGTTTTTAACAATGATGTTACAGTGCAAATGCCTGAATGCAAAGATATTCAGAAAGGTTGCTGTGGCTGTGCAACAGGAGTCTGATAAATACTAACTGCAGCCCAGGCAGTTAGTGATATTCTTGCTCTTCTGGGGGGGTTGTTTGTTTGTTTTTCCCAGAAAAGTTTTATGATGAAGGATTTCTAATGGTAACAAATGAAATTTGGGGAGAAACCTGTAGAAAAAAAAATATATATATATATACAAAGGTGCTGCATATACTGCACCATTAAAAACTGACAGATTAAACTAAAAAGTCTCTCTTGAATAGTTTTCTTGGTTTGGAAAGACAGGTATCTGCGAGGGACAACTGGAATTTCCCTTGGAATGGAGAATGTAAAACCCCCTTCCTTCAAATTATTACAGTTTTGCAATTGGGAGATTTCAGGCAAGAATATGGGAATAGGAATAACAGTTCTTTGCAAGGAATATTAAAAAATACAAATGCAGTAGTACAAAACTAAAAAAACCAACAAAACAAACCCAAAAAACCAAACAACAAAACAACAAAACAACAAACAAACAAAACCAAAAAACCCCACAAACAAACAAAAAACCAAACCACAACGACAACAACAACAAAAAAAGCAAGCAAGGAAACAAAAGTCCTAGAAAACCCTGACAGAGTCAGGAATATGACCTGACACCTTGTTGGTCAGGGTGTTGGAAGCAGTCCAGATAAACCCTCCTGGAGTGACAGATGTGGTTCTGTTGGAGTAGAGATGATCCTGTGGATAGGTTCAGTGGCAGTGAGATGAGTCCAGTCTTCCTCTGAGAATCCAGTGGAAAAGAGGATGTCTTGAGCCCCTGTGTCCCCATTTTATCTGGGTAGGGAATGGTTGGCTCCTCCCCTCACTGGGTGGAGCATCTCACAATGGATGGTGTCATGTGCCATGTGACTGGTGAGCCTTAAGGGCCCATTAACAGAAGATATCCCCTGGAGGGTGGACAGAGTTGATGAAAGAGATAAGAAACACTGCCCCACCTGGTTTTAACAGCTGTCCTATTATCAGAAGGCATCCAGCCTCCCTCCCCCCCACCCCGAGTTACAAGAGATAAAGAAAAAAGAAACCATCCCCCTACTACTTTCTACAGATGAAATAGAAAACACATTCTTTTTTGGTTACATAACCCAAGACAAACGTCTATATGCAGTAGTACAGAGACCTTCATGATCCACTAAGGCATTCTGACAGTGCACCTAATTTCTGCCTTACCCTCATTTAACAAGATGATTTTTCCTTTCTTCAGCACTCTACATCTGAGATTCCAAATGCCTTGGACAGACATCTGCCATATGGACCCTGAATAGATGAAGATGTAATTTTTTGTCCTTATTTGACATGGTAGAATATGAAGACATATAGTTATGGAGAACTCAAAAAAACCTGTTGAGTGAGAGATGCCTTTAGAAATGATACATCCCTTACAGAGCTGCTTGAATTTCCAGAAAAATCACTGCAGTTATGAGCAAAAGCTTTAAAATATCTCTTCCTTTCTTATTTTTTCCAAGTTTAGAAAAATAGTTACTGGCAGATGGCCTACAGTGTTCAGCACTCATTCAAACAGCACAGAAATATTAGGAATTTCTATCCATGTGTCCAGGCACACAGAGACCTACATGCACAAGCAGAGACAATTCTAGCCTGGGTTTTAACGTGATTTTTCAAATCAAAGCATACTTGGAGGCAGATGTCAGACCAGATTCAAGCTAAATTTGTAGTCTGAGCTCATCAGAAGAATGGTACTATCTGACTGGAAAGGATTATAATGATGAACATGTGTGACAAGCATTTTATTGAACTACGAGTAGACTGTTTAAGGGATTTGTCTGCAGCAAGTGCTTCCTGCAAGGAGAGGACATCAGACTGGTTGTTTGTGTTACGAAATCAGGCTGATCCCTTTGGTTCTGGTGGACTATAGCCCATACTGGGGGCTACAGAGAGAAAGCAGGAGCAGTGCCAGTACCCAAGAACAGGGGAATGCTGGCAGCTGGGTAGCCTTGGGGCAGTGCTCTTCCAGGACTCCCTAATCTCTTAAAACACTTCTCTTTGCACAGCCCCTGATTAATGTGATACTGACTAGGCACTGCCTCAGCTATGTGTGCATTAGGGCTGTGGACATTCCCCACTGACAGATTGCTTTGACAATGTTTAAGCAAGGCTTGGTATCTATTGCACGGTTATTTGATAACTCCTCGGTGCCAGTTCTCTGCAGAAAGGGTTCAATCAGTGCTTTTCTTATCATCCTGTCGAGACAGCACACACTCCATTATTGTAAATAAAACATTCTGGTTTCTCCTACAGGTATGAGCAGATAAAGACTTTTGTACAAAGATGAAGTTCAAATTGAAGAAGGTGCTTTTGAAATAATAAATTACTCTATATATGTGACCACAAATTTAACAATGAAATCTAATGAATTCTAAGACACACACAGAGTCACTGCTGTAGGCAAAGGGAGGAATTGATTACCTAATGGCAGAAATCAAAGGAAAGCAAGCACAGTGTCAGAGCAGACTTGATAAACACTGCACACTATAAAGAGGGGGATGACTAATTTGCTAAAGAAATTCGTAAAAAATCTTACCTGGATAAGAAGCTATAAGATCTCTAGTGATTGATTCATTTTAACCTTAGGATTTATCTAGCTATTTCTTTGGTCTGTTGTCTACATCCAAGATCATCCAGTGGATGAATTTGTCCTCTGGTATCTTATATCACTGAAACTGGAATAAGTGTTGATCTTGAAATTCCATGGAAGAAGGTCTTTAGAGAACTGTGTATTATGTTCACCAAAATAATCTAAGGCTTTTACCCTCAGGGGCTTGGAAAATTAATACTTCTATGAAGAGTTGTAGCTGTGTGTTTGAATCTAACACTATATGACGTGTAATATTGACTTTGGTCTGTTAAAGTATTAATAAAGAGTACATATCTTAGACTTTACAGAAAATGAAAATTTAATGTGTGATATACACAAACAATATATAGCAAATGCACCTAAGTGTATATTTTGTCATTTTTAATTTTAGATCTTGTTGATGATTGCCCATTTGCTTCCTGCCTTTACCTCTCCACCCCATATATTTGAGGCAGTTATGCTTTTGTGTCATGCTAGTTCAAACTAAATACTTCTTAGAGGTTGACCACTTTTGTGCTCTGAGGAAAACTCATTGCATCTGGGGAACTTTACATTCTAGTTAGGCTTGTGGTTAGTCTATGAAAATCCAGGAGAGGCATAAATTGAGAGAAATCCCTGCTGATGAATTCGCAGCTCATAGCTTGTTTTTCCTGACTGCTGTAAAGATGCAGCGTTTCAGAAAAGAATGAAAAATATTGGACGAGAATCATTGTTTTTTCATTATTGCTGCTCCTGTTTGTGGCTGGTGATCCAAATTAAAGCTGGAACAAAGTGGAGTGTCACTACTACAAATGACACAAGGCTGTGCAGAGCCAAATTGTGACTGTAGCTCCAAGCCTGGCTTGACTTTTCATTTTCTCTGCAAGGCTCTATCCAACTTCCAAGATTTCTCTTTTTCAGCCCTTTTAGTCTCATATTTACTGCAGCACATTATGGAGGAGACATATGTAATGTGTTCCCTCTCTTGGGCTTTGCTTGTGCAAAGAAAATCACTGTCACTGCTGCTGCAGGGGAAACAGCATGGATACATTCCTTCAAAGTAAGACAGCGTCCTGGAAAAATTGCTCTGCTTTTGAAGTAATTATTTCCAAATAAAATTGGAACAGTGGGCCCACCTGAGGACCATGATAACTCTGGGTTATTACTGTAATCATGCTGGTTAATTTTTCCATATAGAATAGTTCATTTTAGCCTCCTTGTGAATGGAATTTACAATAGCACAGCCAGTGGTGGCTTGTCCTTGGTCTGTTTTATACTAGCTATGTCCGTGGGGGAGTCTGTGTAAAGGGCAGATATAAGATGAGAGAGAAGATTATTATATCATAATAAAAATGAAGGGTACCAGTTTTGTTCCATAAACACAGCAAAGCACAAGTCTTGCCAGTGGAGCTCACAATGTGTCAGGACTCATGCTGCGGTTTTTATATCACAGCCTGAAATTTGGAAGCTGGTAGGGGAAAGTCATAATGCAGGTTAATCAGCCCCAGATACTTATTGCCCCACTTTTTGCTGTCAGTGGTGGCAGCATTATGTGCACCCCACCTGGATATGATGATGTTATGCTTTATCATTTATGCTTTATTCTGTACCTACTGCTAGACAGTCTGTCCCCAAGCCACTAAAAAAGACCTATAAACTCATCTACAGGAAAACTTCAGAATAATGTAAACCCCCCACATCTGGGGATTTCAGGGAGAGCTGAGGGCAGATCACAGCTCAGCAAATCTGCCTGAATTGCTGGATGCTGTCCAGTCATCCCCAGAGCTCAGCAGAAGATGGACACTGCCAGGGTAACATGGGTCAGGGCAGAAAATCCTACTTGCTCTTGGAAAATGTGACAAAATTACAGATTGCTGAAGCTGGCATTGGGCTAAAATGTTGTTAGCAACTGCTGTGTAGCAACTCTGAAAGTACTCCATGTTTCTGAAAATATGCTTCTGAAGTTCAATCCTGGTGATACAGCCACACAATGTTATATGATCTCAGGAGCATTTGGATCTCAAAAGCTAAATATTATTCCATTGGCCTAACCTGATCTTTCTGAGTTCTCTCTTTTTCCTTGAGCTCCAGAACATCTTTAAGATTCCTCTGGGTTCCAGAGAACTGTTCCAGTTTCAGCATTCTTCTCTTATCTAAAGCAATACAAAACAAGACTTAGGGCACTCTCTGGGAAGCGAAGTATGAAAGACATCAAGGGATATATTTAATCTTTACTCAGCTGCTGTCTGAGAAAAATACAAAATCCTACTCATGCTATCAACATCTGACCAGGCTGCAAAATACTGCAATTCCTATATATCAGTGTCAGGAGATCCATACTCCTGAAACCCCATTTAATTAGGATTTTGATGCTCATCTTGCATAAGAGGTGCATAACCTTCAGGAAGAGCAGCAGGAAAAGCAGTGTTTCTCGGATGTGTAACAGGAGAATGTAAAATATTGCTGTCAGCCTCCAGAATGACTGACTCTGGTTGTAGATAAAGCTGACCTTTCCATAAAGATTTGCAGAATAAATCCAACACATATAGCACAGTATCTTTTCCACCTTTGGCCTGAAATTAGAAGATATAAGCAGAGATTGATTTACATCACAAAACCAAATGCCAACAGCTGCCTATGAAACCTTAGTAAAAGACATTGTTTATTAGCATCAGCTTTGACTCCAGCGTGTAATCCTGCCAGAGGCCAAATGCTCTGCAGCAGGAGCATCCAGCCTTCAGTGCCTTATATTGTTATCTTGCAACTGATGTAGAAAACAGGGAAACTGACCTCAGTGAGATTTAAGTGATACTGTTATATGGGAGGAGAGAAAGAAAAAGCAGTCCCTTTCCATTCCACTTCTATGTTGGTGTAACCCCTGAAATGAACAGAACTGCTCTGATTTGAATAAGAAGTGATTCATACATCTGCTCTTTTGCCTTAGTGAGCTGTACCAATAGGATGGACTTGTGGATCTTTAAAAAATTAAGATAATGAGTCATCAGAAGTTAATGCATGTATGTATTGGTGATTGCTGCTAAAGTTAATCATAATGTTTGCATGGCTATTGGATATTAATTCCCAGCAGAACTGAGCACAAGGGAGAATTTGCTCTGAAATAAGGGGTCAACACTCTGGGTGCTACAGACCTTCTGGGAATTTTTCATGTCCCACTGGGATATAATCACAGTTTTGAACTGAGGAATCAAAGGGTATAATTCTCAGAGTTATCCTGCTTCACCCCGTCATCCATCTTGCTGTTGTGAGCCAGCACCATTTCTGCTGCTACCTGGCAGCACAGAGGAGTGATTTGCAAGCATGTCTGTTCTCATGGGGATAAATAATGGACTGAGCATCATTCAAAGGCAGGCTCCTAGAAACAGGGGAGGAAAGTCACGGATGGGGAGTGAATTAGTTTCGTGTTGCTGTGCTTTCAAAGAGGCCTTCATATCCTGTGGCCTTGCATTGTCAGGGGCACAGGGCAGCATTAACCACAGGGTATCTTGAGCAGTGACAGAACTTGTTGCACACCCAAATATGTTAACCCAGACATTTCATTGAATTGTGTGCTGGATTAACCCTGGCTCCACAGGGAACCACCTAACAGGCTCACACTTTGGAGTGAAGATGCAGGGGAAAACCAGGGTGGGAAGAGGTCCTTCTGAGTGCTGTGGGTTTGTGGGGTCTGGCGAGGTGTTAGCCCGCTTGCTGGCAGTGCTGGTGGAAAGAGCTCCACTCGCTGGGAGCTGCTCTCCCGCCAGTCCCAGCCATAATGGCTTGCTCCATGAGCCTGGGATTCCCTCGTGGAAACAAGGTCACCGACCGGAATTACACATCGGGGTTTTTGCACCTCATCCTGTAGTTCATCAGTGTGAAGGGGCTGGGTTTCTTTTCTGGTTGCATGCTATGGCCTGGCCAACACCAGGCAAACCTCTCTGCTCTGCACAGAGGGTGGTCGGGAGTGAGCTCTGCAGTACTGTTCTGTTTGCATGGAAGCATTATGCATTCACAGAACAATTCAGCTCAGCTCACAGCGTCCTTGCCGTGTGAAGAGTCCTAAGGCACTGCCTGGTACCTCATGGCAAGCCTTTCACTGCAACAAGTGCCTATAGACAACTCTCTGCTCCAGACGCTGAACTTGACTTAGTTATCAGCCCAGACATTGCCATCACAAGCAATCATCTTCAAAAGATGTGATAGGCAGAACATCTGGGCCAAATTGTAACGTGATTACTTGACAGAGTCTTTAATAAAGATAATACTTTAGAGACACTTTGGTTGATCTCAATTCTCTCTCTCTCTCTCTTTTTTTTTTTTTTTTTTTCTCCTTTCGATTTAATTTTAGAACAGCAGTTCTGGAAACACACTCCCTGAGCCTTACTTACACAGAGACATGAGTCAGGAAAGGATTCTGGCTTGAAAGAAAACAGAGACACTGACCATTGCCTTTAGGAGTGCTTAAGGAAAGTAAACCTGAAAAAGTGAATAAACACTTTAGAATGCAGTTTCATTTTTATAATCTTGAGGTTTCTATTAAAGGAAAAAAAGCAACTTTATTAAAATGTTAGAAAGGATCAGTTTAGATTAAAAAAAAAAAAAAGAAAGAAAGAAAAAAAAAAATCAAATCACTGTTCATTTAAATCATCTTTGGAACTAGCACTACCCGCTGAGCGAGAACCCAAGATAAAAGCGATACAAGGAAAACGTTTAAAGGACTTGAAAAAATCCCGATGTGCCCGAAAACGTTGAAACCCTGGCAGAGAACAACGCCTGCTCGGCGGGGGCCGCAGATCCCAGGCAGCTCCTGCAGCGCCGGCCGGCCCTCGCAGCGCGGTCCGCGCCCCGGCCCGCGCCCGGCCCCAGGTGTCCCGGAGGGAGGCGGGAGGGAGCCCCGCCCGCCCCGTCGGGCCGCCCCTCGCGGCATCCCCGCGCTCCCGCCCCGCCGGGGCCGCCCCCGCCGCTCCGCGGGCCGGGCCGGGCGCACCAGGCGGCGAGGCAGCGGCGCCGGGCCGGGTGCGCCTGCCCCGGGCACGCCGGGCAGGTGTCGGGGCGCGGGGCCCCGTCCCGCCGAGGTGAGTGGGGAGCGCGGCGCGGCGGCGGGAGGGGGCGGCGGGCCCGGGGCTGCCCCGCCGGCGGCTTGGCTCCCGCGGGGCTGGGCTGGGCTGGGCGCTGCGCTCCCCCCGCGCTGCCGCAGCGGGACGCGGGGCTGCATCGCCCGGCAGTCGCTGTGGTCATCCCGCCCCGCCGTCGGCACCGGGGGCTTCATGCCCCGGCGGACGATGAGGTGCAGCCCCCTCGCCGCCGGGGCTGCATCTGCCGGTGGTAGTGGGTGCCTCCCCCCGTTCCCTGGGGGCTCCGTCTCCTGCGGGAGGGCAGGGTGCATCCCCCACCCCGGGGCTGAGGCTCTTCAGCTTACCCAGTGCAGTTTGTGCGGGGTAGCAGCCCCCACTCCATGTGTCCGTGGGGTGCCTCCCCCGTGATCCCTTGGGCTCCATTCCCAGGGGAACTGAGGGGCATCTCCTCTGGAGAGGCTCAGGGGGATGCGTACCCCGTCATGTTGGAGCCTCCATTCCCAGGAGGCTGGTGAGTTGCAGGAGTCCATGCCCAGGGACCAGTGGGGTCCATCGCTGTGTAGGTCAATGGGGCTGGTGTTGATAGGGCCCGTCCTGCCGGGGTTGGTGGGGTTTCGTTCCTCTCGGGGTCAGTGGGCCATATCCCCTGATCTGGGGGTGCTTGTAGGGTCTCTGACCAGCCCTCGCTCTGCTAATCCCGGCGTGCCTGCCTGGGGGGCGAGGGGCAGCTCCATCGCCTGCTGTGACACTTTGTCCTGTCTCCCGGCGTGGATTAGGTCATGCTGTGACAGAGCCTGTTACTGTCTTGCAGTACAGCAGGACCCGGGGATGTGAGGAAGAGGGGTTGCCGTGGCAGAAACAACAGCAACCACCCCCCACTTCCCTGTACGCAGCAGTTTAATAAAATCAGACAGCATGAAGCATGTTCCCCCCCTAATCATCAGAAGGTAGTTCACTGTGTCATTAAATACTCACTCCTGTTCGCACCAAGCAGGCTGTGATATATGCAGTATTGTAAGCCAGGGAGCAGTTGTGGATGAGATATGTGAGAGAAAAACATCAAGAACTGACCTCAAACTCTGAAGTTAACTGTGCTGCCTCTCCTTCAGGTGGCCTAGGGTACTCTCTTAAACCTGTCTCAGTTTGTAACTATCTGACCGTTCTACGTGACCATAAAAAGCTCTGATGCCCCTTTGAAGCCATAAAGCTGTAAACGGGCTTAATATAGCCCATCCCGTTAACCTCGGCGCTTTCCCTCGGTATCCCTTTAACGAACGGCAATGCTCGTCGATTTCTCTCAACGGGCTGTCAAATCTTCACAGCTTCTGGCTGGGAAAGAGCGCCGTGAAGCCTTGGGAGAGGGATCGTCCCACAACTGCCTTCCCTCCCTCGCCCCTGCTGGCTGCGGGAGTCTGTGGGGGACTGACACAAGGTGCTGGTGCGCTCTGGCCACAGCACTCTCTGGGTTCAAGCGCTGTCCCCGCATCAGCCTCACGTCTTTAGTGGACACATCAGGGCTTGGGCTTCGTTTCGCCCATACAGAGGGGCAGCTGGAGCTGGCTGCGAGCAGGCGTTTTCAGAGTGCTCAGCCTCCTCGGTGTTGCTTCCTCTGCCTTCATTTCAGGGCAAACTGCAATGCCCGTACACCCTCTGCAACTCTCACTTTCATGTGCAGGATGCATGTCCTTGCACATTCCGTGCTAATCCCTTGGGATGACTCAAACTTTAGCAGAGTGCCTTCTCCCTCTCTTGCATGGGTCTTTGCACTCGATGAATTATCTGGGTAGCCAAAGCTCATGGCATGTGGAAGAATAGCCTGTGATAGTACGGAGTTAATAATTTTCTGCAAAACAAAATGCCTGAATGCAAATAAAATGGAAAATGTGTCTTTGAAGTCTTTTCTTCTTTAAAAATTATTCAGTGCCTTGCCTGGAGGAAACCTATTTTTTAAACTTTTATAAAACTCATGAACATTTTATGGAAGTAGGAGGGATATTTATTTTATTTTATTTTATTTTATTTTATTTTATTTTATTTTATTTTATTTTATTTTATTTTATTTTATTTTATTTTATTTTATTTTATTTTATTTTATTTTATTTTATTTTATTTTATTTTATTTTATTTTTAAGGATTTTGGTTTTCATTACATGAGGTCTTTTTTATGTTCCCTTTGAAATGTTGACAGGGGAATGCTAGTCTAAAAGTCTTGATGTGTGAGTAGAGATTTAGTCTGGTTTACCAGCTCCTGAGCTGGCAAATGCAGCTGCCAGCAGCACAGCAGAGCTGGGTCCAGCCCGTGATGCCCAGGATTCCTGAGGTAGAAATCAAGACACTGATTGTCTCAAATGAGTTGTAGTAGGGACAGAAGGTCAGAGTCCAGGTGGTATTGCAAAGGATTTCCTAGGAATGCAGAGAGCTGCAGCTATCCTGTGTGGCAGGTATCTACTGCAGGGGTTATTTGGCAATACTGGTGACATCAAACCTTGATGTTGTAAGGGTCACATTTAAAAGCTATTGCATATCTTCATGATATTGCCATGGGTGTTTTGCTGGCTTGGTGGGATAAGGAACATCTCTGGGCAGGATTTTGGCTGGGTGCAAGAGTGCAAGCTTGTGCTGGGAGCTAGGGAAGACTTTATTTTAAGGTCCATCTGCCTTAGCTCATCTGCACAAGCATTGGGAAATGCTTCCTGCCTTTAAAATCCAAGTCATGACATCTGTGGAAAAAACCCTCTTTTAAAAAAAGTTATAGTTCTTGTATAGTGAGCACACTTTGTCTTCTGGAAGGATAGCTGAGTTGCCCTAAATGAAAAGGTCTGGATTTCACCAGAGTAGTTTGTGAAAAGGTCTTATGATGCAGGCACATTTCTAAACTGTTCTGAATGTTGTTGCTAAAAGAAGCCTCTTTACTATATTTGTACACATTTCTATACTAGCTAATATTTCTGAATGTTATTTTCTCCAGTATAGAACTTGTACTCTTGCTGGGTTTCCTGCAGGTGTTTGTGGGTGCTCTATGTAGTAGTCCTACCTGAAATGAGTTCAAACCACCCATAAACTCCATTAGACAAATGCAGAAATTAAAAAAAAAAAAAAAAAAAAAAAAAAAAAAAAAAAAAAAAAAAAAAGTAGTTTTAACTGGGCAATGTTGAGTCAGGAAATAAAAAGGCTGAGGCTCCAACAGTAATATTAACTTGGCTGCAGTACACATCCTGCAAGGTCTTTTATGACATACACCTCATAATGTAAACAGGAATAAGCACGTAGATTAACGTATGCAGAGAAGGAGTAGAAAAGAGTGTTTTTCTGAGTTTGCTGCCCTTGTTGCTGTGACAGCTGGGTCT
Organism: Prinia subflava; assembly: GCF_021018805.1. Classification (NCBI taxonomy): domain Eukaryota; kingdom Metazoa; phylum Chordata; class Aves; order Passeriformes; family Cisticolidae; genus Prinia; species Prinia subflava. Next base: position 83,607,933 of record NC_086283.1, on the reverse strand, counting down.
TGCACAGAGCCTGGGACAGCCTGGCACGGCCTTACGCCACGCTGGGCAGTGCCGACTCATGTACCCGACTGCTGATGGAGTGAAAATAGCAGCAGCAAACAAGTAATCTGGGGCCTGTTTCTGTCAAAACAATAGCTGGGTAATGAGCTGCATTTTGCTCCTTAAGGTCTGTGAGTTGTAGCATGTATGATCCTTGAGCGTTCCCTCTTGTGCCTCTCCCCACTGGCGTGTCTGGCCCTGCTGAGGCTGCTGTGGTTGTAATGAAGTGCAGTGGCTTCGCTTTGGTGAGCCTCAGCTTTCTGCTTCTATTACCCACGTGTTACAGTAACAGCTCTCCCGGCTAATTTTAACTAGATCATGTACCAAAGTGATTAAATGAATATTGTACTTTAATACAGATCTGAAATTGACCAAGCAGTATTGCTCTTTCTATGATGTTGTCTTAATTAAAAACTGTGCTATTAATATATTTCACTGAATTGATAAATTTAGCCTGAAGGTCAAATAGTCTAATATGACCTTCACCGTGTCACAAGACGTTATATCTTGTGCAGTTACCCTTGCTCTGAGCTGGAGATTTGCATGCGATGTGATGTCATCTAGGGCAGAGTCTGTGCTCCTTCAGTGGCAGCTTCCAGCAATGACAGAGGTGGTCTGGGTGAATAAAATTAATTTATGGGTACTCTCCAGGAGAAAATAATTATTCTTTTCTGTCTGAAAAGGGTTCCTAATCTAGTATCAGCACACTGATACTGCTGCCTTGATGTGACATTGTAAAGCTCTGCAAGGGAGGTGGGAGCAGCTGTAATACTGCAATCTAATACTTCTGTTATACCTGCCTAATGGCACCTCCTCTTCAGTGCAGCCTCCCAAGGATGCTGCTAGAACATTGTCATAAGCCATGGTGTTGTGCTTTAATTTCATTATTGTTTGATTTGGCCAGCATTTTACTCACTTTCTCTGCAGTGTTAGTTTGCAAAGGGAGTTAGTAGATGGTGGGGTTACAGCACATAATGTGTGCACTCTAATCTAAATTTCTCTCTAAATGGAATTGTGTTAAAGTAATTCGGTAAAACTTTGAAATTACAGTAAGGCTGATTTTGATAATTGACTTCTTCCCCCCCCCCCCACCCCCCCCCCCCCACCCCCCCCCAACTAACTTGTATTTATTAAAATTATTGTGACTCATACAGAATGATTCAAATCAAACAGTGTCTAGATCCCACTGGGTTTTGGTTCTGGCCATTTTTGCTGTACAGAAGTGAAGGTAGGCACTGTTCTGGGGTCTCACCGTGGTGAACAGCCAGCTGTTCCCTGTCAACTCTCACAAGTGGAACAGTACCTGCCAGGATTGGTGCTGGGGGACTTGTTAGAAAGAACAGCATTGAAAAATGAGAAAACCATGGAAAATGGTCTCTTAACTACATTAAAGACTTGTGAAATTTCTCTCATTCTGCAAAAAAACCCTGTAATTTTTACACAGTGGAGCTGTCCTCCCTGACTCAGACTGGGAAAAAGACCTATTCAATGTAACATTTTAATCATATACAACACAAAGGCTTTTGCTGCGCTGTTTAAAATCCAGCTTTCTTTCAGGCTGTGTTCTGCTGGGATGTTTTCATCCAAAACGGACTGCTGAGGCTGACAGGAACAGTCTGAAAAAGCAGCTCTAACCTTCCTTCCTGACACTTCAATAGTGACACCCCGTGTGGGAAACTAGGGCATAAATGCATTAACACTTGTCACTGGGAAGAGAATCCTCTCCATGATGGGGACCAGAAGAGAGTGATTCCTAGATTCATGATATAAATTAGTTCATTATTTATTTCAATCAATGTCTGTAGGTGCTGCTACAATGAAAAATTAAAGTGCACTTTACAGAATACACGTGAGCTGACACCCTGCCAAACACCCAAAGCCTTTCTGACCTACAAAACGAAGGAGAGCTTTGGTGCTTCCTCCACTCTTTGCAAAGTCTCAGACTAACAGGCTTTGTTCAGGGTTTTGACAGAGGTAGGACCTCCTGAAGCAGATGCCAAACCCACTGTGTTCACTGCTGCCTTCCAGGGAAAACATCCTGCTTTTGCCTCCTGGTATTACAGATCTGCATGAGAGCAGCCCAGCTGCTTGGTTTTCTGCAAATACTTTGGACTTCACTAGGTGTCCTCTTACCCGTGCCACCATCCTGTTGCATGTTGTCTGTAAGTTTAGCAATGCTGTCATCTTCCCAGATGGGTGAAATACAGCTTGCTTCCTGCTGGAGCAGGGTTTTTCCGCTCCTCCAGCTGTATGCAAATACTACACTTGTAAGTGTAAATCAGTGACTGTGATCTGACTGAAGAAACATGATCCTGCTTCTCTCTCTTCTCACAGGGCAAAAGCAGTTGCCCAGTGGTGTGGGGAAAGTCTAGCTTTAATACTGAGTTGCGTATTTTACTGGATGTGCTGGTCTTAGTATCATATAATGGCCAGGACTGGAAGGAACCTTAAAGGTCATGGAATTCCAGCCTGCCTGCTATGGACAGGGACATCTTTCACTACATCAGGTTGCTCCCAGCTCCATCCAACCCGGTCTTGAACACAGCTTCTCCAGGCAAATTGTTCTAGTGACTTGCCAACCTTACAGCAAAGATTTTTTTCCTAATCTAGTCTAAACCTGCTCTCCTTCAGCTTGAAGCAATGCCCTTTTGTCCTGTCACTACAGAACTACGAAGTCTCTCACCATCTTTCTTGCAGGCTCCCTTCAGGTACTGGAAGGTCACAATAAGGTCCCACCCCAAAACCTTCTCTTTCCCAGGCTCAACAGTTCCAACTCTCTCTGTCTTATCTCACAGCAGAGCTGCTCCATCCCTCTGATCATCTTGGTGGCCTCCTCTGGGCTCTCTCCAGCAGGTCCCTGTCCTTCCCATGCTGGGACCCCAGCTCTGGATGCAGAGCTCCAGCTGGGTCTCAGCAAAGCAGAGCAGAGGGGCAGAATTCCCTCCCTCCCCTGCTGCCCACGGGGCTCTGGATGCAGCCCAGGACACGTTTGGCTCTCTGGGCTGTGAGTGCCATGGCCGGGGCATGTCCAGCCCCTCACCCAGCAGCACCCCCAAGTCCTTGTGGGCAGGGCTGCTCTGGGTCTGTTCATGCCCAGCCTGTGCTGATCCTGGGGGTTGTCCCAACCCAGGTGCAGCACCAGCACTTGGCCTTGTTAAACCTCATGAAGTTCCCATGGGCCACTCCTCAAGCTTGTCCAGGTCCTTCTGGATGGCATCCTGTCAAACCGTCTCAGCTTGGTGTCACCTGCAAACTTGATGAGGGTGCACTTGATCCATTTATCTGTGTCATTAATAAAGATAATAAATCATACTGCTCCCAGCACAGGCCCCTGAGGGACTCCAGTTGTCACTGATGTTCATCAGGAGCCACTGACCACTACTCTCTGGATGCAACCTTCTCACCAGTTTCTTATCCATCTAACTGTCCACCCATCAAATCCATCTCTCCCCAGTTTAAAGAGAAGAATGTTGTGGGGGATCATGTCAAAGACTTTGCAAGAGTCCAGATAAATGGCATCTATAGCCCTTTCCTTGTCCTCTGATGTGGTCATTCCATCACAGAAGCTCTTTGGGTCAGTGAGGTAGGACTTACTCTTGGTAAAGCTGCTTGTTCCAAATCATCTCCTTGTCCTCCAAGTGCCTTAGCACAGTCTCTAACAGGATCTGTTCTGTGATCTTCCCAGGCACAGAGGTGAAGGTGACAGATAATTCCCAGAGTCCCCTTTTCTTCCCTTTTTAAAGTTGGGTATGATGTTTCCTCTATTTTGGTCACCTGGCTCCTGACGGCCATGACTTTTCAAATATCATGGAGAATGTCTTGCAAACTACATCAGCCAATTCCCTCAGGACTCTGGGATGCACCTCACTGCATCCTATGGACTTCCATATGTGGTGGTAGATTATTTACATTATGTATTCAGGTGGTCCTAGACCTGATCTCTACTTAGAGCAGGAGGGACTTTGGTCCTCAACAGTCTCCATCCTGCTGTCCATCCACTCAAGGGATGTGGGAAGAGAGCTTGCCAGTGAAAACTGATGACCGAAATCTGCTGGGGCATAGATTTCTCAATACAAAATTGGAAACAGACTTAGAAGCCATGAGTTTTGAGAAAGCTTCTGTCCAGAGTCTATAGCAAAACACAAACCCCAAAGGCTGTGCTTACTTAATGCCACCCTAACACTCTGATGCACATGGTGCAGCTCCTTTGTGTCCCTGTGCTGGGGAGGAGGGTGGGTGGGACTCCTGGCAGCCACCTCTGCTCATTGTGGTGCCTGGCTGTCAACCCATCAGCTTTAATCAAGGCTGGCAGGAGCTTCAATGGCAACTGACCTCATGTTAAAGACCCAAGTCCCTGCCTCGTCTGAGCTCAGTTCCCTTCATGAAGGATTTCAGATGACAAGTGGGACAGGTATTAAAATTTAACCAGCTCTTCATCTTTAAAATATTAATCCTGTTCTTATGCTCTTACCTGTTTTCCCACTGTGCCTGGGTTTGAAGGACTTTCACAAGTGATGAGCTTGTGGTCATCCCAGATCTGCAGTGCCAGTTTCCAGTTTTCAAGCCCTCCTCACAGGTGTTTCTGCTGGGAACATGCTCACCACGTTTATGTGGGAACACAAATATGCTGAATTCAGGCCAGCTTTCAGTTTTCCTCTCAGTCTTTCAGCAGCATAGATTATATTCCCTTTCTCTTGATCATCTTCCCCACCCTTTATTCTTCTGTACCACAGAGGAACCTTCCTCCATATGGGTTGTATTTCAATCCTTGACTTCTTGGGGTGAGGAAATGAGCAGAGAAATATCTAAGAAAGAAATAAGAAACTATGATGGGGCTTGGGCTGCAAAATGACATGTGACTCATCCTATTCCAGCAGCGGGAATCCATCTTCCACCTCCTATGGAGTAGAAGACATCCTCCTCTTTATCTTCTGAATAAAGCTATGAGCATTTCTGTATGGGAAATCTGTCCTGTAGCTCAGCTGGAAATAAATATATTCAGCAAACAAATGGGTGGCACCATTCCAAAATGCAAAGTTATTCAGGTTGGTGCACTGTGGCTGCTGAGAGGTGTGGGGCTCTGGGGAGCAGGGTGTGACTGGCTCAGCTTGGCCTGCAGCCTTGTCTTTCAGGCCACGTCCACATGCTCATCAGCCTCTGAATTTAAACCTCTGTGCAGTGAGAAGTCTTAGCTGTGGTGAATCACAGCCCCTGGATGTGTACGGTTTAAAGGACCAACCTGCTGGGTCACCTGAGCTCTACTTTCAGGAGGATCCTTCCTAATTAACGCACAACCCGTGCTTGGAAGATGTCTTATTTGGGTGGCTGAATAAATTTCTGTCCTCTCTGTGAGATGTAAAAGTGTATTTACTAATGTGCCTGTAAATGTCTCAGCTGTGAGGTTGTTATTTACTGCACTATTGTAATGCAAATGTTTGTGGTTATGTTTGCATTGATCACACAGAGAGTGTACACAAATTTTATTTCTTGCAGTATTTAGGCTTGCTTTTTCTTTTCCTTTTCCTTCCTGCTGTATCTATTCTGTTAGACCCTGTATCATAGAAATTGCTTGAAGTGTAATTGCCTGTCAGTCAAGTGCCATTTTACAATATAGAGCTGTATCAATTAAAAGATTATTCCTCCTCCAATTAATTTTGATTCTTGGGGGTAGATAGCATTGTTTTTCTGCAGAACATTCCACTAAATCATTTGGTACCTTGTACATTTATTTACTTTTAAGTGTATTCTATGTGGAAAGGTAATGGCCTGTAGTTAAACCTGCAGAGAAAAATGTTCATTGTCAGAGTCTTCTGGCTCACCGTTGTGCTGCCAGCATGAAGGCAGCCTGAGTGCTTCAGTCTGATAGACGTGAAATCACTGGTTGTACACAGCCAAAGAGGGGGAAGCTGCCCTTTTTTCATGTGTATCTAGGGTTGGGAGGTAGGGAAAGGTTTAGGCATCACAGCTGCAAGTTTCCTAAATGAACTATTTTTTCAAGTTTGTCAGTATGAAGACCAGTATGTCCTACATGACCCTTTTATGGATGTGGGCAAGCATCAAAAATGGAAGCTCAGCTTGAGAAACACAGGGAAACTGTTTTGAATTGCTATTTCTTGTTTGGAGTGGTCCTCTAATAGAACAGCTTTTCAGTACCTACAGACATGGGAAAAATGGAGCTTGTGAGTAGGAAGTCTTGACTGGAAACAGCCTGCTTTGAGATTAATGACTGTATCTGTGGCCTTTTAATACCTCTTGTAGATGAGATGACAGCTCAGGAGTAATCTCTCTGATGGGTGGCAGGGCGTCCTACTGTTTGAAAGGTATGATATGACATCTTTAGAATCTCTTCAGTGCTCGTTGGGGATAAGGAATGGCCTTAAAATTGATAGAGCTTGGATTAGGTGCCAACTGATTAAGGTGTCTAATCTATAATGAGTAAAACTATTAGTCGGAATCATGTAAATATGCAAGGAAATATATTTTGAACTTTATGTAATATTAGATAGTCAAGACAATGGACATTACATTAGCTACTGGCAATGATACTGTCATGGGCTCATCCATTGTTTTTTGTTGTGGGTGGGAGGGAGGTGGCTGTTCCAAGAGCTACTGTAAGCTGCTAAAACTGATTACATTTTTTTAAACAATCTGTTAAAAATGAACTATTAAAATTGAACTTGAGAGTTTTTTTTATGGGAGACCTAATACTTGCCTTAAAATCACTTGGTTTCATTTTGGTCTGTAATTGCCTGGTGTTTACCTGGCTGCACTGACTGCTGAAAATGATTGGTATTTCAAGGCCATTGTGTGGGCTCTGAGTGTCAGTGCGTGTGTAGGTTGCATTAAGAGACAAGATGCCTTATTTTGGGGGAAAAAAATCCATTTTGGCCCTTTTATACTACAGAGCAAACCTGGAGCAAAACCCCACGTCTTTTACAGTCATCTTTTTCTTTCAGTCCTCACTTCCATTTATTTCATGATGCTGTTGGCACTGCAGGGACAGTTTTCTCTTCCTCAACTGCACTCAGAAACTTTCTGTTTGCTGGGAGGTGCCCTTGGCAGTTTGCATTGAGGAGCAATCTGTGATTTCAGCTTAAATGAACACTGCTTCTCTCAAATAAGAACTTTTTTAAATAAAGTCTGGTTAAAAACCAGCTAAGAATCTTTATGGAAGAGCTTCCAGTTTAAACATGGTCTGGCAGGGATGTGCACAAGCTTGCCAGCATTTCAGAGAGGTGACCCTTTAGAGCAGCATCCTGTCTCCTTGTCGAGGGTGCTCAGAAAAGAGCAGGTTCTCAGCTTCCCTTAAATAACTCCAAATTTTGAAGGGATAGTGAGAAAAGTGGCCTATCTTGTGTTGATAAAAAATGAGTGCAGATTTTTTCAGAAACTTGTTAGTTTCAGCAAAGAGAGTGTAGGAATAGTCATATCTGGTGTGTTGGGAAAGACTTATAAAGATATCCAGGACAATAAGCAGCTGCTTATTCTGAGTGCTGGCATATTTTCTTCTGGCTGCCTGGTGGGTCAGGTATAAGCTGCTGCACAGTCCAGGCCACTGTCTGAAGTGCTGTCCCAGAGGAGTTGTGTGTCCACGGGTGACAAGCCTGGAATACTAAAGCCTCTCCCTGTGCTAGCAGTGCTCTTGCTACTTCTTCCTCTGCATTGCAGGAGCCCAAACTGATATCCAAAATATGAGTTCCACTTGCCTCTTAGTTTTCCTGAGCACTTTGGTATTTGTAATCCCCCCTTTACATCCCTGTTGCTGTGAAGAAAGGCAAAACAGGCAGGAGAACCTGATTATGTGCTTGAAAGCAATTAACTGATGTTGGAAATGCTGCCAAAACATGAAAAACAAAGGGAAAGGACAAATCTTGGAAAAAAAAGTATTTTATGTTTCTTATATTGTGCGTATTATTAATATATGGAAAATAATTTCAGACAATGCTGTGAATTTTGTTAGCCCTTCTTAAAACACTGATTTTTTTTAAAGCTTCCCTGTATTATGGCCAACCTAATTTCACAGCTAGATGTATTCATCTCAGTTAAATGCAATGGACAAAATCTACAAAACCCAACTGCTTAACGTTATAAGCAGCTTGCATAAACATGAATTATTAAGGTCACAAAAGCGCCTAGAAACCATCTGAAATGGGTGCACTGTTGCATTTCTTTTTTCAAAACATGCATTAATTAATAAAGGCTTAGCACCCAGACTGTTTCTCCCCCACCCCGTCTCCATCAGATTTTGCTTTCATCAAGTGGAGGGGAAAGTGTCACTTCTCTCTCTTCCTCCTCCCTTTTGTTTGGCTGGAGTACAGGAAGGTGCCAGACTTCATCCTTCACGAGCCAATGATTCACAGCTGTGATACCCTAAAATGCTCAGGCGGGTTGTGTTGGGGCTATTACAGCAACAACACACCCTCCAGAATGACCAGGGGTTTCATTTCATGCCTTCTTGGACTGCCAGAATAGGAGCAGGAGTCTGAAGGCTGCCAGGGGCTAGAGAGCAGTCACGTCCACATATTTGGGCAGGGCAGAGAGAGCAGGGTGCTCACAGGAGAAATGTGGAAGAGAAGAAGGCAATGAGGGGAGGGCCTGGTTTGTGGAAGTGTGGGCATCGTGCCATTGTGCCAATCCCCTCCACCTGGTGTGGGCACGGGCAGCACTCGGTGGCCACGGAGGCCTTGGAGCTGTAGGAACATTTGATGGGAGCTCCTCTCCAGCCCCTTCCAGCACAGGAAATAATTTCAGTGGCTTGAATGAGAAAAGGGCTGCTGTGACTGAGGGGCCAGGCCCTCCTTGTGTGCGGAGTCAAGGCACATGTCAAGTTCAGCACTGGAAGATACTTGCAGCAAGGAGCTGAAGATGAAAATAAAAAAGCAGGAATAGAGTAGTGGTATTTTTAAAAATTAATTAATTCAGTTGCAGTGCTGGCTGTAGAAGAGGCAAGTCAGATTAACTGTGTGGACAGAAGAGGCTGCAGTGACCGAGTGGGAGCTGAAGAGAACTTCAGTGGTGGGTGCTGCTGATGTGGGTGGGGGCAAAGGCTGAATCTTGTAGAGCAGGAAGAAGCAGCTCAGATGAGAGAGCTTACTCATGGGACTCTATGTTTAGGAGAGAGGATGCCTTCTGACACAGTCCTAAAATGTCAAAAATACTACAAGCAAATATTGCAAGTGAACTTGTGCATAAGCCTTGGTATCCTGGAGATACCAAATGGCTTGGGAATTTGTTACCTGGTTTGTACTGTAAGGAAACCCCCTAAGGCAGACACCTCTCTGTTCTTGTCACGAGTCAGTGTGGAGAAGGTGGGGACAAAGGCTGATGGTTGCCATTTCTGCTGTCTGTAGTCCTGGCATTTGCAGAAGAAATTCAGATCAGCAGGGTTTGGATTATTGAAACCCAGAAAATCTTCACTTTTGGCCTTGCTGTGACTCCATTTTGCTTGGTGCCCTAATAAAATACAGCACAAATGATAAGGCATCTCATGTGGTCTTCTGAAAGTCTTCCAGGTACCACACCTGTGCTTCACCTTTGAGGAATCCAGTTTCTGCAAACACTAGAGAAGCAGTTCAAGGAGACACAAATGTTAAAGCCACTGTTCAAATACTTCTGCTCTGGAGTGGGTACCTACTTTTAACTTCCAAAACAGCAAAGAGCTTCTTCAGGATGAATCTGGGGGGAGGACCTGCCTCCACCTTATTGCGAACATTCCCCCCAGAGATTAATGGAATTTGGGCCTGCCTTGTTAAAAATCAAGAAAAATGTTTGTGCCATGCTGCATTCCATCATGGTTTTTGAAAATTAGCCTCATCAGAGGCTGCTTTTGATATATAATAAAAAAACTCTGAGCAACAAAGGAGCTTTAAAAGAAGCAAAGACTTGACATATTTGTTAATACTCAGGGTAGCAATGCATTAATTTTAAAGCATGCTTTTTTTTTTAATAAAATGAGGACACTAATTAAAATTAATCCATTTATAAATCTTTCCACATCCAATTTTAAAGCATAAATAAAACATTTGCCTTGTCTGGTCCCTTTTCTCATCCTAAGACAATACAGACCATATAATTTTTAACTCTTTATGGTAATGAGCAGATAAAACTATCTTAAATGATTTGCTAAAAGATATAAAAATTGGTGGCAGAGTGGAGATAGCTTTTAAAGTGCAGGAAGGATGGCAGTGAAAATGTTGGAAGTGCCTCAAAATGGGTTTTAGTGCTTTCCTTTGGGATCCGCAAACCTGAGCAGTTTCTTGCCCTGGCTGCCTCCCCGTCCTCCCTTCCCACCCCTTTCACCAAAATGAGCTGTCTCTTGGCTGCCCTCCTTGATGTGCATTTTTCAGTGTGATAATTTGCATTATAAAATACACGGGTATGAATTTACTCCAGTTTTGCTCCCAAACTCAGGCAGAAGAGAGTGAGGGTTGGAAAAAGAGAGGTGAGGTTAATGGGTGAGGTTGGAAAAGGACAGGTGGTGGACCAATCCACAGACATGCCATATTTGATTAATTCATGTTATATAAAATAAATAAATAAATAAAACAAAAAAAAACAAAACAGAATAAAATAAAATAAAATAAAATAAAATAAAATAAAATAAAATAAAATAAAATAAAATAAAATAAAATAAAATAAAATAAAATAAAATAAAATAAAATAATAAAATGCTGTCTTATGGCAAAGAAACTCTTTGAAGTTTTAGTTCTGTTACATGTGAGACTATGACATTGCCAATGCTGAAGGTATTTTTCTGTGTCTTGTTTAGAAAGGAAGCTAAACACGACCTTGGGCCTATGATTGTTGGTAGCGCCTCAATATATGTTAATTAGCAAAGACTGTGAGAAAAGTAGTACAGCTGCTGAGGGAACTATACATTCTAATTTTTTAATGTGTTCCAGATATTATCAATTGTGCCTACAGATCTTTTGTGGCTGTGTGGATGTTGCACGTGTCTGTGTACCACAGTAAGGCACTTTGCATATAGAGTGTTGGTAAAACTGCTACCCTCTCCCACCCCAAAAGTTCCAAAACAACCAAAAACTCCCTGTAGGTGATACTTTAAACTTTAACATGAGCTGTGTGTCTCTGCTTTATCTCAGGTCATGCCAAAGTGAAGAGATAGCACAGAGCAGGTCTGTTGTGTGACAGAATGCTTCCTTCTGCTTTCATATGCAGATTTTTAATAAAACAAGTATGCATCTCTGCTTCTTGTCATTCCTGTCCCTGGGAAGCTTCATGTCCCTTGCTAGTCTCTATCAGTTTTCTGCTCTTTGGTTTTGATGTCTGTTCTTTATAAATCTTCCAGCCTGAAATCTGTCCAGAATTGCCCCCACTTCTCCTTGGCAGGACTAAAGCTCAGCAGCTGCAGATGAAGTGAAGGTAAGAGGAGAAAAATTGCAAATCCTTGGAGAAAAAAATGTCTAAATCAAAGTTATGCTGCCTTGGGAAGGGGCAGCTTGCTATGATTCTCCTACAGACACAAGTGAGCAAGGAGCAGCTGCTTGGTGGATTAGCAGATGGAGAATTTAGATTGCTGCTTTCCAGCAGTGTGTGCACTCTAAATATTTATCCATGATGCACAGGAGTATTGTTCCCCCTTTCCCAGAGAAGTTGTGCCCAGGTAGGAGGTTTGAGCCTCGCATCTTCCCAAGGGTACTGGGATTCAGATTTGTGATAGCAAGTTTGTGGCTCTTAAACAAAGTTGCTGAGACCTGCTGTTTTAAGCTGTGCTGCTGGTAATAAATCTCCTTTTGTGGAAGCCTAAAGAGACAGATGTTGCAATTGCAGGAGTTAAGGCTCCACTGGGTGTTTGCTCGAGGTGTTCTTTCTCTGTGGGTGCTGCCATGGGAGGTGGGGGAGTTCAGGAGGACACGGCTGGACACTGACCCTCCTTGTCACCCGTAAATGAGAGGATTTCTCCTTGCAGAAGGCCACTTCTGCATGGGACCATGGAGGGCTTTTTGTGCTGTATGCTCAATTTTCAATTTCAAAGTGCTGTGCAAAATTACTTCTTTGCTTCCAGATACAGATTCAGAGCTGCAAACCACCCACCGTACAGCTGCTAATGCACAGATTATCTCCACAGCTAGCAGCTTTAAGTAATCAAACAGAGATAATTTTACCTCTGTGACCTAACAAATAAACACCAGAATCAGGAAAAATCCTTTCGCCCACACAATCCTACCCAGGCTTTCAAGGGCAGAGTGAAGAGTTTCGTCTGAGCCCACAGAAGTGTCAAGGTCACCAGGTTTGTCCCATCCTGGATCGATGGTGAGCAGTGCAGGGATGTGGGGTGCCCTCAGGAGGTCACGATGCTCTGTAACCTGATGAGACCATCTCTTGCAGCTGCTGCTGCAAAAGATATTAGATGAGTAGAGCATACACTGGAAGTTGTGTTTGCAGTCTTGCTTTCACAGGAAAAATTGTGGCTTGGAATAGCTTTTGTTAATGACTTCAGCCTTTAACTTTCTGTTCTTTGGAAGAACACACATTTCTCACAGCTATCAGGGGTTTAGCACCATTAAGAAAGCACAACTGTTACATATTGTAACATTGCATCTGTGGCTGCTTTCTCACTGACCCATCACCACCAGTGTTGGGAAAGAGAAAAACTGTAGCCCAGAAGTCATACCAGAAAACATTTTTTTGCACTTTAAAAGTCTGTTTATTTTTGCATGTATTTCCAGAATCAGCCAATTGTGACCATTTTCTTAGAAATGAAGTCTCGGTGTTTTTTGTGTTAGTAAATTCTAGTTGGTCTGAGCTTCTCTCATTTTCCCTGCCCTTTCCCTCTTTGTTCTAGTAAACTCGTTTCCTTATTCCTGTTATTAAAATGTTGTCATTGGGAAACAGCACTCATTCCTTCATGGAAAGAAGCTGCTTAATGTTTCATGTGTTGCAGTGAATAATTAAATAAAGAAAAATATATTAGCCCACAAAATTAGTTGGCAGCTGAGAGGAAGAAAGCATTTGGAGTCTGCTGGGGAAAAGTGACACTCCTGGCCTGGTGTCTTGAAGCATGAGGGTAAGGTTTTAAAATGAATATGTCTGGCATGACAGAAAAAAAAATCTGTATTTTTCAACTTTCCATGCACTTATAATATTAATCTTTAATTGTCATATTCTTGAGCTACTGACTATGAGATCAGACCAGGAACTGGTGGGGCTAAGGAAAACCAGGCTGGTAAGTGGAATGAAATGTCATCAGGGACCATGACCGTGTGAACTGTCAGGGATGGAAAGGCTGTCAGCAGGCAGGCAGGGGGCCTGTCAGCCTCATAGTGCATGGCATGAGCAGTCTCCACATAAATAAGGGGTTTTATTGCCCTTCATAGTCCTTTTCACCCTTTCTGGGCTTAACAGTGATTTACCCTTCTCTTTTGGTTTATAATGCATCTTGAAACACAAATGTTGGGCTCTGCAAAAGTGGAGTGAAAGTCTGGGCAGATGGGACTCCTTTGCTGGGAGTTGGGAGAAGGCTCACTGCTCCCAAATGATCTAAATGAACCATGGAATTTTTTTTCCAAATGAAACCAGAACTGAGCTGTAATTTTGCAGTGACCTTTGCAGTTACATGAAATGAGATCAGACACTTGCCATCCTCATGGCAGAGGGCGCCTTGTTCTAACAGGAATTCAGGGCCCAGTTACAAATCAGCATCTGCTTTTTTCTTTACCTCCTCCCATCTAGTTTTTCTTCTCACTGCACATATAATCTCAAATGGATAACAGGCTTTAGTAGAATTTGTTGAGACCAGAGACAGGGAGTTGTGTGGAGCAGGAGCTGCCGGTGCCATTGCACATCCCTTTGAATTTGGTTAGTGTGAGTCTCATCAGCTCAGGCAGGAGCCTTTTTGTTCCTTTTCTATCCCTGTGTGCTGAGCTTTGGAGGCTGGATCGCATAATTTGTATCTGCAGCGTGTAATTGCCTTTTGTATTTTCTTTTCTGTGTGATCTGCAGCTCTGGCTGAGGTGGGGACACAGTGAGCAGGAGTGCAGGCATGATGTGGTTCTGGTGTGCTTGATGCTCACCAGAGCAACTGCTCAACAACCAGAGAACATCTCACAGCCCTCCAGCCTTCACGTGCTCTTCTGCTCTGCCAGTGTGACTGGTCTGACCTCTGCTCAGAGTGAGAGATTGGGTCCAGTTCAATTTGTAGCAAAGTGGGGAGAGGCCTAGGAAGCTGTCACAGCAACCCAGAATCTCCAAAAGGAGGAGAAAGGGGACTTTTCATTTCCAAAAAGACTGTTAGGAATTCTTGTCAAGGGATTTGCTATGCCAGTGCTGTTAACTCTTCTGCTGGCTTACCTAAATAGTAGTACTATCTGAAGCTGTGACCTTTTAGATTATGTCCCCCAATTCTTCTGTTTAAATTGGCAGACTCTGCAGTGAATGGCTCATACTTGGTAAGACAGGTACAGAAAAGATGAGAAAAACTTTGAGAGTAAATGTGGTTTTTAATTACAATCACTTGCACCTCATCTTTGGTGGCCCACCAGCTTGTGATGGGCTGTATGGCAGAAAGTATAGTGCCACTTTAAATGTGCTGCTTATTTCACTGGCTTAGACCTTTCCTGTTGACTTGATTCAGCAAGGTAAATAACTACACATCTGCTTTGAATTGCATGAATACTACTACTGAAATTAGCGACACTCTTCCTGTGGTTCATTTAGGATGCATGGTTGCAGCTGACCCAATTCCTGCTGAAATAAGGGGAAGAATTTCCCAGTATTCTATAAACCCAGGTCAGGTCCTAAATCCGTTTAACCCTTTGAGTGCCTACACTGGTGTCTGCTTACCACAGCGTCATGGTTTGGAAGTAGAACAAATGCTTGCATGCATTGCATTGACCTGAAATTTTTCCATAAAGTGCACTGAGAGAGAAGCTCTCCTCAGCCCCAAAACACTCTACAGTTCATCTTCTGATGCTTCTGTGTGTCACTAATTCCTCCCCTGCCTTGACCACTCTTGATTTTATTCAGCAGAATCTGTATTTTCCCTGTGCACGAGTAACAGCCAGGAGGAGTCACTGCACTCAAGAGTCAGTAGGAGGGCAACAGCAGCCAGACTTGGAAATCCAGTAACCCTGGTACCACTGACCTGAGGATTAAACCCTGCTCACTGAAACATGAGCCCAGGCTGCCAAATTGCCCATGATAAGCTTTAAAGAATTGGGAATAAACCCATGTCTGCATCTGTTTTCTTTGCAGCAACTTTTTAGCTGGAGGCTCATAACTGACTGCAGCACTGTGAATAGAGAGCCCCCGCAAGAGACCTGGCAGCGCTCAGCTGTGCTCCAGGATCCCATTCTTGGGGTTTTGTTTGTTTGTCGTCTGGATTAAGGGGATTAAAGACTTAACCTTTGTACAGCCTTTTAAATAATAACTTGTTTGTGCTCCTACTGCATGTCAGGGGAAGGATTCCCCTGCCCCGCACTCCCTGCTCTGATTTCATGATACAAGTGAAGATCTGAGAGGTGGTCAGGCTCATGTAAAATTGTGTCTTGTGCCTTAAACCCCTACAAATTCAGTTCAGTGCTCTGTTCTCTGTTTTGTGGTGTTTCTGGGACCAGGGCAGGGTACCTACTTCAGACTCCTATCCCAGAAACTGGGAGCTGTCATGTTAGTGTTGGGTCACAGTCTGAGCTGCCAGATCCTCATCCAGCTGTTGCTGCTGCTATCTCTGGGCTGTATTTTTTGTAATCAGAAGTAAAATTCATGCTGCCAGATGGGACCCTGCTGCATGTCAGTCTGTTGTTGGCTGGCTGTGGCCATTCCTTACCTCCTGCTCTGGAGTGGCTTTTCTAAACAGGTTTCAGAGGTTTGTGGTTCACACTGTAGCCCTTTGAGTGGGTGGCAGTCGCTTTTTTGAGATTCTTCTGTGATTTTGGGGGGGAGTATTCCAACCGTGACTAAAATTTTCAAAAACATCTAAGTGATTTCATAAATCTATTGGCATGTGCAAAAACAAGACTAAGGGAGACTCGAGAGATGTCTTTAGCTTAGTTGTTCTTCTACTCCTGTGCATATTCCACATGTGATTAAGACAAGACCCAAGGCCACCCTTGGGACCAGCTAGTCCCACCTGCAACCATGGCCAGGACTTGCTTTCCTCAATATGATGGAACAGCTGCATGATCTGAGAGATGCCCAAGAGACAGTCAGGCAGACACAGAGATGCGAATGGCCCTGGCTTTAAGGCCTTGTCCTTGGAGCTGCTTCCTTGTAAATAGCACTGAACCAAGTACATGGGGGTGGGAGTTTCAGGGATTGGATATTTTTGGGATGGGAGTCCTTGGGTTGAAGTGTGTGAGAAAAAGGCTTTCCTCTGGCAGTTTGCTCCCTGGCAGGGAGGATGACTTGCCTGGTTCCCTCATGGGTAAAAGCAGTTCAGTCTCATGAGTGCTGTTTCTGGAGATATGGCAGTGCCACAGGATTGCAGCAGATGCAGCTGTCAGCATGGCACTCTGCAGACAATTGGTGGGAAAAAAAGCCACCACCGTAATTTTGGCTCTTCCTGTTCACAATGCACTGGATGTAACAAGGAAGATACAACTTTGTTATCTGCATCAGGTAACAACTTTACCACCTGGAGTGTCATCACATTCGGTAACTGTTGCCCCTTCCAACAAACTACAGCTCTTTTCTAGACAGAGCAGCCAATGTAAATAATAATTTAAAAACTACAATACCTAGAAAAGCCATAGATCTACAAGCCTGTATCCAAGAGTCTGCACTGTCCAGCCATGCTCAGGACATGAGTGACCACTGCTTTCCCTCCAAAGACAGCACAATATTGTGTCAGTCTTTAACAAAGGTTGTTACCATCAAGGACTTTACTCTAGGGATATAGTTTTTAAAATAACTGCCTAAATATTGCCTAAAAGTGTGCTTTAAAGAGAATCCTTAATCAAAGTGATGTAACAACAGGAGTATTTACTTTTTTACTCAACCCTGGAGCAGATAAGTCACAGAGAGTTAACCATTTCCTGCATTTTATAGGGGATTTTATCTTGCAAGAAATTTGCCATACCCTACTTAAATGTAGAAGATGTGAGTCCCCTTGTGTCTTCTGCACAGCATAGGGAATACAGACTGAGCTTGAGCAATATATGTTAAATTTGCCAGCAGTTCCCCACTGCAATAAATACCTCTTGCAACATAACACTGAAATCTGTGGATTGCAAGCCTGTGCTTTCAGGAGTATAATATACTTCATCCACTCCACCAAATGCCCATAAGGAAATTGTAAGTGAAATCAAACCACAATATATGAGAGTGAACTTGCACAGAGAGTTGATTTAGGACACAAGAACTCATTCTGGCTCCTGACTGTACAATATTTAGAAGCAATTCACAGCAAGTACGTAATAGTCAAACAAGTTGTGTTGGACATTAAGCTATGTGGTGGGTAACATGAAGAAATAGATGGAAATGTGGTTACTAAATTGAAACTTTATCTTTGGAAATTCTGTGTAGCATTTCTGAGAGCTCTACTTGACCTACAACTGCTGGGTAGAGGCAGTAAAAGTGATGTAAAAGCAGTGAAAATGAATTAATTTGAAAAGTCTAAGTGAATATTAATAGGACCTGCCATATTCAACAATTTGCAAGCGTGTCTGGCTTTTATAGATGAACTGTGCTGTTTGTTACATATTACATTAAAGAAGAATTCTGAACCAACATATCAAAATGTCAAACTAACACAGCATTTTTCTTTGATCTCCTTTTTTGTTAAAATGAATTATTGATAGCCTTTTCCGTGGCTGACAGGAGAGATTTCTGATTTTTATTTGCGTACTAGATCAAATCTCCTATTCCTTCTGTAGACAGAGGTC
The DNA here is from genome assembly GCF_021018805.1 of Prinia subflava. Taxonomy (NCBI): domain Eukaryota; kingdom Metazoa; phylum Chordata; class Aves; order Passeriformes; family Cisticolidae; genus Prinia; species Prinia subflava. Next base: position 83,590,054 of record NC_086283.1, on the reverse strand, counting down.
TTTACAACAACATCTAGATATGGTACGTGCAATTGCAGAGTTTGGATTCTTTCTAGCAGGGAATGTTCTCCCCACCCATGCCGTGCTGCTGTGATTTCTTAAGCTGATATTTTCATTGGACGTCTGTAAGCAAATACAGAGCCCACCCTGGAGCCAGCGGTCAGGACGAGGGTGCAATGGCTTTGTGTGGGCCCACAGACCACAGCGGTGGGTGTGCAGCTCTGCAGAGGGATCTGGACCTGGCTTCCCAGGATCTGCTAGGAAAAACCTGTTCGTCTTTTCAGCAATGTGGCTTGGAGAAGGTGTTTTCCAGAGGGAGATTAGATTTATGCTAGGTTTTAGGGAGATGGGGTATATGGTTCTGGAGGTTTTGGTGGTGCAGGGGGATAACAGCATCTTTATTATCCACCATCACCTGGTTTGGACATCAGCAAAGCTTTGGTCACAGGAAAGCTCTCATCTGCTCCAAGTTCTGTGGTTTGCAAAACTCTCTTCCTTTTCAAGTGTCACCCCAATTATAGTTCCAGAAGTCATGTCCTTCTTAAGGATCCTGGAACTTGGCAGCCCCCAAACCCTTTTTCTCTACTTCACCTACAGATGCAGAAGTGGTTTTGGCTTGCTTTATTTTAAGGTCAGAAGTTTCTCTCAGAGAAACAAAGCTGCCTCCTCATGGCCTCTTGTTTATCCTGTTTAACATTTTTAATTGCATCCAAAAGATGCTTCTTGAGTTTGGCAGCTGTTGGGGCTCTTCCTCCATCATCTCCGGGTTTGTTCAGGCACAAGAAAAGATGGTGCAAATCGTAGCCATAAGGCTCATGAAGGGTTTTAGATTTGCATGGATTTAAATTGTTTCACTTGGTTTAAGTCAGAATAAATTGACTGGAAATGCGGGTGAGGGTGGCCCTAGGCAGAATGCTGCATGGAGGACAGAGGGACACACTTATCTACTTATACTCCGCTATCCCCAAATGTGTTTCTGTTGCCTGCATCCCATTACAGATTTGAGAAACACATTTCCCTCCCTGCAGTTGTGGAATGAGGGACCAGCAGCCCTTTTCTTCCTGTGCCTCCAAGGAGATTCAAAGCCTGTGAGTGCCTTTCCCTTCCTTCTGCTGTCTCTCAGCCAGCAGGTCTGCTAGCTTTCTTCATGCTTTAATCAGGTTTTTTCTCTCCGTTCTGCTGACCCAGTTTAGGCTCTTTGAAGGCACAGCAGAGCTCCCCGGCGGCTGCAGCTCTGCCTTCGGGGGACGTGGATGGGCGGTGGAGCTGAGCAGACGAAATGGCAGCAGCAGTACTCAGCCCAGGGGAGGAGGGTAGTTTTGGAGCTGTAGGTCTCCTTGGTTTGCTCCCCTGGGCACATTTGGGTGGATGTTTTTCTCTCTTAACTGCTGCATAGGGTGTGCTGTTGTTTTCTGTTTGGTTGTTTGGGGGGGTTTTGTCAATTTTTTCTTTAAAGGAGGTTTCATTTCAGGGCTGCTGGAGCAATCTGCAGTGGGGTTTCACACAAGTGTGCTCACACTTCATGCCTTAATTACACCTGACATAACCTGGTCACAGGCATGAGCCAGGCAGAGATTATCCATCCCCCACTGCTGCTCTGTCCCGTCTCCTGTGCTCTTTATGTAGGGCATCCTGTATCTCAGGCAGCACCCCCTGCCTGAATCCCTTGAGGAGCCTGAGGGGAACCCTCCCCTCCCCCCCTTTTTGTCCTGGGGTCTCAGTTTTGTGTTCAGGTGCTGAATTTGGGGCAAGTGTGGCTCTTTTCTCTGTGTGTGGGTGGGGATGCCAGCTTTGCTCCGACTGCACAGGGATGATTGCAGCTCTGCAGTAACAATTACATGAGCCAGGCCAAGGAGTTACCGTAGAGGAGAGGATCTGCGTGATGGGATGACTCAGGGGCAGGGTGATGCAAGCCTGGGGCCTGACTTTCTCTTTGCAGGCTGCAGAAACTTCTCTCCACAAAGCTGGTGTCTGGGGCAGTGATTTACCACATGGCTGCCAGTATCCACTCTCTCTGCATGGCACTTGGCCCCACTTGTTACTGCAAAGGCCGACAAAAAAAGCATGAGACCATTTGCTTTCATGGTTTTTGTTGATATTTGGTGGTTTCCTGCCTGGCTGAAGGATCTTAGGTGGTGTAGGAGGAAACTAAGGCCCTGTCCTCATGAAATGCTGTTTGCAATGAATTCTCTGACAGTTTACCGCTCAGAACATTTATTACAAATTGATTTTATTTCAACCTGTGTCCCATTAACCGAGAACAGTAATTTTGGTTTTCATCCAAATTTACTTTAACCTGGGTGAATCTACCTGTGTAGGCACGCTTTGGGGTATCAGAGGGTCTTCATTACAAATCTGGTCTGCTGTGGCAGCCTTTGGCTGACCCTTGTTGACCCTTCAACACAGGAGACACCACCTCATGTTTGCTTCACCATACTTATGACTTTTTCATGGCTGGTAGGTTCAATCATGTGGGCAGATCACCCAGATGGGCACTTCTTGTAGCTGCCCTTCTGACAACACTCATGGTCTCGGCCTTCTGCAGACTGTTGTTTGATTTGTGGTCATGCTGCTGAGACTGTTCAGAGCCCATCCCTCCTTCTCCTAAATGCTTCTTTAGGTCCAAGCACTCAATCCTGTAGGAGGAGGCACAGGAAGATGGATTTCTGGGTCTGCCTGATGGTTGGCAGGTAGAAACCTGCTTGTTCCAACCAAGGGCATTTTCCATATGAGTGCTGTGCTGTTCGGGCTCTCTGTATGGACAGTTGTGTGCAGATTCTGGTGTGTAGGAGATGCCATCCCTATGCATTAAAATAGAAAGTGCTTTTGTATCTGTTCTACAGATGATGCATTCTTATTTTTGTAACCTCTCTTCTTGCCTGTTCCTTGTCTCCTGGTACATCTTCATGAGGGCTAATTTTAAACACTGGATCTCTTTCTTCAAAATTCCATTGCTAGTTCCCTCACGCATATTTGTTATTCAGTGAATAAAACAGGGAACTTCTGAAAACTAGTGTGAGTTGTATTTGTCAAAGTGGGTAGGTAATGGCTCTGGAAGTTTTCCCAGGGGGTTATTTTGGTCTTGGCCCTCAGGAGCAGAGCTGCTGGCAGGGCTGGGGTGTGCCAGAGTGCCTGGTGGCTTGTGGTACACACACAGGCTCTGCAGCAGACCCCTGGCTTCATCTTTCACTTGAGATCGTGCCAGGATTTAAGCTCTGCAATGAAAGAAAGTGCAAAAACCCTTCCCCACACACACATGGTAGTAATACTTTAAGTATATTTATAGAAAGGGCTGGTATTTTTTCTTGTTGGTATTAAATTATTGTAAGAAGGATAGAAGTGTTACTACACAATTTTTCATCTCCTCAGTGCATTTATTTTCTACTGTCTAAGAACTCCATGTGATACTGATGTTGTCTGGTCATTTTTGGATTGTTGCTCTCCTGTAGTCTAGGCACAGGTCTAGGAAACTCCTCTGTACCACTGTGTTGCTTCACCTGAAGGATTATCCTGAAGTGTTGTGTGTTTGTCAGACACAGGTTTGAGAGCTGAGTGGGGCTAAGGCTGAACATCAGAGGTAAGATGTGGCATTGCTTTTGGACTGATCCTGGATGGACTTGAGCAGAGCCAAGCCCTTAGACCAGGTGCTTTGCACTGCCTCAATAGCAGAAGACAATAGTAGGAGCAGCTCAGCTCTTCTGCCAGTGTGTTAGCGCTTTAATTTTTAGTAATTTCTCCAAGAATCTGCTGGTTTGTTTTTTTTTTGGTTTTTTTTTTTTTTCCCCTGTGCAATACCTGACGTCTTAAAAGCAGAGGCTTGATTTCTTGCAGGCTATGTTTTGAGTGGTCTTATGTCTTGGGTTGAAAAAAGTAACCAAAGATGTGTATTCTATTTTCATCTGTTGAAGTTGGTTGGGAGATACTGTTCTTTATCTCTTGTAACTTTAGGGGTGGAAAGAGGGGAGATGCCCTCTGTCAATGGGACACCTGATAACACCAGATAAGGCAGGGCCTTCTTATCTCTTCCTCCACCCATCCTCCTCTGAGGGACATCACCTGTGAATGGGCCATTTAAGGCCTCTCACATGACTGATAACATCACCTCATTCCAGTGTGAGATGCTCCATCCAGTGGGAGGAGACAAAGCCTTTCCACTGGGATAAAACCAGCAACCCCAAAACCAACATAGGTTGGTTCCCCTGGATTCCCAGAGGACGACTGAACCCTTTCTTGAGGATCATCTCTGCTTCAACGGAGCCACAGCTGTCACTCTGGGAGGACTTATCTCGGGCTGCTTCCAACACCCTGACCAACAGGGTGTCAGGTTTGAATTCTGACACTATCAGTGGTCCTTTGTATTATTGCATTTTTCTTATTTTATTTTATTTTTACCCTTTTTGTTGTTTGTTTCTTCTCTCTCTATTAAATTATATTTCTGACTTGGAGCCTCACTGGTTTTGCTTTCAAACCAGTACATTTTATTAATTTATTAGTATACAGGTGTGTGCATATATGTGTGGTCATCTGACCAAAAATAAATGCTGTCAGAGCTTTTGCTCCTGCATTCAGAGAATAAAAACTGGCAGTGCTTTAGGCAGTTCAGGTAGCCTTCACACTGATATCTAGAAAAATCCAATCAATTGTTCCTTCAAAAAGCCACCTTTCTTTTCAAGCAGCTCAGACATACATTCAGATGCAGCAGACATTCAGATGCATGCAATACAGGAAGCAGAACTGAGGTGAAATTAATCCAGTCCGTGGTTCCTTCAGTGACAAAATACCTGGAAAACTTATTAGCAGATTGCCCCAAGATGGCACTCTGTGTGCATGTCATGTTAAAATTACGTTATGGTTCTGAAAGACCATCTTTATGCACTGCATATGTCTCTTCCTGGGGAGGTAAGGTGTAAGCCAGAGGTGACAGGCATGCAGCAAACATTGTCACACAGCCCTTGAGTGACGGTCAGTGAGGGCATCAAGAGCATTGTCAGATGTGGTGCAGGCAAAGGCAGGAGGATCACAGCAGAAAGGGAACTAGTGGTTTGTGATCAGAACAAGACCTACTGTGTTTATATCCTTTTACATGCTTTTTTTTGTCTTGATAAGTGTGTGGTGTGATGCCCTGATATACATAATTTTTCATGTAATTGTTTTGCTGTTCCTTTATCTCCTGCTATGGAGGGTGCAATCTTTTGACTGGGAAAGGAGTTATGCCCTAAGCAAAATCTGACTGCTGAGGAAGCAGTGTTTCCAAGGGGTAGGTCCAAAATAATAAAATAACTTCCTCTTCTTTCGTTAGTGGAAAAAGTGCAGAAACGTTAAAAAAAAAAAAAAAAAAAAAAAAAGTGACAGGATAGAAGGGGAAAAAATGGTACCTTAACTTTAGGTTAGAGATCATAGGACCATGGATTGGCTTGGGTTGGAAGGGACTTTTAAAATCAACTCATTCCAACCCCTCTGCCATAGGTAGGGACACATCTCCCTAGAGCAGGTTGTTCAAGGCCCCTTCCAGCCTGGCCTTGGAGACTTCCAGGGATGGGGCAGCCACAATTTCTGTGGGCAACCTGTGCCAGGGGCCTCACCATTCTCACTGTACTATTTTTTCCTAAAATCTAATTTAAACTAAGTCTTTCAGTTTGAACCCATTTCCACTTGTCCTGTCATTCCAGGCTATTATAAATAGTCCCCCTCCATCTTTCTTTTGGGGTCCCTTCAGGTAATGGAAGGCCACAATTAGGTCATCCTGAAACCTTCTCCTTTCCAGGCTGATAAACCCCTGATAAACCAAATTCTCACAGCAGAGCTGCTCCATCCCTCTGATCATCTTGGTGGCCTCCTCTGGGCTCTCTCCAGCAGGTCCCTGTCCTTCCCATGCTGGGACCCCAGCTCTGGATGCAGAGCTCCAGCTGGGTCTCAGCAGAGCAGAGCAGAGGGGCAGAATCCCCTCCCTCCCCTGCTGCCCACAGGGCTCTGGATGCAGCCCAGGATACATTTGGCTAAATTTTGGAAATTCTTAAGCCTGAGGGGATTAGCCAAATGTATATTTTAATGAATAGAAGATTGTCAAGTATGTTTAACTTTGTTTGGTGTCTTAGGAAGCATGTGAGGGACTTTTATTCTCCTTTCTCCATAAAGAATAATCTTTATGATTCTGCTTTAATGATTTTTCTTGCCTATCTGAAAAACAGGAAAAGAAAATTTTAAAATAAGTAAAGTTTTCATCCAGTTCCTCAGTAGCTGTCATTTACAGTTATTTAATTATGTATATGATTTGAATATATTTCAAAATTATTTGTAGAATGAAAAAAGCCTTTCACACTTTTGCATTGTGTTTTTTGGAATAATTTTTATCAACCTATGACTGAAAATTCGTCTCCATTTTGAAATTTTCTGTAATGGACTAAGATGAAATCTAATTCTGCACTTCATAAACTCCATGGGCCAAATAGATCCTTCATTTAATTGCATTAAGTAGGTTTTGCAGAAAAAGGAGTATTTTACAGGAAGCACTTGGCCTGAACCCCCTTCAAAGTGACTGACAAATTAGGTATGGCACAGGCACACGGAAGTGGGTGAAACCTCCTTCATGTGGGTGGAAGAGGAGCCCTTGAGAGGCAGGATGTTTTCTGGGGCACAGGGCTCTTGCTGCTGCCCTCTGAGCTCACCCAGGTGCTCTCCCATCGCTGCCCTTGCGTGTCACCGCGGGGACGCTGCCCGTGCTGATGCAGACACTGATTGTGCTGCTCCACGGCCTTCACAGTGCTCACTAATCTGGGTTTGATGTGCCATGACAAGACACCAACTTCTGCTCTGGCAGCGAGACCGTTCCCGTGCAGTGCGGTCTGCCGGGTCTCCCAGGACGCTCCAGTCGTGTCCGTGCATAATGGCCTTGTGCAGTTAAGTGGAGCACACCGTCTGAGATGAAAGTCGAATTTCAGAGCAGGCTTGTTTCCCTCCCCTCCCTCTCCCTCCTCCAGTGCTCCTTTCACCACAGCATCGGGATGTCTTCCTGATTCCCTCTAGCTCCCCAAAACACACAAACCCTCCTTCCTGGGTGGTGTGACTAATCTGGTTTGCTGACTGACATCTGCCAGGGCCTTTAAAGTGATGCCAGCTGCTGTGTGCTCAGTGTAGCATGGCAACATTTCAGAGTGAAGCTGAAAATCCAAATCCAATAAGCAAGGAAATAACCATAAAGAAGAAGCCCTGGTTTCCGCTCTGTCCATCAGCTCGCTGCCTGATGGGGCAGCTTTGCACTAAAAGTTGGCCATGGACCATATGTTAGAAGTATGAAGACATCTTTTTTCCCTACTTTTTTCCTTTTTAAGCTCAAATCTATGAAGAGATGCATTTTTGAAAATCATATAGGAAAATCACATTATTTTCAGGGATGAGCTCTCAGGCAGTTTGGATTCCTTTTTCTCTCTGTTGGTATTAGCAAACAGCAGCAAAACTCACACTTCTCTTCCTAAATCCCCATTCAAAATGGAAGGGAGGTTACCCAAGCTCAGGTTTTGTTCTTTTGAGATTTAACTGAAAGAGAGTTTCAGTGACGGGGTTGTGATCCTGTAAGGTGCTGGCTTTCATGAAAATTAGCAGAACAATTTTGTGAAAAATATTTGCATTTCAAGCGAATGCAGATTAGTAAGACTTTTATGGTGAAAAATACTTTCATGGCTTTGTGAAAAAAAACAGGCTAAATGATTTCTTGTTTGTTAAGTTTGTGGAGAGAAGATGACTTTTCAAAAAAGCCCTAAAGAACCCCCAAAATTACAGAACATTATGTGGTGGAAAAGGATATGACAAAATCCCAGAGTAATGGAGGAAACCATCCAAAGTGCTGGAATGGGTCCTGGAAGCAAGGGGATGTTTGCATTTGGAGAAGAATGGAATGGGTGCTGGAAGATCTGTGGCTGTCTAAAATGGCAGAGTGATGCTCTCTTCTGCCAGTGCATTCCAAGAGAAAACTGTTCTTATATGGTTTCATCAGGCCAATTTTAACTTCTATTTTATTTTTATTGTACAAAACAAATAAAGAAATTTGCCAGTGTAGGGAGGATTAAGAATGGATAATCCCTTTTTGTGACTCATTCTGATAAGAAAAGAGCTCATCAACTCCCTGTAGCCTTGCATCTGAAGACAGTTGCTGGCAGATTGCACAAAATATGTCCCTGCATTTTTAGGACTCCGAGTCAGCATCTTGCAAGCAGATAAAACCAAATAAAACCTGACAAACCGTCTTTGTACTAGAGAGATGAGAAGAAAAATGCAGATAGTTTCTGTTACAGGATCTGAATGTGAAGCTATGAAGAAGGGCATTGAGTTATAACTTAAACTCATTAAATGTTCTCTTGAACATGAAGGATCGTAGTTAATTGAAAGTTATTACATAACTGCTGCTGGGGAGTGAAAAGTTTATTTTTAATTATACTGTCTTATATAATGGTTACACGATGACAGAGACAGCATGATGAAGTGAAAGAGATTTAAGTATACTTTTTTAATACAGTGAAATTAAAAATTGAGGTGCTGATGCATTAATTCATCCTTGACTTGTCCTTGGATCTGTTTCACGGTCTCTGCTTCAGTTCTCAGTTTTTGAGGACAATATCTGTTTGTTCTGTACTTGTACAGCCCACGGCTGTGATGACGATTTCTTGAGCATGGTTTTCATCAAGATAATAAATTATCTTGTCCACTTTCAGCTTCTCCTTTGATCTTGGAATGTTTTGGCCAGCAGACTGGTACACATGCATCTGTAACTAATATGCCAACAAATCACATCTATAATTTATTGTAATCGTGGAAAACCTATTTCAGCTGGATAATTTCTTAACTAATTTATTTAACTCTGGTTATAGAACTGTATTTTCTGCCTTGATACAAAGAACTGTTGGCTTTAAAAGCTGAGCATGCAACAGGACAATTAAGTATCTTGTTTTTGACCAGAGACAGCATCTACAGTAATGTTGCAAACACAGAAAGGGAAAGTAAGATGGAGGGGAACTGAATATTTGTGTGTAAGTAGAAGAGAAATTTGTTTTCTGTCTAACTTAAAAATATCTCCTATGAAATACTCCCTTTCCTCTTTGAAGCCTCTGTGTGCCTCGTCAGTGTTTGCCAGCACTGAAGAGTTATCACTGTAGGACTTTGGGTCATTATGAGAACTTGCCTTGCTTCTGCATCCTCAGGGATGAGGCTGCTGCTGGGCAGCCAGGCTCTGGTACTTTCCCTGTGTGGGGTCTTGGTGGCCGAAATGTTGTGTCCTGAAGTGTTGTTGTTTTAAATTTATGGGGGGTCCCCGGGGAATGCTCCCCGGAGACCCCCGGGGTCTTTTGGGGTCGTGGTGTTCCCGGGCTTGCAGGCAAGGAGACTCAGATGCCGGTGGGGTGCTGATGAGGTGAGGGTTTATTCACTGAGGGAGAGGGGAAGGGGGGAGGGGGGAGGGGGAAGGGGGGGAGAGGAGAGAGGAGCGTCCAGACGCCTCCAGGGGTAGAGGGGCAAGAGCGGGCGAGCCTTCTCCCTTAGCATTCTTATCACAGAGGTTCAAAGGGGCGCGGTAACATTCTCCAGCCAATGAGGCTACAGATACAGGATACTGCAGGGAGGGTACAGACTGGGGATAAACCATACATTTTCCAAGGGTGAGCCAGAGCAAACCATTTCCATAAAATGCAATCCCACACTGAAGTGTGATGTTCAATTTATCTAAATAAAATACTCATCTGGAGGAGCAAGAAAAACAGACAGGAAAACCTCAGCTTACGGAGCGGTCCTGTGTTGACCCTTGTTAGACTTTAAAAGGCTTGTTTTTAGCCATGAGCAAACTACTGTCCATTTAATTTTGCTTTGACAAGCACCTTTCCTACAAAGGGACTGATGATGACAAAGATTATTATTGAGCTGGCCTATATTGTGTAGGGTTTTTAAGCTAAATGATGATGGACACCATAATAGCTCCAAGGGGATCTGGTGTGAGACTCCTCTGTTTTGTGGCCTCATCTTACCCTTCCCCCTCTTCAAATTTGGTAATTTCTGGAAGTACCTGAGACTTTCTTGAGTTAGAAAGGAAAAGCTGGAATTGATTTACCCCCTGACTTAGTGGGGATTTCAACAGAAACTTACGGCTATTGAGTATTTCTGACAAAGTCTTGTCAGAGGTTTGGACCTTGCTTTGTGAATTCATTTATCAATTAATGTCTGCCTGTCTTTCATGGCTTTGACTATTATTTTCTAAATGGAAGCCATCATAAAGGGCTTAATTGCAGTGATTTTTAAATCATTTTGTCTTAGAAGTATTTGTCAGGAAAAAAGCATATGAAGTTGAACGGATGTAAAGATTAATAACATCAGATCCTTTCAATAAAAGGGAATCAATGCAATGAAAATATGCAATATCGGGTTGTATCTATGGAGTCAGATACACAGAGATTCCCCATCTGAGGTACCTGAACTCAGGAATTTAGAGGGAATGACAATATTGTCTGTTGTTGATGTTACAATGTTTTCATCCTGTTGCTTGGTGGCGTGGTTAACACTCAGGGGTACCATGTGCCTGGTGTTATCATGCATCGATATGAACAGCAGGTTTGTGCACTGTCCTTCCCCTTCATGCTTGTCCATTTATCTTCAGTTGTCATCTAAGTATAAAGCCCAAAACTCCAACAATTTGATTGTTCATTTGTAAGCTTCTTATGTAAGTATGTGCTTCTTATGTCCTTTAGAAGGGCTTAATTAAACCCTTTTCAGATAGCTGGAAAAAGTAGGACAGGAAGGCAGGATGTCAAGTAATTCTCCAAACCAGTCTGATCTCCCAAGACCAGTGCAGGTCTGTGAAATCCTGGGCTGGGATTAAGATGCCTGCATGATTTTAAGGCTAGAATCTTGCATCTTTTTTTTTTGGCAAATATCAGGGATATATTGCATATTGTTTATCATAGTTTTTCTTAAATATTAGTGGGGAGTGTGTGCCAATTGTGAAACAGAAAGAAGAGGCACTGAGAGAGGCACTGAGGCCAGAGATGTGTTGGTGTTGGGGGTAGGATTTGATGGGTGGAATGGTTCAATACCCCATCCTCCAACTCCAGAAATACGTTGCCTGGGGAAGGTACACAAAGGAGCTGCAGCAAGCAGCAAATGACCCCATCTATACACCGTGAAAACGTAAAGGGTATATGGTGTTAGATACAGCATTTAGACACTACAGGAAGGGGATGCAACAAGAGTCCTAACAAACCTCAACAGTTGGCCAGCACACCAGAACCATCACCTCCTCAAAGGAACTTTGTCTTTTCTTTCCTCTTTGTGAGTTAGAGTCCAGAAAAGAGTAAGTCTCTGTTTTAAATACTGGCTTACAGTGCTCAGCCCTGAAAATTGAAATCTGTCTGCAACTGGGAATTGTTGGCTTCTGCTCCACGGTTCTCTGGGGAAGAGCTGCGCACTCTCACAGCTGGTTTCCCTGGGGTTTGGCTGAAAATCCTCTGCTGCTGCCTCCTTGTGCTGTGTGTATCCCAGGGGTGGGAGGCAGTCGGTGTCCTGCTTCCTTGCTGGCACTCTCACATGGGAGGCTTGTAAGTTTTAGATCAACTAGAAACCAAGACAAGGTAGAACTTAGATTAATTTGAGAGCTTTTTTTTTTGGAGGGGGAGGGAGGGGGTGGGGTGTGGGCAGTGGCCACTGATTTATTTATTTGTATTTTTAACTTGTGAGTTTCCCCCCCCTCCATAAATGTAACCAGAAAGGAGGTGGCATCACTTGACAAAGGAACATTTAGGTTAAATTTCTTTTTGCCAGAAATGTTCTTGCTTAGTTGTTAAAAACAGATTGAGGTTTTTGACAGCACAATGTGGTGTCCAGCCCATGTGTGGGTGGCAGGGAACACTTTGTAGAGGAGTGCCAGATGTTTTCCTCTGCCTCAGGGGAATATCTTTGAAAATACTCACCCTTCTGGTGAGATCTGCTGCTGTACAAATTGCAGGAACTTAGAGGGATCCCAAACATTTGTGCTGCCTGTGGACATTGAACTGGTGCTCTTGTACATCTGGAGCTCAGTAGGAAGCCAGGGTATCTTCTGTCTTGATTTGAAGCTCCGTGACCAGACACATCTCTGACTCATCAGCTCCAGTGCACTGCTACTGCAAATTATTTGAATTTCCTGCGAGTCTGTAACCAAGGTAATGGCACTCGTCGTCACTGGTGGAGCTGGCTGTCCTGTTTCACTCATGGATTTTCTTGCCTCTGATGGTACTTTGGGAATGATTGTCTCTGGCTGAATGACACGATCCCTGTTTTGCTTGGTGATTGAAAGTGTCTGCTTTGCTCTTGAAATCAGAGCTGATTCAACTTTCTTCCACTGATTTTTTTTTACCCATGCCTAGCTGCTGTTAGATGCAACTCCTTGAATATCGTTTTTCCCGCACTGTGCTTTGGGATCAGTATAGAAAAAAATACGTCTGTCTTCTTAGAGAGAGCACGGCACTCCGTGGGAGTGCTCTCAGCTGTCGTAGGGATTTGTGTCTGCCTTCTGATGGGTGTCTGTTTTTGTTCTGAGGAGATGTGTGGACCACAAGGTCAACAAAATGTAGGTCCAGAGGGATATTGGGAGTTGTGGAATCCAGCTGACCATCCTAGAGCAGAACAATATGCTTAGGCCATCCCTGATGGATGGGCCCTAGCTTATTTAACCTACTCTTCGAAAAACCTAAGGCAAAAATCATCTTCTGCTAGCTTTTTCCACTGCCCTGCCCTTGCAGTTTGTTTCTATTGTGTAGCCTAGATATTCCTTGTTGGCAATTAAGCTGACTAATTTTTGGTTTACTCTCAATGGACATATAGTAAAATTGACTGCTGTCCTTTTTGCGGTCTTACACAGCTTTGAAGATTTACTGTGTTCAGACCTCTCTTGTTGAGCGTACATACACTATTTTCTTTGAGCCTTTCCATGAAGGGACACCCACCCCTGCAGTAAAATATCCAAAATGTGTAATATTTCTCTTGGCCACCTACTAGGTTGTCTGGGAATCTTTCTTACTGTATGCTGTGGAGCTGATCCACGGAAAAATGCTAGTTGTAATCTGTCATGGCTATCTTTATTTCTAAGAAGTTTCTTTTTGAACCTCTTTATAAAGATGACTTTACCAGATATGAGTACATGTAAGCAAAAAAAAAAAAATCTTCTTTAACACAAAATATTATTGAAGTTCTTTTTTATACAGCAGCAATTTAAATGCTTCTTTCTTCCTTTCAAAATATAGGATGGAAAGATTTAGGGAATTGGGGAATTGTGGGCATTTTTTCTTTTTTCTTACCTCAAAACCCTGCTGCACAAAGTGTGCATCTTCCAGAACACCACAGGGCAATTTTGTAAATGTGGGGGCAACCAGAGCTGGAGTTGCTTTGTGGATTTGAATGACTTCAGACTATTTTCTTCCAGCTGAATATTTGACTGTGTGGGAGGGTTTTCTCTTAAAAGCAATGAAGAAACAGGGGGGAAGAAAACACTAAGTAAATTATAGTTCCAAATTTATTCAACAGATCACAGTTTCCATACCATGGATACTGATTATATCACTAATATTTCCCACAAAGAAAGGAGGTAGTGCCACAGACCTGCAATTAATATTTCACTTCAGCAAAATATTGTGATGTAGCTGTCCTGATTCTCAATATGTACAAAATGAGTGTGTTCCAAGCATTATTTTTCATTCCGCTTTAGTTTCTTGGGAGAAGCGTTGCAGTGGAAACTGGTACTTAGTTTATAAAAAGCACAGTTGGTATCACTTGGAGGGATTTTTGTGCCGTGTGATGTGGCATGGTGGTGGTGATGTGGTCTTTCCTCAGATTACAGACAGCCAAAGTTAATTGCCAGTGTGATGCCAAGCTGCAGCTGCCTCCATGGCTGCCTGGCCTGTCCTCTTGGTCAGTTTCCTATGCTACACACTCCAAAGTTTGGGGTACTATGAAAAATACAGTATGAGCATCTGCCTGCCTGGGCTGCTGCTACTGCTCCCCGTGGAGAGAGCTGTGCACTGGTGTGGAAGGATGTGCCAGTCCCTCGTGGGTGCCTGTGTCAACAGGCTGGAAACACTGAGCAGCCATGCAAGGAAGAGCAAAGGCTCTGGGTCTGGCCATCACAAAAGTGTGCAGGCTGGATCTACTCCTCCAGCTAAGACAGGTTTTAGTGTTTTGGATATAATAAAGCAAAGCCTAATCTAAGGATGTGCTGAATCTGCTGAAGGCAGATTTTTCCTTTTTCAACCACTTTTTTGCAGAACATTCAAAGTGTTTTGTTGTGGGCAATAAGTATGTTGAAGAATGTTGATAGGCCCTGCCTGGGCTTGACACAAGTGCCTGTGAGGGCAACACTGTTGGTATAACAATTTATATGTGGAGAATAAGATATTTGCATCTGAGACAATATGCTTTGTATGCTAGGATTTCTGCTGCCCACAGATGCTGGAAGAAAGCTGCAAAACAGCTGGGGTGCTCAAAGTTTTGGCTCAAGGCTTCTTTTATCTGTAAGGGCTGAACTCTGGATAGTAAAACCAAAAACCCCACAATATTTACCATGGAGCACTTGGTGTTTCTACTTTGCATTGCCATCTCTTTAGAAACGTCAAATTCTACCTTTTAAATCGGGTGGTTTGTTTTTTCTTTCTTCTACCTCTCCCTGTTTCTATCACCATCGTATTATGGATGCTACCAGTTGCAGATGGTCATCAAAGCATCATCACATTCCATTCCTGCCTGTGCAGCAGTGCACCTTTCTCTGTGTCAGAATCCCACAGGAGATTTTTGCATGCATGCAGCTCATTTAGGGAAGTACTTGGAACTTGCAGACCTACTGGGATTTGAATTTTGTTTTTTTCCCATAGTAATCACCCGGTTTTGCTCGGCATGAATGGCTGTCTCTCATCAGTAGACACATTTTTAATGGAGAAATAACTGGTAAAAAAAACCCCAGAGCTGCTGTGCATTTAGAGAAAAGATGTCCCCTAACTAAATCATTACTTCTAGAAAGGTTGTTTAGTTAAGCTGGCACCCAGCTTCACCCTGGTCAGCAATAGTCTCCCACCAAACCAGAGGACTCTGCCTGGAAATTGTTTTCTTGAGAAGTAATCCTTGCAAATTCTCATCTCAAATTGCAATTTCTCTTTCCCCAGTTTCCCTGATCTTGCTGAATCCAGGTATCCTTGATATCCCTTGCCTGTTATATCTTCCCTGTGCCTCAGCCAATTCCCTACACTCTAATCTTTAATCCTTGGGTTGATTTTTTTTTTCTTTATCCTGTGGTTTTGCATTAGTTAATTTGAGTTTTGCACATGCCTGGTTTATCTTGCAACACAGTGGGTTACCCACTGATGGTCACCTTCTCCACCAGTGCAGAGGCACCTCTGCAGCTCTTCTTGTTGGCACAGGGAACATGCTGTTAGCAGTGCAGCAGTGACTGTGGGGATTACAGACTGGCACAATTTAGCACAAGTCAGAAATTCTCCCAGAAAATATATGAGTTGGGAAATTTGTTGTATTGAAGTTGGCACAGAAAAGTAGCCAGCCTTTGAGCAGGGGCTCTGTCCATCGCAGCTGAGTAATCCTTAAGATGTTTCCTTCGTTTGTGTGTTGATACGTAATATTTTCGGCTAGTGTCCAGGCAGCCCACGAAATTCTGTTAACAGTCTGATCCTAAGGGGATTAGCTAATGACTTTCCATACTGATTGGGTAATGACTTTTTGGAAAGTGAGAACTCAGCAGAAAACAATCCTGGCAATTAAAGTCTGCTCATGTCAATACTGCAAGTGTTGCAGAGCAGTTCCATGAATAAAATGGCTTAACTTCTCAAATTAAGTCTGTGCCTGCCTCACTAACCTCCCTACAGAGTCTCCCCTTCTTGTCTGATAGAGGAATACCTTTTGTGCTCCAAACTCTTTGGGGGTGAGAGTGATTGTAATCTCCATGGACAGACTCTCATTCTGTCTGCCGCAAGAGGTTTTGGTTGCATGCTCTGGATCCTGTTGCCATTTCGGGTGCACCCCAGCCCTGTGGGCTGGTGGCACACTCATGTGCTCCCCAGGCTGCATAGCCAAAAAGCTTTCCTGACTTTGGAGGAAAAGAAGAATTTCAGACATCCAAATCTAGTACAGACATCACTGGGGACATAATTGCTCTTTTGAAAGGTATGGTTAAGAGGGGAAGTCTCTAAGCAGATCCCTGAATGAAGGTCTGGAAACAAGGGGAGAAATAGTTGCATATGTAAACACTCAGTTCAGAACAGGTCAAAAAGAGGGCAAGCTTCCTACCAGCATTCTGATAGCTCTTCCAGAAAGGTGGAGCATAACCTCACATTGACCCTTAGGATATGGAAAGGAGAACAATTATGCTGTAAGAACAACTCAAAACAGAAACAAAGTATACCCAAGAAGGATCTTCAACCATACCAACAGTTAAGGCTTTGTTCCCTCTGGAGAGAAGAAAGGATCTGCAGCAATCCTCCTGGTACTTGCAGTAATTTTTATTTTTTCTAAGCACTCATTTTTCCAGCAAGACAATAGTTTAAAGATGTGTTAGCAGCTGCATCTGCAAGTGCATCCTTCAGCCATTGTTATGCATAATTAGTCACTGTTTTATCAATTCTGTTATGCTCCCAGTAGTCTGGTTTGAGAGCCAAAGCACATCACTGAGATGTCTGCTCGGGTCCCATCAGAGGCACTCAAACTTGGCTGACTAACTGCTTTGTGCTCTTTGTTTTACCCTCGCTGCTTGATGTGTGATGTTAAAAATCAAATAAACCCCTCCAGTCTGTAAAAGGGATGGCAAAGTTCATAGGTAACAACAGTGACCTGCATGTCACAGTTTGCTTTCTGATATATGGAGTTTATAACATATCTCTTTAGCAAGGAGTTAGAAAGAGGAGAAACTGCAGATAAGCAATTCATTGGAGCTAAATATGGCTGCTCCACCCTCTTTCCAGATAGTTTGACATAGTCTTAAGCAGTGTTCGTAGCTTAGCTGCAAAGAGCAGCTTAATATTGGAAGTGTTGGGTACATACTGATGGTCAGCACAGAGAAATCTTATGTTTGTTTTCACTGTGACATTTGGAGAGTCTTTTGTCCTATGTGCAGCTCATGTCTCCCATGGCTGCTTGCCTCCTCCTTCCCCACTGTCACTGACTTGCTTCCCTGAGGAGAATAATGCCTATCACAGGTTTCAAGGGGAAGTTGTTTAGTGAAATGCAGTTACATTCCTTCTTTATTTTGGCAACCATACTTCTCCCACTCATCTTCACTGTAGTACAAAAGTCAGCAGTTTTTAATGAAAGCTATTTTTTCCTCCTTTTCCTCAACAACAACAACAACAAAATTACAGTGGCAGATCTTTTTCTGGAAACCAAATATGATGTGATTCGAGCATGCAAACCCAGGAGATTATAATGCAAACTGATTTGCAGCCTCTGAGTGTAGTGGCCATTGCCAGCTGTTGGCCACAACAGAGTGCTGTTTTGTCCCCTCGTTGTCACTGTCATCTCCAGTGATGCTATGAATGGTGCCAAGTGCCTCCCTCACACCCTGCCTCAGACTGGGGGAACACCCCTCTTAGCTGTCCCCAAGAACAAGTCCTCACCACTGCCACTGGTATTCCTGTTGCTCTGCCTGAGCAGAGATGCCTCCCAGGCTGCCCCTTTCCCTGTGCTCCTTGTCACTCAGCTGGTTTTGTCCTTTGTTAATCCAGGGGCAGGCCCTGCTGCCTCTTGGTTTTCAGTGCTGTGTATTCTTCCAGCTGTTGCAGTTGTGTGCCTCTCTGTCTCTTGCATTTTTTCACTGGCCGAGTCATCACCGCTGCTCCTGAGCACTCCTGCACCTTCAGCATCTTGAATCTTGGTCCAAATCTTACTGCTTGGGCCAGTTTCTGGTATTTTTGTTCATTGTCCTGATTTCGCAGATTATAAATTTAAATGAAGAGGGCTCTGATTTTCCACTCTCTGCTGCTCTCAGGCCCTTGTTGCATAGTAAGTGACCTGCTGACAAACACTGTGTGTAACATCATGCATATTCCTGCTGACATTGTTGACAGCAGAGCTCATGCATAAAAAAATTTATCATAAAGCATAGGTAGCTCTGCAGACTTCTGCTCTATTTAATGCCCAAGTCAGAATATTGGTCAAAGCTTCTCTAAGAACGAGAGATGACATTTCCCCATCTGCTCATGTGAGGGGAGGAGTTTGTTCTTTGAAAAGCAGAATAATTGTTAGAAGACAAATGAGCAGGCTAAACTGCAATATGCTCCAGGAGTAATTGCTCCTGAGTTGCAAACGTGTTCAGTGAACAGGGGCTGTGTACCAACGCTGTTTGGAACAGGTGTGAAAGCTTTTTAATGCTGCTGACAAAGCAGAATGGTGCTTCTTTTTGACCATGAAGTAAAATAAGAGAAGGATTTTGTAATTTTTTTAAAATAAGAAATAAAAGGAAAGTTTCTGTGCTTCTTATCTAACCTATGTTCTTACCTAACAATGCACATTTGTTAAACCGGAGACCAAAGGATGGAGTCTACAGACATCATGGTCCTGTTCTACATAGCAGCCTTTCTGCTGGTTTCTGTCAAATCATATAGTTGCACAATAGCCTGGGTTCTCTGAAGGGAATCCAGTTCCAACCCATCTGCCATGGGCAGGGGCACCTTTCACTAGATGAGGTTGCTCACAGCACCAGTCTGACTGAATATTTCCAATGATGTGACATCTACTACTTCTCTGGGCAACCTGTGCTACTGTCATCATAAAAAAAATTATTTCCTACATCTGGTCTGAATCTACACTTGTGTAGTTTTAAATCTCTACCACTTGTCCTGTCACAACAGGCCTTACTAAAAAGTCTGTCCCCATCTTTTTTACAAGATGATTTACTGAAAAGCTACAGTTACATCTCCCTGGGGTCTTCTCCAGGCTGAACAGTCCCATCTCCCTCAGTCTGTTCTCACAGGAGAGATGCTCCATCCCTCTGATCATCTTGGTGCCCTCCTCTGGGCTCTCTCCAGCAGGTCCCTGTCCTTCCCATGCTGGGACCCCAGCTCTGGATGCAGAGCTCCAGCTGGGTCTCAGCAGAGCAGAGCAGAGCAGAGGGGCAGAATCCCCTCCCTCCCCTGCTGCCCACGGGACTCTGGATGCAGCCCAGGACACGTTTGGCTCTCTGGGCTGTGAGTGCCATGGCCGGGGCATGTCCAGCCCCTCACCCAGCAGCACCCCCAAGTCCTTGTGGGCAGGGCTGCTCTGGGTCTGTTCATGCCCAGCCTGTGCTGATCCTGGGGGTTGTCCCAACCCAGGTGCAGCACCAGCACTTGGCCTTGTTAAACCTCATGAGATTCCTCTGGGCCCATTCCTGGCACTTGTCCAGGTCCCTCTGGATGCATCCCACTGTTCAAGTGTGTCATCAGTACCACTCAGCTTGGTGTTACCTGCAAACTTGCTGAGGATACACTTGATCTCAGTGCCCATGCTGTCAGTGATGATATTAAATAGTTCTGGTCCTCGTACACATCCCTGAGGGACATCACTGATCTCCATTTCAGCAGTGAACTGTTTATCCACTGCAAGACATGACTTTGGGGCAAGAGTGGCCTCTCAGTTTGCTAAACCACCCTCCTGCATTCAGGGTGCAGGAGCTACAGGCACGCCACCATTCAGCATCAGCACTTCCTGCCTGCTGAGGAGACTGCTCACCCAGTTCCCTCCTTTCCATGAGAGGCCTCTCCCACTCTGAGGACACCAACACCCAAGCAGACAGCATTGTGATGGTTCTTTCACTGTTGAAGGTTCTATTTTTTATTGTGCCTCAGTGTTCAGTGCAGCAGGGAGCTGCAGCCCAGGTCTTGCCCTCACCTGCCTTGCAGAGCCATCTGTGCCAAACATCACAGGCATCTGATATGAAATAGGAAATGTTAATGCAAACTATCCAAAAGGCAGGTGGCCAGGGTATAATCTCCTTCCTGTGAGCAATTTGAACCAGTGTAACAAATATGTCATGCCTCTTGAGATGCTCTATCCACTATATTTCTAGGAGAAAGACTGTCAGGTTTTTTGCTGATTTTATGAGCTAAGTCTAAACTAAGTTTCCTATTGCTCCACTTAAGCTAAAAACATTTGCAGATAGAACAATGTTGAAGGGTTGGGTCATACACTTATTTACACATGAATGGAAACCCACACACAGAAACATTTAGCATATTATTTTTGTAAAGACAGTCAAAACTCCCTTTCCCCCCCTTTTAAAAAATTCAAATCTGTGCTTGAGTTTTCATGCATTTGTTACAAATTTCTGGATTAGTGGTGTAAGTTAGAAATCCTTTGTTTCTCTGCCTTTCCTGTCACTTGGCTAGTTTGTTTGAATTTGATAAGGCATGATGAAGGGCCTGTGGGTAATCTGGGTGTTGCAGCTGCCTTAGACCCCATGCAGTGTCAATCCTATGCTGCCTCATCTGAAGAATCTTAACCTTTTTACCTGAAGGTGCTGAATGTGATTTAGTGGGAAGTTGTGGGATGCACTTCCTGTATCCCTGTCCACTTTTGCAGGCTTGTGTGTTTCATGGCATCATGCCATCAGCTGCACAGAGGAGTTGTCAGTCAACCATCCATGAGCATGTCTTTCTACCCAGAGAAGATTCTTCCCAGAGATTTGTTTGATGAGAAACACATGTTTGAAGGTGGTGGTAACACTAGTATTTAGTATTTCCTAGTGTCTGATGGCACTTTGTGCCAGGCTGTTTCAAAGGCACTGATAAAGACAATGGATCACAACCTGTGGATCTGCAGAAGGGCTGTGCTGCTGAGCTGGGCTAGTGAGTCCTCCGGGTATGCAGGCACCTGGCAGTGGTGTGTTTTTCAGCAGTAAATGTTCAAAGCAGGAATTTAAAGCATTCCAGTGCAGTGTTTCCTTCTGGGCAGAAGATATTTGTGCTGACCTGCCTCTGTGTGTCTGTGGACTGCTGTTTGTGCTGTCAAGATGCCAGCTGGCTCCGGGCATCTGCGCTCAGTCCCGCGCCACGAATGAACAGGCGCTGTTTGGTTGGGCCCCATAAATAGTTTTGTTCATTCATTGAAAATGAAGTAATTATAAACATGCTAGTTTAATAACTGTGTTTAATTAATGGTGGGTTAGTAAATGATGTGTGGAGAGGAGGTTAAAATTTACTAAAGGCTATTGCTGTGTAGCTCTTGATTGAATTAAGTGTGTATTAAACTGGGCCTCTTTCCTGTCCCTAGAGAAACAAGCTGGGCGCACTGGAGCACATGGATGCTATTGATTTCAGAAAGTTCTGGTTAAAGGCAGTACAAAAATGCTCCATGGCCAATGGCCAGATCCTTCTGCATATATAATAAGGCTAAGGCAGTGTTAGCACAAAAAGACAGAGAGCATGATGTTTAGTTAAGGAATTCATATACCTGTGATTATTATCACAAGTCATTTCCCAAGAAGGCTTAGTGAAAAAAAGTTTCCCTACACTCACAATTTTAGCCTTATTTTGGAATTGTTAGTTCTTTTAATAGTTTTTATATTGGAGAATATATTGTCCTGTGTCTGGTTTCTCTAAGTATATGTAAAAGCATATATACACTTAAACACAGTGTCAAAAAATCTGAAGGAAAATATCAACAGGTTTTTATTTTGGATTTTTTTTCCAGCCATCTGCATCCAGCAAGACTGTTTATCACATAAGTAGTCCTCCAGGATGGTTTGTAACACAGAGAATGAAGGCAAGAGCGGCGGTGTGTTAGGCATGGCATTCTTGTGCCCTGTTTCTTTAAATTAAATTAATTTCTTGAAATTAGTTTCTACAAAACTTGTGTTCTGAGCACAGGAAAGTTGCACACACATGAGGAATAAAGGTTGTCTCTGCAAAGGGAAAAATTAAGGAGAAACCGCAACTGAGTTTCCCAGGAGATTTGGACAAACACTACAGTTCACTGTAACAGAATAATTTTTTTTTAAACTTTTGAATCAAAAGCTTCTAATGGACTTTTAAATATATTTTGAAAGTCAAACGTTAAATGAAAGTCAATATTGTAAATTAATAATTTCACATTTTATGAATATGTGTTCTCACTGTATTCATGAGCCTTCTTCTACCAAAGTCTTCCGGATGTTGTTTTGGCTCTGCATTACAACCTTTACAAGTAGTTCTCTTGGAGCCAGTTAGACTTTTAGCCACATGGAAAATCAGGAGTTGGCTTTGGATTTTATTTTTTTCCCCTCAAGATGAGCAACTTGCATGCTCAGGAAAAAGCAGTTTGCATGAACTCAGTGGGTCAATAGCCCAAATAAAAATTTTGCACAGAAAGAACTTGCTGGTATTTTTTTCACAGATCCACAGCATCAGGGCCATGAAGCATTTTGATCAGAGGTGTTGGATAACTGACTCAGAAAATGCAGACAGCTTGTATTTTACCATTTTTTCTCCTATTGCATGGGCTGCAGAATCAAAAATAATGTAAGGTGACCATTAGAAGAAAGTTGGGAAGCTCTCACTGACCATTTGACCAAGCCCTCAGTAACAGCATTTTTTCAGAAAAACAGTGTTTTCCTTCAAGTCCTTAGAAAAATTCTGTTTGAACTTAAAAAGGCAGATATTGTGCAGAGTTTATCTCCCATGTTTGTTAAAAATATTTTTTCTAGTTTTATAGAAAAGTAGGTCACACTAGG
Organism: Prinia subflava; assembly: GCF_021018805.1. Classification (NCBI taxonomy): domain Eukaryota; kingdom Metazoa; phylum Chordata; class Aves; order Passeriformes; family Cisticolidae; genus Prinia; species Prinia subflava. The sequence goes on along the minus strand of NC_086283.1, from coordinate 83,567,367 downwards.
GTGCACTGTTTCTTTTTGTGGCATAGAGAGAAAAATGTAATCACAGAAGGATGTTCTAATGAAGGCAATTAACAGGGAGATTTGTAAAAATATTTTAAGAATGTCAGTTTTCCAGGAAGTCAGGCAGTTTGGGAAAGGACCAGAATTTTAAGAGAGTCATTTGCCTATAAGACTGTCTGAAATGCTTCAACTGTCAACAAGAAAAAACAAAGTAACTCAAAAAGTGATTTGCAAAAACATGTAAAGAAATTTAGTGGTTTTGGAGGTCTGACAAAATTCAGGAAGAGTGGAAGGAGTATTTAGTGACAATTTCTGACGAAGGGCAAGAGAAGACAATGGAATATAGAGATCACTTGTTTTGGTGATGTTTGTGCCTTCTGGGTGCCCTTGGTCCTGATGATGGTTATGCTGGGGTGAACGGTGAATTTTCCACCCATGTGAAGGCTCTGTGAGTTTCTGGAACCTTGCATGCCTGGATCTTGGGATGACACCTGTGCAAGGAGATCTCTTTTTCTCTGGAGGGCTCTGTGCAACAACCACACACTGATTTTATGGATGAAAGAGCTGCCTTAAATATCAGTACTGAGGTTTGTGACACTGGCACAGTAACACACTTCTGTTTGGGTTGTGTTGTGAGTATTATGCCTCTGGTGTTTTCGTGAGAGAAATGTGCCTGGTGAGAACTAGAGCAAGCTAAAGCTGCTAAAGCTTGGTTGCGTGGTAATGTTATCTCTTTCATGAGCTATTACTCTCCCACAATATAATTTAGTTGAGTGTAAGTTGCCTCAAAGAAATCCTGCTGGTGCTGCTGCTTGTTGCTCTACAACATTTGGGTTAAAATAGCAGGGAAAAAAAGAGTGGCTTAGCTTTGATGTCTGATACTGTTAGGAGTGAGTTGCTCTTTCCTGCTTCAGAGAGCTTCTTACAGCTGTTGAGAGAAGTACTTAGCCCCAAAACGCAAGACTTGTATCCCCCAGGGCTGGTGGAGAAGAGGTTGTGAATAATTTGACTTGAAGTCAAGGTGGTGCTCAGTGGAGCAGGAAATTAGGAGTGCTATTTTTAAATGCTGAAGAACTTATTAAAAAGCAGTAATAGTTTTCATTAGACAAAGAGCTTTGAGTTTGGGAGTCTCATGATTTGAGGTAGCATCATTCATCAAGTAAGTGTTTTTTAAAGAGTGCCAAGTAAATCTCTCTTTCTGGAAGGGTTGGTGACTATCAAGAGAATTTAGTAAGGGATGCAAAGCTTTTTGACATAAATCTTGGCATGCCAAGTATGTCTCTCTAAATTGGCAGCTGGTGTTGCCACACATTAGCATTTAGAATAAAATAAAAATGACAAATTTGTCTAATGTGGGAATAAAACTAACACAGAAATTCTGCTCAGTCTGTATCATTTGGTCCTCTCTCTCCTTTGCTCTATGCCTGTGATTTTTCAAGAATTTTAAAGATGAGAAAAACACAAGCTTTCATGCCCCCTCCCCTTCTAACACCAGATGGAAAATGGCCCATGGACATAAGCTTGCAGCAAAAGCGGGGATAATTCAAACATTAGAGAAGAAAATTCTGACCATAATGGTTGGGGTCACTTAGCCAGAGAGGCTGGGGAATCCACACCAGTGGATATTGTTGTGCAGGAATCTGCAGAGATGTGCCATCTCTGTCCAACACTATTTCAGGGAGGAGGTTGAGCAGAGGCCCATTGAGGTACTTTCCAAACTAGGTTAGTGTGCTTTCTGTGACAGAAAAAGGGTAGTCAGCCTTTGAAGATGGTCATACTAGGTTAAAATCAAGAAAGCAGAAGCCTTACCTTTCTTTGTCCTTGCCCAAGACAGAAAAGCATGTTAATGAAAAGAATATTTGACATTAAAAAATTATGTACAACCAGAGCAGACTAAGATCCAGATCCCCATGGCTGCAAAAAGTCTCTTTGATTTTTTCCAGACCTTTGGGTTCCTTAGCAGCAAGTTCTCTGCCTAAGGGCTCTTCAGAGAATGGGTAGTCTAAAGCTGGCAGGTCTTGAGATTAATTTTACATTTTGCTGCTGAACGTAAGTCCAAGAAGACATGTAGTAGTCATGATAACACATTTACAGCTGCACTGGAATGCCCTGACCCTAAGCAGGTCTTAAGCTTCAAAAAGTAACTGTTTTCTGTGATGTTAAAACAGCATTTATTCTCTAGCTTTCTAAGACTTTATAGTTCACTAGAGTGGGAGCAACATCTCCCTATTTGGTGCTTCAGGAAGATTTTTCTATTTATTACTGCCCAAGATATCTCTTATCTCCAAGACAGAGATGACTTTTGAGGTCTCGTACCCTTCAGCACCTGGTTGTACATATTTGCCCAGAACTGTAAATGAGATATTTCCTTGCACTGTTGAGTCATTCTTGTTCAACAAGTGGCAGATATGTAAGTAAAACTAAAGATTTTTTTAAAACTCATTATTCAATGGGAAGCTGATTAATGAGACCTTGAATCCTAATACAGACCTTGAAACCTAATATCCCCAAGAGACAGGTTACAACACTGCATGAAACCCAGTTCATAGCAGGCAATAAAAACTAGATGTGACTTGGGAGTGAGCCATTATGTGGTGTTTGGAGGGAAATTCAAGCTCAGGCAGACAGTGGAGTTTGCACTGGGTAACAATTCATACAGGGCAGCAGACCTATGGTAACTGAGGCTCAGTGATTGCCTCTGACAGTCAGTAAGAGGTCAAAATCAGACTATTGTGGGGCTCCTGCCCTGCTCACTGCCAGGGCATTGTCCTACACCTTCCCCTTCACAAGCACTAATGCCTCTGTGGCCGGGTGTCCAGCCTGGCTGATTCCGTGGGGCAGTGGAAGGGGTCCTGCCCCAGACCAGCTGCCCTCTGAGGCCTTGGGATGAGAGAGCATATGAGCACATTGTGCATTCCCAAACCTGCAGCAAAAAGCTTGCTCAGCCATGATGACTGGCTTGAGCTCTGAACTTCTTTTCTAGATATATATTCACATTTTGAATTTCTACTTTCTCACCATTCTCATGACAGTAAATGTTTTGTGTAGCTTCCAAGGCACAAAAATTGCTTGTTGCCAGATGAGGTTTGCTTCTACTCTAATAACTCGCAAATTAAGTCTGAAGTTTGCTGAAGCTTTCTGTGGTTTTTAGAAACCATAGCTATTAGTATGAGGAGTTTGGTTTCTAAATGCCCTTTGAGGGGGTTGAAAATCCTGCCTTCAACCTCACAAACCACTGCTGTGGTTCAGACTGCTGAGGCTGTTCAGTCATGGAAAGTGGAGCAGCATAGGTTTTGATAGCAGCATCCCAAAGTAATGATGGTAGGAAGAGAGGGTGAAAGAGGGCAGAGCAGGGAGAAAGTGTGTGGGAAAACAGTGTCTGGTTCATGTGCATGTGTGTGTGTGAGAGAGAGAGACTGGGTCTTTGCTGGAGGATGGAAGAAAACCCCTCTCTGAGGGCATGGTTCTGGCTCTTGATTCACTTCATGCCAGTGGAAAAGGGTAGCCTGGCTGGATTTCTGTCTGCTGCCTCAAAGAAATTTCTGCTCTCCAAAGCCTTTACTGCATTAAATGTAAAGATTAGTATCAGAGCTCACACTCCCAAGGTCTGAAGCAGAGGCAGACTTGTGACTGCTCTCTTGACCTTCATTAAGGTGCATTTCAGTGGTTTTGCCTGAGGGTACTGGAGCTGCTCTGTGTTGTGACCAAGCTGCAGTCCCTTGTTTTTTGTCCTGCACTCCCAAGTTCAGGTCTGAGGGAAGGAGTTTCCATTTCTGCAAGTCCCTGCTGCTCTAAGGGGCTGGTTAAGGCCTGTGGGGTGAGCTGATGCCCTAACGAGCTGTGGCCATGTGGATTATGAGACAGAAACTAAATCTCACACATCTCTGTCCATCTTGAAATTATGAAGTGCAACATAATTTATCTGAGCAGCCTTATTTTCAGCATTTTCTTCCCTCTTCCTCTCCAAGTGTTGTGCTTCTGCTTTGGAAACAGCTCTGTTTTGTTTTGTCTCTCTCATATGACAGTCCAGAAAGATTGCATGGATCCTCTTTTTTTTTATTTTATTTTTTTTCCCTAAGTACAATTAATTTCCAACTAAGATTAGTAGTTTCAAAATGCAAATGTAGAAACACAATATTCCATAGTCCAAGAAGAGAAGTTGTGAACAACCTATCCCTAGGAGAACTGCAAGGCTGGAAACACCAGGGATGAATAGGTGAGATGGGTTAAACAAGGGCTTAATCTTTCCTTTGAAAAATACTGTTACCTGGTGTATCAAATCTATTCAAAATAATCCAAAATATCTCTTGGCAGATTATGGTTTCAAGAAATCCTATTTAATTCTGCTTCTTTCCTTAATGGATTCCTGCTACAGTTTGCACTTGCAGGCTTTCTGTAGAAGCAGGGCAAAATTTCTGTCTGTGTGTTTTGTCTGTGGGGAATAAAGAGTCCATAAATTAGCTTGTGGGAAAGCCTGCAGTGGCAATTCCTGTGGGACATTGTTCCTCCCAAGGGGCAACATCTACTTTTCAGGCTTGGCTCCTGCAATGCACGTTGGGCTTCTTACACTGGGGCAAGGACCAGCAGGATGAGGATGTGTGGTCATCAGCTGCATCTACAAGAACAGTATCAGACACCCAAACTCTTCTGATTTTTAAGGCTGGAGGTAGGGAAAAATGTAAAAGAAAAGAAAATATTGGGGATTTCTTAGTATAGTTCTCTGGATCTTTCACAGGAATTTAAATATGATATTCCTGTGAATATGTCTCTTTAAAATACTGGGTTTTCCCAGTGGATGAGAATTCCAATTTTTTACATACTCTACTTTATTGTATTTTTAAGGTTTTCCATCTTGAGGGTGGGCATCTGGGTTCAGTTTTCCTTTTATGAAAAAAGCACTGGGACATTTAAATAATTCAAGGAAGAAATTATATGCGCTCAGCAAACAGATGTCAAAAAAAAAAATGAAAGAAGCTTAAAATCTAGGCCTCCAAAGCCACTTCCATATATTTCCTTTTTAAAGAATGCATTTTTAATCAGCTTTTAGAAACAAAGTGCCGTGCAGACATATACATACTTACCCAGTGTTTCATCATGGGACAGAACAAAGAAAGTGAAACTGAAGTTACAAACTATTGTATTATAATATGTCAAATAAATGCTATGATACCAAATTGGTTCACCTGACAAAATCCAGAGTTACAGGACTGTTGTATTATTGTTTTCCAGATGATGTGAAGATACTTGAATGAGATTCTATGCTTTGTAACAACAGGAGTTCATACAAGCACTCTGGTAGCTCTGGTAAAATAAAAAAGGAAATTAAAGAAGAATACTCTTTTCCAGGAAATATGATCACTGTTCTAATTTTAATTTGTAATTATAATTTCTGATTTGTCTTTCGTAGTCTCATTCAGCACATTTTCCTCTGAAATAATTTCAGGGGTGAAGTTTGGATTGTGGTGTGTCTCTGCCTCTCTCCACACAGCACTGCTATAAGATGGATCCTGCCCTAGGTATCCTCTAAACTGTCATCCAAAATGCGAAGGGAGTCTTGCATATTTTAGTAGAATAACGGAAGAAAAGTAGGTGAAGACAGACAGAAGAGGACCTTGCCCTCCTGGGGTTGGCGTTGGAGGGGTCAGCCCAGCTCATTTTGAGGCTGCTGATAAAGCTGCTGTTGCCACATGGTTTCTTGGTGCCACCAGGTCATTAGTTCATGTTTGAGTTTGAGGTGTTTCAGTCCCGGTTTAGCACCTGGGTGAAGCTCTGAGACAGTCTGGTATCCAGGGCCTGTAGGTTTTCCCAGGGTGTCTGGGAGAGCAGGGCCAGTGCAGGGTCTCCATCATGCTCCTGCCTCTCTCCTTGAGGAAATGCCTCCACACATTGCAGTTTCCACTGGGCTTTGAGCCAGCTAAGGAGAAGGTCTTTGAAGCTGACTGAATAATCCAGTGAGGGACAGAGGCTGCTACACCTTCCACTGGCACCTCTAAGGGCAGATTGTGTTCAGTGGAGCAAATCTTCTCCTGCCACTCACTGCCATCAGTGTGAAGGTGATTTCTGGGTTTGTCACCTCTCCTCCTCTTTCATTTTAGTGAAGGGAATGGCTCAGGTTTTATGGGGGTCTTTTAAAAGTTATATGTGACACCCTCCTCCTCCTCTCTTTAACCACCCTGCCCAAACTGGACTATGCTAGCAGCTATTGCAAAAGAGATGCTATTTAATCAGGTCTGTGCTTGCTTCTTGCCAGAGCAGGAGAATTTGGGACTAGCAAAGTAGGGAGGGTTGTATCTGCTTACTTTGATGCTGGGTGGAAAGAATAACACTTTGTCATGCTCTGGCTTTCCTGGCCTGGGTTGTCAACGCTTGCTGGCAACTCTTCATGAGTTTTCCTGCTTGGGAAGAGTGGCTCTTTCTTCAATTTCAAAGTATTTTCTTTTTCTCTGTTGTTTTTCTTGTTGGCTCTCAGTCTTCCCTGCCTGCAGGTTTGCTCATAGTAAAACATTAGTCATCAGTAAAATTGATTTCTTTTTTCATAGATACATAGCGCAGTGATATGGCTATCAAATAACTCTCTTTGGCAGCATCTTAGTATGTTGCTTGGGATGTTGTGATGACTTTGAAGCTGAAAGTGTTTAAGAAAAGTATTTTCAAATACTAAGAGTTCGGTTGAATTTTCTAATGCTAAAATATATGCTGAATATTGATCTATGTAATATGATCTTTGGGAATATTCTGGTGACAACATATACATATTTCAGCTCCTGATCCCAAGCATGTTTCTAAGCATATGATAGAATAGATACATAGTAAGTCTGTCGATATGAACAATATTACATAGTTCCTTTAAGTGCGTGAAGGATTAATTCTTTAGTTTTTGATAACTGGACTTTTTTCTACTCTGCACTTTTTCTCTTAAATATCCCCAAATGTGTATTTAATTTATAATCTTTGAGTCCAATATTGTAGTAGCACTATATTTAGTTTTAAAAAGTCTGTTTGGTTTAAATAATGCTCACTTTGAAGCTTGAGCTTAATGGTAGATTTGGGGGAAAAACAGAGGGGTGTGGTGGTTCTTTTTTGTGTCTTTTACTTTTAGTGGTTATATCCTGTTACAGAGAATTATTATGATGAGAGCTTATGTGGGGGAGCTGGCTTGTTGCATGTTCTTAATCTTTGGCATGTCTCTGAAAGCCTGCCTAGCTTCTTTTGGATATGATCTGCAGTTACACACATCTGAACAACATAATACATGAAAGTGCACATGATGTGTCTTTAAGTCCAGCATGTGGTTAATACACCAATACTGTTTGGGATAGTAAAGATTATTGTGTGTGTTTGCTCTGAATGGACTGCCTCATTTGTCCCTTCAGTCCAGTAAGAACTGGCTCAGAAACTTGAATATTTAAAATGCCCAAAGGCAAGACTTTTCTCTCCAGGCTTTGCTCCTTGTCTTTGCAGAGAGGGTGACTGCATAAAAGCACATGATTAGATGAAACATTGAATCATTTTTTATGGAGCATAACATTTATTTACGTATTTTTAGCTGGGGCTTGATTCAGCATTGAAGTCTTCTAAAGCAACAAAGAGATACACAAGAACTACCATGACAGCAACCTCGTTTGTCAAACCTTTGCCCCAGACTTTGTGCAGATTTAGTGAGACGGTATGTAGTGTAAATGTGTAGAAAATTGGTCTCCTGACCAATATATGATGGTGACTTTATGTGCAGACTTCCAGGAAGGCAAACATCTTCTGAATTTCTCCTGAGAGCACAGGGTCTACTGGCTGGGGATTGGTCCTACAGTTATGGCACAAATACTTCAAATACAATTGTCAAAGCCAGGTAAAATCCCCCTTACATTCTAAGAAGCTGAGCTTGTTCTATCTCTATCTGCACTCTCCCTTCCTTTTTCTTGGCAGATAATTTTCAGTCAGGCAAAAAAATCTGTCTGAAAGGAACTAGACCAAAGACTGCAGTGATTACCCCATCTAGTTATTTCTGGAAAAGGAGCACCATCCTGGGCTTGCTTGTGGGGAACTTCAGAAACAGGCATAAAATTCAGCTGCCTCCAAAAGCACAATCACACATTGCCTGAGAAAAGTCAGAAGAGGTTTGGGAGGCTTCCAGATTCATGTTCCAAGAGGTCTGGCTGCAGAAAGACATTGCTGCTGTAGTCACTACTGGGGCAAGTCCTGTGTCATACCCTAACTGGTGATCTGAACAAGGGCAATCAAGTGAACCCTCAGTCATTTTGCAGACAGCAGCAAGTTGGGAGTGTTGATCTGCTGGAGGGCAGGAAGGCTCTGCAGAGGGATCTGGACAGGCTGGATCCATGGGCTGAGACCAATTTTGTGAAGTTCAACAAGGCCAAGTGCTGGGCCCTGTCCCTGTGTCACAACAATCCCTGCAGCTCCAGGCTTGGACAGAGTGGCTGGAAAGCTCCTGTGTGGGAAAGGACCTGGGGGTGCTGGTTTCCAGTGGCTAAATATAAGCCAGAGTGTGTCCAGGTGGCCAAGAAGGCCAAGGACATCCTGAATGTATCAGCAATGGTGTGGCCCAGGACCAGGGCAGTGAGTGCCCCTCTGTACTGGGCACTGGTGAGGCCACCTCAAATCCTGGGTTCAGTTTTGAGTCCCTCAGTGCAGGAGAGACACTGAGATGCTAAAGTTAGACTCAATGACTTTGGAGGTCTTTTCCAACCTAAATGATTCTATGGTTCTATGAAGAAATGGATGTTGTGGTCAGCATCAGCAGCATCTATTCTCTGAGAGGTGACAGCTTATTGCTTCTAGTGAGCTTCTACAAGCAGGGTTAACCTTCAACTTGGAAAGAAAAATTCAGTCCAGCATGCATGCTTTGGGAGGCTGCTGTAGTTCAGCTGGAGGTTAAGAGGACGGAGGCAGTAATGACATGATTATGGTTCAGTGGTCTGTGTCCATCAAAGGTCACAGATGAACCCTTTGTGCCTCAAAAACCTCTGCATTGATCTGAGAGCAGGAATGGGACCTAAATTAAAACTGCAGAGACTGACCCTCCATCTGTGGAAATCCTTCTGGTGGCTGTGGTTGAAGCAATGTCCCAGTTTTGGAGATGCATTCCCTAAGGAGCTGATGAGCAGTCAGTTTCATGTGTGCTCTTGTCTGTCAGGGCTGTATGGAGCAAAGCTGAGCTCTGTTGATGTGTCAAAGTGCTTCACACACCTGGACCAACCCTTCTTGGAGATGGAGTGAAGTGTAACTATGCAGTGTTGAAGGGAAATGCAGGTGTTGCTTCCAGGTAGATATTGGTGGTAAACTGTTATCTGAAAGTCCTTTGGTTTTTCACCTCCCAGCTGACTGGGAAATGAAAGAGAACATTGGTGATGATGACTAAGTGAGCAGCGTTATGAGATCTACTTGTTATTGTTTAAGGTAAATTTTGGGAGAAAACTTTTGAAGTGGTCTCCTCTAGAAAGCAAATTCAAACTGCCCCTCCCCCAGCGTGTTCAAGAGGTAAATCTGCTTCAGGAAAAGTGGAAAAACTGTTTTATTTTAGTACTGCAAGGTACTCACAAACATGAAAAAAATGAATAATATTAAACAATGAAACCTCTTGCTGTCCTGAAGAGATGTCAAATAGAAAGTCCTTGTGCTGAGGTGCAGCTCCTCTCGTTCAGTCCCTTATCAGTCCCTCCAGGGCTGCAAAATGCCACAGGCCCCGGTGGGCCACAGGTGTGAGCTGCTGGTGTTTTTCTGGGTTTTCAGTCCAGAGCAGGCTGATCAGTTCCAAGAAAAAGAAAAGCCACAGGCCGGGGAACTCCTCTGCCTCAGCTAGATAAAGCCTACCTAAAAGCAGAGAGCCTTCTCCTGCTGTCCGTGCTGCAGACAGCACAGATTGAGAGAAGGATGAGGGGAGCAGTGCAGGGGCTGCGAACAAACCGCGCGCTGCTTCTGCCCCGTGGCTCTCAGAACCTGTCTGGAAGGTGCAGAACTTATTTCTGGGGTAAACAGATGAATGTGGATACAATTCAGCATCATAAAGTCACCCTGGGAAACTGCTAAAGCTAAAATGGGAAGGATCTTCTTTGAAAGTCCTTTCCTAAGCTCTGCTTGGCACACTTGCTTGGGAGCACTCACAGTAGGCTGTTAATTATTTCCAGTTCTCAGGTCAGATTAGAGATGATTAATGGATTTTGGGAATAGTGATGTGTTATATCTGGTAATGATAGTAATAATAATAACAACAATGATAATTTTGATTGTCTTAATTCAGACTTATGGGAAAACAGACATTTATTTATTTGTGTATTTATTTATTTATTTATTTATTTATTTATTTATTTATTTATTTATTTATTTATAATTCTAGCCTTTCCAGTAACATGGTGAAATTCCATCAGTCCACCTTCCACGTGTATTCATTTTGTAGTGTTGTAAGCTGTTTGTTTTCTTGGTGCTTATCAGCATTTAATTTAAACAGCTTGTTGGGGACATTTGTTTGTTTAATATAGAATTACGGTATTGGAATATGAGATGTTTGTGGTTTGTTTGTATTAGTAGATGCATGAGTTCTGCAGACAATGCAGTCCAAATTTAAGATGTTATTTACATTTTCTTGTTTTATGAATAATTATCGCAGAGATCTTTCCCACAGGAAGATCTTGAAAAGAGTGGAAGCATTCTAAAATACTTACAGATCTACTTTTGTCCCTATTTGAATGTAAGTGTTGTTTACAGAAAGAACTGGATGGTACAGTAAGTTTCTATAAGAGTGTTCAAAACATTACATGGAAGCCCAGTCCCCCAGGAAGCCTTGCAATTGAGAAATCTGGAGTTTTGCCTGTCAAAGTATGGGTAAACAGGGGCTTGTTTCAAAGTCATACAGCAGGAGATGACATTAGTGAGGGCCTTTAAAAACTGGGTCACTTATTTAGACATCTAAAAGTAAATTTGAAGTCTAGCTCTGTTACTTACATGCCTGTAGCTGTAACTAGTTTTCTGTGTGAAAATGTGTGTGTGTGTGTGTGTGACAGAACTGTGCTATTTTCAAACTTGGAAAAGGGATGTTTCTTTGAATCTACATACTTAAAATTAGATTTCCTCTGTTGTTACACAATTGTAGAGTAAATCCAGGAAAACTTCACTGACTAATTATGTTACTCCAGATTTTAGTTCTATAAATTATATGAGAAATGAATTCTGAGTACTCTGAAAATTCATAATGGTGCTTCCCAGCATCAGCTCTGAACTGTTCAGCAAGTGGAAGAGATCCAAACGATGATTAGGCATGTTGGTTTACAGAGGAGGCTGAATAATTGCAGAACTGGATGGGTACCATTCTTCAAGAAACTCTTTAAATACAGTTCTTTCATCATTGAACAAGCTCGTAATAACTTGGTTCCTTAAACATGCTTTTTCTGTTCTGCTATCAAATTGAATAGTCTTTAAAGGCTTAGAGGTAGATAAGTAGTTTTAATGATCTGACAGCTAAAGAAGTTTGCTTCAATATAGTCTGGGACACTAGATCACGTGAGAATTAGGTGATTTTAGTCTTGTCTGAAGTAAGTTGCTTCATTCTGGATTAAATGAATGCAAAAAGCCAAGCCTACCTCCTTTCAATACTCAAAAGTATATTGAGAATAAGATTATTGGAAAGATTAGAAAGTTGCTCAGAAATTGTGAAGCTTTTTTATTTTCCCACCTGACCTGGACATGGAGAACAGGCTGCTGGAGACAGTTTGTGTATAAAGAGGGTGAAGACGAAAGAGAAAAATTTGATTGTACTAAAGGGCTTTTGTATCAGTATCAGAAAGACTTTTAGATTTGATCCTCTCATTAATAATGGATGGCCAGACGGATGCTTCCTCCTCTACTGTCTCTTTTTAATTCATCTGAATGATGGTGTAAAATGCAGCCCAGTGGTTTGAGCCTGGCTGTCTCTCCAGTTTAAAAGTTCATTCTGTCTGTCTCTGAATCTTCTCTTGCAACACAGCAGTTTTGGTATGTTGAAAAGTGCACTTGGGAGGTTTCCTTACAAAACCAAGCAGGTCAAACAACCTAATTATTTAATACACAAAAGACCTAAAACTGTGAAGCTTTATCATCACAGCCCTGGCTCAGCATTTTATTGCCATCTGCAACACAACTGGCTTTGGTTTTCCCTGCTTTCAGAGCAGGGCTGCCTGTATGATTGCTGACCATCCCAAAATACATCATATTTGCTGTCCTCAAAGGACACCAGCCTCTCAAACATAGGCAAGACTGCAGGGACATGCAGTGAGGGAAGGACTTGTGCTGCTGACCTGGAGTGGGAGCTGGAGCCCTTGCTCAACCCCACAATTTAGAGCTTTATTGTTAACTGTTGACATACAGTAGATGTGTTTTTCAGCTTTCAAATATTCGTGTTATTTTTTGTAATATCATTATAATCCCACCATGTTCCTAGTCCAGTGGGAAATACTTCCATATCATGATCCCTGATTTCTGGTGTAATTTCACTCAATATATTTTGGAAATATGGCTATTTTTATGAGCTAGCTTATGTTGTATGGACATAAAGAGGAAGGAGGAACTGGATGGTTTCAGAGCTCTAGAAAGAACAAGCAACTTCTACCAAGAGGTACTAGTTGGTTTTGTGAGAACTGAGGCAGCTCTTCCTAAGCAGTGCTGCTGACAAGGACATACCCTGTGGCCTTTGAAGTAATACTGGTTGGGAAAGATGCTGTAGACTTCACTGCCCCCGGACTGAGAGTGATCCAGTCCTGCAGTGTGCTCAGATGACCTGGAGCAAGTGTAGAAGGAAATAGGAGAGCCTTGCTCTCCTCCCATCCTCTGGTGGGACATGGTGCTCCACGTGGTGCCTAGCAGATGGGGTATGTATAGTCCTCACATAATTTTCCTGTGGCCCTCTGCCTACAGGAAAGCTTCAGATGAGGCTGTGTGGCATGCCTACTTTTTTGTACCTCCATTCCCTCTTTATAAAAATGGGCAAAATCTCATTTCCTTAAGGAAAGATTTTACTAATTGAGAGTATTTTGGATACTGTGAGAGCATCTGGAAATAAATAACTCCTGAAGAGAGCTATTTGGTTGTGAGGTTTTCAAAACAAATCCAAGTGTATGTTTAGGTTTTTACCTTAACTATTTTGCCCCCTTTAGAGTGTAATGTTTCCTGCAAGAATTTTGTATTTCCATGCTTGGCTGGTTCAGTGTCCTCTTGTTGAACTGTTCTTTGTTCTCAGCGCTTGCTTGGGCTGATTACTGTAAACGTCCTGGCAATTACTAGGTTTGATTTAGTAAGTCTAGATGTTTGCACAGGTCTTTTGATCTTTAATATAGTGGACATAAATACTTGAAAATCAAAGCAGTTAAGAAAGCTGCTTTCAGGGAACCTGCCTGCAAGAATTGATACAGTTTTACCACTGCCTTTATTTAGCTATGCTATATTAGATTTTTTCTGTGTCCAGTTTGCTTGGTTAACTGGTTTAAAGCAGGTTTCATCTGATCATATTCAGACACCTGCATTTCACTTGGCCACATATTTTTTAGGCAATGGAGCAGAAAGCATACTTGAAAGATGTTATGCATCTAGTCTTTAAATAAAGACCTGCAAGAGGCCAGATAACTACTTCCTCCTAAGAGTGCCTGTGCCTGTTCCTCTCCTTTGGACAGTAATGGAGCTCATGGTGACAAGGTCAGATGAGTATTCAGCTGATGTTAAAGAACAAAAATCCCAGTTTTAACATTCCTGTATTCCTTTTGGTTACTTGTGTGGAGGTCAAACCTGAAGCTGTGGTTTGACTGTGCAGAAAATTCAGCTTTAGGGCTCCTACAGCTGTACTAAAAGCATTGAGGCTATGAAATATAAATTGCTGACTGCTATAAAACTTGCTGTCAATTCAAATTTGTTCAAAATCTCTCAAAGCCTCCCCGCATAAGATTTAAATTTTTATTGCCAGGTCAAATATCAGAAGTCTTCCTATGGCTGGCATAAAGCTGACCTGTAAATGTGCACTCTGGCTAATTCAGCAGAAACATAACCATGTGCCTGGATTTGATTTGTACCACTGGGTAATCCAGAATAAAACAGGTTTGCTGCTGTCCTGAAGGATTTCAGACCTCAGACCATTCATTACAGCAAAGCCATCTTTCAACATTAGTGTGTCTTTTAGTGAGAAAAACTTGATTCAGTTCTGAGCTGTGTTTTTCCCTATTGTTTTTTTTGCTGTTAGTTTCCAACTAATAAGTAGAAGCTACACTTGAATAGAAATTAGTAAATGAATGTCTTTTGTTGGTAATGGATTTATTTCTCTGGTGCTGAAATTCCCAGATGGCTTTAGGAAAACATGTACAATGCCTTCATCTATATATATATAAAGATTTACAGTATATGTCAAACATAACCTTTAAAGCTATTATAAAGTGATCTCACTCAGGGGATGAAAACAATTTTTGGAATAACTGAATGTATGTTTTTTTGGAAGTTTGGGCCAGGCTGGAAATGTCAAATGGGTTATCCTGGAGGATTGGGTCTTGGCCGTTTGCACAAATCACCTTTTAAAAATCAGTAATGGGACATTTTAATGACTCACTACATTTCTGTTTTCCCCTACAAGAAAGTGATTATTGGAGCTCCTTACATCATTCCTTTGAAGACAACATAGGAACAAAAAGCTCAATTTTTCAGAAAAGAAAAAAGCTTATTGTTTATGTACTGAATATCTGCATATGCTTTTTGACAGTCCCAGCCTTGACTTATTTAAAGAAAATATTCTTATTTTTCCATAAGTAATAATTTAAGACAGCTTTTTTTCTGCCTTTAGAAAGCCTCCAAGAAGTGGCCTCTCTTCACCTACATCACATATGTTTAACTTGGTATTTTGAACTAAAAGGCTGGAGATGAGAGTAGAAAGTGTATTACTTCCTGAGCCATAACTAAAATCTTTCACTGAGGAATGGAGAAGAAGATAGCCAGTTTATTTACGTGGGTGGTATTTCAGCCTTTGAGAACACATCTTATATGGGCATGATGGGTGGAACAAGGGCAGGTAAAAGCTGATTTTTCTGACTGTAAATACTCCAGGGATGAAGGTGAGAAGAGCTGATAAACACTAAGAAGAGCAGAGAGCTGCAGAAGCTGTATGTCTGTGGGTATAAACTGATTATGAACACATTTAAGCCAGAATGCAGACTATTTCCAACTATGCAACATGTTGGGGCAGCTTTCCAGCAAAATATCAGTGATGTAAGTGTTCTTTACTTCTATTTGAAATTTGATGAGTTTTATTGATTACAGCATGAAGAAGTTGCTGTGATAGCTGGGGTCTGGATTTGATGATGCCCAGGAGGATGTTTGTGGCTGATGGCACAAGGAAGGGGACCAGGCTGCTCTGGTCACCAGGTGCTGGTGGCACACCTTTGGGAAGAGGCATGCACCCAGGCTGCAGCCATGCGAAGTGGCTGGTTGTTTTGTGACTGGATAAAAAGGAGTGGGACTTGGCTGTTGGCACTGCTGGCTGAGAGAGGGTCATGCTTCTGTCAAGGTTTTTGCAGCATCTTTTTGATCCTTTGAGAGCATCTGGCCTAAAAGCTTCTTTTCCTGCAAAGGAGGATGCCTATCTTGTGCTATGGGTTGGCTCTGGGTTCAGTTCATGGGCTGACACAGCAGTGGGGTGTAAGCCTGAGCCCTAAACCCAGTATTTAGCATGGTGAGAGTCTTTTTAAGATGAAATTCCATGAAGGGCTGATCCCCTTTGTGGGTCCTCCTCAAACTGAGTGGTCATGCTGTATCTGCACCATCATGATCCTACTATTTGAACAGGGCTAATATTGTTTCTGTATCACACTGAGTACATTAATTGACATTTCCCACCCCTGTACTTTCTCAGTTGAGATGTTCTGTGCTTGCAAACATCCTATCACCAAAATCTTTGTTCACTTTATCCTTGAAACTGCTAATGAAAAATCTCAGCAGACCACACTACTGAGATCTAGGTAGAGATGGGAGATTTAATTACCAGAGACTGTGAATCAGTAGCCTCAGAGGGATTCAGAGCAACCAGGACAAAATCTCTTTGATGGAAAGTCGTCCCCAGGAACAGGGACTCCTTTTCACAGGATGGAGGACTTTGGGCCCAGGGGGCAACCCATTCCCAGTTCTGGCTTGTTTTACTCCAGATAAGTCTAGGCAATTCCAGGATGGACATAAAATTAGAATATTTTGTACATAGGTCTGTACTTGATGCAAGGCAGGTGGTGTGGTTTGGCAGACCTGTCATCTACAAAAGTAAGCAAGGTGATGATGACTTCACAAAATATGGGTTCTGAGCCTATTTTGTGGAAGTCAAGAGTAAAAATAAATTTCTTTTTAGCACTGAGGTTTCCATTTTTACCAGGCAGGTCTATTTTTCCCTTGATGAACAACTTACTACTTTTCTATTTTTTGTTTCCATTCGCAATGGACACCTGAGCTGTTCTCACCAGCATGGAGGCATTCAGCTTAGTGCTGTACTGTCTGTTACATCTGGAAGGAGTATTTCCTATTTATGCCTGTCTGGAGTAATTTTTCCAAAGCCAGAAGGTTTTGTTTGAGAATATCAAATCCCTTGAAAGTACTGTATAATTATCTACATGATTAATTTAAGTGTCTGCCGTGGCTCTGCAGTGAGCTCAGGGGCATAGACAGGCAACCCGCAGCGTATCAACGCCTGCAGCTTTTCCTGTGGGGAGAAGGAATGGGGTTTTGAAGGCTGCCTGCCTCCAGCGGCGTGGAGGGGGCCATCATCCTCTGTCTCTGGAGGATGTGTGTGCATGGAGGGGGAGAGCCCTCCAGCAACGTTGCTAAATGAATGATGGATGAGTTTTTCATGGAATGCAGATGCCTTTGAACACTCCAGTGGGCTAACTGCAGGATTGAAGCTGAAGTCAACATCAGTGCCCTTTGCCAATGCAGAGGAGATTTGGAGACTTGAGCTAAAATTCTGAGCTTTTTTCAAGGAGCCCCAGGATCATCAGGCTGGAGACCCTGGCAGAGCTTTTGGTCTGGGGATAGTTGGCAAAAGACAGTCTGTAATGTGTCTACCCAATGTCAAAACTGATAAACAGCTGAGAGTAAAACTCCTTAAATTATTAGGCAAAAAGGGCCTCAAAGAATTATCTGGTCCAATCTTCTCTAGAGCTTGAATGGTTCTGAACCCTGTATGGTCAATGAGAACAGTACCAAAGTTTGCTGTTAAAGCAAAGAGTGTCATTGTCAGAAGGGTGTCATTGTCATAACTCACAGGATGTTATCCATTAAATGACCTCTTATTGTACTCTCACTAGGACAGAAAATTATGTTGAGAGAAGTAAAAGGAAGAGGGATTGAAATGGTGAGATTTACCATCTCCCACAACTCAAGAGATAATGGTTTTATCATTGTTCATTGGAGATGTCTGACCTTCTGCAGACACCATGAGTGACGGAGACTCCAGCACCTGAGATGGTGTTTCCCAGTGCCTTGATATTCTTCATCCTTCTGAGTGTTACCTAACCACAGCCCTAAATCTACCTGGATGTGATTCACATATATTACTCCATCTTGGACAAGAGGGTGGCTTTTCTCCTCATGGTCACTGTGCGCGATTTTAAAGTACATGAGGACCTTTAACTTGTCCTCTCACACCCTACCCGCAATATTTTCTCCTTTATAGCAGACCCTGATTTTTTTAGTATTTCCTAGTAATTTACAATTTCAAGACTGGCAAGTCATGTCAGAGCTCTGCTCCAATGGGGCAGTTTTGCAGCTGAGGCCTTCCCAGCCCTGTGTGAGGCTACAGAAATGCCTTGTTCCTATGCCTTGTTGGTTTTGTCCCTGCTGACATGTCCTGGGACAATCACCCGTTTTTTTGGTTTTTTTTTTTTTTCCTTTTACAACAGCAGGAGATTGACAAGAATGATTCCCTGTAAACCCTGGAAAATGTTCAAAGACAAGCTGGATGGAACTCTAGTCTGGTGGAAGGTGTCCCTATCCATGGCAGGGGGTTTGGGACCACATTCCTTCCTAGCCCAATCCATTCTGTGATTCTGTGATTCTGTGAAAATGCTGCATCTCTTGCCAAAGATTTGCCACATACCAACCCTTTCAAAGTGAAATATTCCTTTCGTAGCACTCTGCATTTGTCCTTGATGAACTTTACCCTAATTTTTAGAGTATGTTTTTCCGATTTTTGCCAAGATATTTTAGATGCTAATCCTGTTCTTCAGTGTGTCTGCAGATACGCCCTCCTCTGTGTAATCTGCAGATTTAATATGTGTACTTGCTTTTATTGTCCAGGTCACTAATGAATGTGCTGAGAAGAACTAGACTATACAGATCCAGCAGAGCTCTACTTGCAGTGTCCTTCTGTTTTCACAGAATGCCATTAATAACTACTCCCTGGGTATGGATTTATAGTAGTCTCATTTAATCATATTTCCCTAGTATATTTATGAGAAAGTTGTTTGAGACAGTGACAAAAGCTATAATAAAGCCCAGATAAATGACATCCAACAACTTCTCCATTATGAAAAGAAATTAATTTGATTTCACATGATTTTATTCTTGCCTCTCCTGTGTCTGCTGTTGCTTGCATTTTTGTTCTTTTCCCCATACATGCAAACTATTTCTCTGATTGATTTTGAGTTTTAGGATGATTGACACTAGATTGACTGGTATCATATTTTTCTGCTACCTCTCTTTCTGCCCTTGAAGACATCCACTGCATTTGCTGTCATCCTTAATTATGGCCTCTTACCTGTTTGAGTTCTCACAAGTGACCAATAGGGTGGTATCTGAGATAGTTTGAGCTAGTTTTGTAGGAAATTTAAATGGTGGTTTGTCCCACTCTGCTGGACTGGAAATACCTGACTTGGACTGATCTCTTGGACTGATTGGACTGATCTCTCTGGAAAAGGCAGAGAAGAGGATAGTATGCCTCTGTAGTGATATTGTGTCACATTGTGTACTGATCCCCTGTGCATAATTGGCAATTTTAACAAGGACTAAAGCAAAACTCAAACTGATGTTGCCTCTTTTGGTGTCATTTTTCAATAACTTTCTCTCTGAGCAACATTTTTCCGGATTGCTTTCTTAGTATTAATATGCATATAAAGGGTAACTTCTTTTTTCTCCTGCAAGTTTCATTTCATTTTTATGCCCTGATGTTTCTATTATCTTTGCCTATGTGTTCACATTTTTTTTTTTAACTTGTGCTCAGTAACCTTTTAGTGTTCTTTTTTCTTGTCTTTGAGGAAAATGAAAAGCTCGTGATGCTGCCAAGTCTTCTGATCCTTCTTCATTGAGATGCTATTGTGTCCGTGCTTTTTAAGCACAAAATATTGTTTCTTCGAGAAACTACAGCTCACCTTGATTTCTTTTTCCTTTAAACTCTTCTCCACGAATTTTCTCCTAGCAGGTTTTGTTTAATGTACTGAAGCCAGGCATTTCTGTTTTGCTGTTCCCAATCCCTTGATTTTACAAGCATTCTTATATGGGTTTCTTTCCACCTTCTTACCTGCAACACATCTCTCTCTGGAGGCACTTCCCTGCTGATTACTTGACCCCATCCATTATGTGAGAATGTTGCTCTGAAGGCACCAGGACTTTCTATCTCCTACTGCTTTCCTTTCCTAGCAGATATCTCGTGCTTCAACTTTCCCATTTCCATTGAGTCAGCTGTTATCAAGTTCTTGGTTTAGGGTTTGTTGTGCCTGCTCTGTGTTTATTTTGTTTTCTGCTTTCTGCCTTTATTATAAACCAGATAACTTAGCAGTTCTTCCTCCCCCGTGCTCTGGACCTCAGAGTGAATATGTACATAATCCTTGGTATGCCAAGAGATTCTGCCTCTACCTTTTTTTTTGTTAGTCCACATATAAGCTATGCATTTTTAGATCAATATTCCAGATCCAGGTCTTATGTTCCTGTTATGTCAATTAAATCATTGCTTTTGTTTTAAACATGAGATCTTAAATAAGACTTAAGTTCTGTGTTAAAAAACCCCACATATTCACCACTGTTGCAGTAGGTATCTAAAATGTTCAGAGGATTTAACCTTATCTCCTGGTCAGTCTGTGTCTATATTACAACCTCTTGTTTGGTTGTAATCACCTCTTGCCTGGCCAGTTTATGTTTTTATTCTTCCCATTTTCTTCCCTGTTTTTCCTATTCTGAGCCTAACTCAGAAGACCCTCTCATTGAGCAGGGGGCGAGTTTCTCCTTTCCCAAGCTGATGTCTATCCCTGTTGAGCTGTTGGTGTAACATCACCCTCTTGGTGAAGACCCTGGTGTCCTCCGGTACATGTGGCCCTGATCTGTTGTTGTCCCTACCTGAGCTTTCTTTGGGCCACTCCAGTCCATCTAGGTAGTGCCTCACAGCCAAGGAGGTGTCAGAACTTTGGATACAGCTTCTGGGCAGCAGCATTTTGCAAAAGCCTCCCTCTACACTCATTCAATTGGGGTTAAAAGCTCTGTCTACAGGTTTCCTACTTAACAGAAGCCTTTCATACACATCTGCAAGAGCAGACCTGCAGGCTGCAAGCTCAGAGCGGCTGCTTTCCTCGGCCTTCCTGGTGCACAGCTCACTGAGCAGCATCCACTGCTAGAAAATAAAGCCCTGAAAGAGTCCAGTCAACCAGAGTTGACTCGTGTCAGGGTTTTTTCTTGTTTCATAGATACTAATGATCCTGGCAAAAAAACCCAAAACAAACCCTGTACCTTCCTGTTGTCTGCTGCCTCCTGGCTCCCACTGCCTCCTGGATGCCTGTGTGCCTCCCTTTCCAAACTGCAGGAAACTGGGCAATCCACCTGCCCTACTCTTTCCCCAGGGAACTGGATAGTCCCTTCCCTTAGATCCCCTACCCACAAGGTGGCTGTGAGCCACTCCTGCCACGAAGGGAGGGACCCCACCGGTGTCCCTCCCTTCGTGTTTGCTGCTGCCCATCCCTCGTGTAGCTTGCTGGGGAGCTAAATCCGGGAGGACACGGGTTTAAGCCTACCCCAGCCCAAAATCACTGGCACGGACGGCAGAGCTTCAGTCGCTGGTGAGGCCTCTGCCCCTCCAGCGGCCTTTGGAGCGGGTTTGGCAGGAATGTCTCTTCCGCTTCGGGGAGAGCCCTGGAGCTGCGGCAGGAACATCCCTGGGCCCTGCGTTTCACCGCGAAGGTCAGGAGCTGATGGTGACCTTTTATTCCCTTGTTGAGGAGAGCAGCTGGTGCCCTCAAGTGGTAAATCGCAGAAGAAGAGCGGCCAGGCCGTGCGGGCCGGCCCTGGGCCTCGGGCCGGGGCTGCCGGGCGCCTGCAGCGGCTCTGGCAGTTCTAACCACGCTGTTTTGCCCTTGCAGGACGAGACGCTGTGGTGACCGTGGTGGGAAGGACGCTTTGTTTCCCGGCGGAGCGGGGACACCGGCGGCAGGCAGACCTGGACAGCCACAGGCAAACTTGACCTGCCAGCCTGTTCGTAGGGTCGGCTGCAGCGCCTTGACACCGAACATCCTTCCTCGACTGTTCTTGGTCAGCTGGAACCCCCCAGAAATCTCCGTGGGACTAGATGGAGCTTGCTTTGGACCTGCAGCCCCACTCCAGCGTGTTCCCAGGGGCTGCGGGGGGCCACGGCGGACGGCCAGGGAGCCAGCAGGGGCCGGGGCTGGTGCCGTGAGGGGATGCCCAGGGACAGCAATGCCCATCACACAGGACAACGCGGGGGTCTTCCTCCCGCTCCTGTGGCAGTGGCTGCAGAACAGCCGGCGGGAGGGGGCCGAGGGGGCCGAGCAGCAGCTCTGCCGCTCGGCCGTCCAGAAGCTGAGCGAGTACATCCAGCTCAACTTCTCCGTGGATGAGAGCAACCTGCAGCCAGGTAGCAGTGGGGCTTTGGACACGGAGATCTGCACCATGTACTTGGCCCAAGAGATGAGGAAAAATGAGGTCCTGGGCTTGAGCTTTGGGAATATCCCTGCTCTGGGGGACTATGGGGAGAAGCGTCGGGGAGGGAAGAAGAGGAAGGCACATAAGGGGCCTGTGCTCGATGTCGGGTGCATCTGGGTGACAGACTTGAAGAAGAACAGTCCGGCTGGGAAGTGCGGGAGAGTGCGTCTGAAAGATGAGATCCTTTCCCTGAACGGGCAGCTGATGGTCGGTGTGGATGTCACCGGAGCAAGGTAAGGGTGGAGGAGCTGCCAGCAGCAGCTGCCTTTGGTGCCACATGGTGCAAGTCACAGTTGATATCAATGAAGTCCAGGAGCAGGCGTTTTGACCTTTGCTTTCCAGCCCCTGAGAAAACCCTGAATTTGTTCTTAAGATCTTGCAGAAAATTAGTAACAAAAGCAAATTGATAATTAGTCTACATGTGCTGCTCACATGCTGGAAAATTTTCAGGGGTCACTGGGTCAAAAAATTATGCGTCATAATCACCAGAGAGGTTCCACTAAAACAGGAGCCTTCCTGGGTTTGTATAAAACTGTTTCCTTAAGCAAAAATGAACACAGATGCAGCAGCACTGGAAGATATTTTTACAGGTGCTTCTTATTTTTGTTGAATTATTTCAGTTGAGGGAAGCATTTTTGACACCTAAATGTTTTGTCTGAGACTTTCTCAAAGCAAGACATTTTTGTGTTTTCCAGTTTGGAACAACTTCATTTTAATAAATTCTCTTTGATTTTAATGCATTTGCTCTCTTCTGATGTCTCCTGACCCAGAAAACTGGAGATCTTTAAGAGTTCAAATCAAAATTTAAGATTCTTGCCATGATATAGATTATTCTCATGGTGTTTGTTTAAATTCAGCTATTCCATGCTGTAAAATCAGTTATTGTTCCAGTTTTGCTCTTTGTGGGCTGGTAGACTTTCTCACATCAACCCTTGCAAAGGGAAAAACCTTTCTCTGCTGCAGATGAGGATGTAAATGTTCATTCACACCTGAGGTTACAATGTACCTGAGGGCATGAAATCCTCTCCCTCTTGCCAAAAGGGAATTTATTTGGGCAATGGATACATTTGGAATCCATGTCCTAGTGAAGTGATCCCAGCAGGCAATGAATGTGGCAGAAGTTTGGGCTGACCATTACTCCCAATTCTGACACGCTGCAGAACAAAAGCAGTGACTCCTCAATGTGTGGGTGCTGGGTAGCTCAACCTTACGTGGTTTTACAGGTATGGAAACAACCCTCTGTAATGCCTAGCTTGTGATTCAATGAGTGTATAAATATCAGTGCTGTGGCAGTATCAATCAGCGGCACCTCCAAGTTTCAGAGTGCTTATGGCAAAAAGCAGTTAGTTTGCTGCTTCACCTTTGTCACATGTCACTGCTTCTAAATACAGGGAATTGCTTGCAGTGGGCAGCAACAATATTATCTTATTAACAATGCAAAAGGAGAGATATTAGTCAATGAAGTCGAAAATATTTGGATATCTGTACTTTTTGGCCTGTCCCTCAAGGCTTAATTTAGGGTTTGCTCCTTTTGGAAAGCTCTGTTATGAAACCAGCAAGCTGTGCCTGCAGCTAATGGGAACCAAGTGCTCCGTTCTCCTTACTTTTTTTGACCAGAAGGCAGTTTTAGTAGTGTGGGGCCAGTGTTGTTCTTAAAATCCTGTTTTAGAATATTACACATCCAATTTAGGCCAAAATTTAGGACATTTCTTAGTCAAAACCTGTTTTATTTTCAGCATCCGAAGCATCCTCTCCTAACTTACTGTTGACTGCTATTTGACAAGGGTGATGTTGATGGATGACAGTTTGGGACCTTGAGGATGCTCCCAGTTTGGAGAGCTGGCTTTTGCTTATCAGGGAGATGGCTGGCAGATCCAACCCCATGTTCCCATATTGTTCATCTGGAGCGCTTGAGGATGCCTTGAGAGTCTTTCAGTAGCTTTCTCTATTGGGGTGCTCAGAAGGGACATAGTTCTGTCTAGCTTTATAATAGACTGAAAGGCAACATCAACTTGCCTTCTGGGAAGAGTGCTTCCAAGAAGAAGCTTTCTTACAGTAATTCTACATTGCTGCTCTGCTGAAAGTAGCAGAGCCCTTTTC
This sequence comes from Prinia subflava, assembly GCF_021018805.1. Lineage (NCBI taxonomy): Eukaryota > Metazoa > Chordata > Aves > Passeriformes > Cisticolidae > Prinia > Prinia subflava. The sequence continues at coordinate 83,543,349 of NC_086283.1, read as the reverse complement.
CTCTTGGTTTTTCAAGGTGTTGTTGGGGCTGGACAGCACACTAAATCATAGTTCTGACGCCATTTCTGACTGCCTAATTATTCTCTGGCTGAGTGAGAAACACTTCCAGGTTGATACAAGGGGTTATGGTGCTCTGATTTGTGGTGTGATTTACTTAGTGGAGCCTGCACATGGTCAGTGAAAGTAAAATACAGCCTTCGCTCCTGCAGTGCCAGGCCAGATTGGGCAAGCAAAATCACTGTTTTTTGTTTATTCCACACCTGCCAAGTGTTCCAGGGCAGCCCCATCTTGCCTGGTGGAGTTTTTTGCACTGATATAGGGAATCTTCTATAGGGATCACACTGATATAGGGAACCTTCTGATTTATGCCCTGAACAGTGGAGGATTTGGTGTGGGGGTCTCACAGCTCTGCCATTTCCCACCTCTGCAGCAGGGTTTGCAAAATTGTTCTCACATACCCTGGGCTTCGTGTAACCTCAGCTCTAGTTCCAACCTGCTATCCACACCCTGCCTGTTATAAGGGGCTAAACCAATACACCAGAAAACAAGAGAGAAGAGGTGAGGGCACACAGTCCCTTCTGCTGGCTGTCCTATGGATGTGGTCAGCCTCTAGAGGATGCAGGGGTAGATGACTGGAGCTGGAACAGATCGGGCAGCCCTGGACAGACAGTGCTGTTTTGGCACCTGCCTGGTGTGCCTACAGGTCCTCATGCCTCGGAGTGGTGATGGGGTCAGACACAGTAAGAGAGCACAACACTTACTGGAGGAGCCAGCTGTGAGTACCACTCATCTGTCTCTCCTTGCTAGGAAAGCTGAGTATGACTTCTTTAAAGAAAAGTTATTTATTTAATTTCCACCTGATTTCCATGTAAACAGCAGAGCAGATTGATTATTGCTGAATTTGTTTCTTTTATTTTTTTTTCTTTCTTTTCATTTAGAGAAACATTATGCAGTAATAAAATCATCAAAGCTCTTTGCTTAACAGGGTATTATTACATTAGAGAGGAATAATGTAGGTGGTGTCATTTTTGGTGATGTTAGTGATTGAGGGAAAATTATTGCTCTCTTTAGAGTTAGCAAATTGTGTGTGTCTATCAAACACAATTGCAGGGAAATGAGCTGTATTGGAAAACTGAACAAAGGTTAGTCAAAACTCTGCATATTTATTTATCTTCTGTTATACAACTGTATCTCCAAAATAAAATGGGTTATGTTGCCCCAGACAACAACTTCCTATCTATTTTGGATCTACTCTACTCATTTTGGGCTATTACTCACTTACTGGGGGGAGGCTGTTAGTATTTCTGCAGATGACAGATGAATCCTTCATTTCTTGAACATAACTGAATGGGGCTTCATTGAGCTACCCTGGGAGAATTGCAAAAAAAATATTTTGTCATGAATATAATTCAGTTTGAAATATGTGATTATGAATTTCATCAAGCATTGCTGCAGTGCTTGGACACAGCTACCATATACATTTAATCTTTAAAATCAGTGCTAAGTAGATTTCCAAATTCATTCTTGAAAAAAGCAGAGTAAGATACATTACCAGTGATGAAAGTGTAAAAGAAACATGAGGTATTATTATAATTTTGTCATTGAGAAAACCAAACCACTCCTTCAAAATATCATCTTTATCATTGCCTAAAAATTACCAAACATTGCCATATGTGGGAATACAGTCAGAGAAGTGGCTGGCTTCTTTTTAACCCACAAACTAGAGTTGCTTCCAAAAAAATGAAGAGAGAAACGTTTTGGCAGCTATACCTTTGCACAGTGCTTTCTTAGTCTCTCCTCTTCAGTCAGTGATCTGGGGGGAGTTGCTAAGACTCCTACTCAGAATAGATATGGCATGCCAAATTCCAGAGAAATCAGTTTATTTTCAAAGATGCTGAGAAAGACCTTCAGGAATCAGGTCTGTAATGGAGAGAGAGCTTGAAGTGCCACTACTGAAGGCAAAGCTTTTACTTTACCTGAAGCTGAGGGTTTTCAGTAGAGACAAGATCTTTCCTGAATGCTTGCTACTGCTGCACATCTTATGTTCATGCCTCCAGGATAGCTGGAACTATGAAGGTAAAGCCCTGCTCCTCCTCACAGGTCGATGCCATTAGTAGGTGTGTGATATATGGACATTCTAAGCACAGTCCTGCCTCTCTGTAAGTGCTAGCTGCTGATTACAGAGGACAATTCAAAATGTCCAACAAAATTACAGGTCTCAAAACGTGCATGTCACTTAGTGCTGCCTGCTGTAGCAGTCATTAACAGTCCTGGGCTCTGCAGGGCAAAATCTTAATGTTCTTTGTCAAAAAAAGAGTTCTTGCTGGTGGTGGAAAGAAATCATGCAGTTCCTGGTTGTGATTAGGGACAGATTCTGCCCTGAACAGGGGTCTTCACAAGGGCAATCTTCCTTCTCTTGTTGTGAGGCCGGCAGACAAGGAGCAGACCTGTACCTGCAGAGCAGTGCATGTGCTGTGGGAGTGGGAGCGGTGGAATCTTTGCTGTGTCTGAGAAGAGCTGCTCAAAAATCTGAGTATGATTTGAAAACTGTTTTTCTGAAGAGCATAACTTATAAGGCACTTTTTTATTGACATCCCCTTTCCTCAGTGGTTTGAATGGAATTATTTTTTAAAAATAAACAGCTTTGCTCCTGCAATAGAAACATTTTCTTGCTGGGAGAAACATCTTGTGGTGGTTGAGAAACCAAATGTGTTACTCTTTGATGGTCAAGTACTCCAGTTTTGCATTTTCCATGGGGCACAGCTTCCTGCCATGCCATGTTGAGGCACTGTCACTGCCTTAGGAGGCTGGCTGTCCTTGCCATGACTACTTTGTCCCTGTCCTGGCAGCTAAAGTTGTCTCTGGAGCATCTGGGATATTTTGTTTCACTGTGCAACTCCCCAGTTTGTTCAAAACGCATCCATGTGCTCCTACTGACGTGTGGGCATGGGATACTGTGGGAACCAGGATGAAGGGTTGCTCTCCCTCAGCACATCAGGCCTCAGGCCACGTTTTGGGTACCAAATCTATTCCTTAGTAGGGTTGGGTGTTGTGGTATATGAATGCCTGTGTTATGGTGAAAGGAGGTTGTTCAGGTCTCTCTGCCTATGATGGGATTGTGTTTCATTGAAGTTTTTGGAGATTTATCTTCCTGGCAGTGCAATCTCCTTTATACATAATTTTTATTACAGAAAAATCACCCCAACAAAACCATCACAGAAAGCTTTGTCTCACAGCATCCCCACCTCCCAGGCATGTCACGTTGCATGGATTGATTGCTCTGTTTTACTGTGTTTCCTCACCTCCTTCCTAAAGCAAAAGTCCTGCCAACACAAAGTGCTGCTCAGTATAAGCAGCTGCTTTGCCTGGTGTTAGTAGGGCCTTCTCTAGCTTATGTCCACAAAAAATAGTTTTGTTTTTATAGGAAAAATAATGGAAATTTATCCTGTCCCTTTGCCCTTGGCCAAGGGGCAAACATTTCTGTGGGAGCTCCTTGTTAAAATATTAACAGCACTGACTACTCAATGAAAAACAAACACAGTGGTCCTGGATGCTACAGCCTCCAAATGCAGTCTCCAGGAATAGAGTTCTCATAACTGACCTAAAAATACACCCAACCTGTTGTGGAATTGGTTTCCTTTTTTATATCACATTACCGATCTTCATGCTGCTAAGTGATGGATCAGGGCACAGAAGTTGAGACCTGGGGTTTGTCATGGGCAAGGATGAGAAGCCTGTGCTGAAGTGCCCTCCAAGCTGTCTGGTGCACAAACCCTGAGGATGGGAAACAAGCAGAACACAGGGATTTTGGCTGAGTGCTTCTCTCATCCAGTTGAGCTGTTGTGAGCTGGGATACAGTAAATGCGTGCTGAACCTGTGCAAAATGAGAGAAAGCCTATGGATGTCTAACATTTGCAAGGCACAGCCTAAGACTCACTGTGCTCTTGAAGTCTGGAGCATGCAGTCCCATCTGAAGCATAGCTGCTGTATTTTTCACTGATTGTGGATATAAATCCCCTACTCAATAGTGGATATAAATTCCTCCCTCTCCCCTCCCTTAAAATATAGCAGGACTAAGAAACTAAGACAGAGATGTTTTTCTTCCCTTCTTTTATGTTTCCTGGAAGGTATGAGCAGATTTAGCCACACGTGTTGAGAAATAAATTGCACCGAAGAAATGAGCTTTATTCCAAATCCTCTCTTAAGAGCCAAAGTCTTAAAAAGAAGGTCACTAATCTCCAGACTCAGCAGAGATCACTTAGCTGGTTTGTCCTCTTTGCTTTATTAATCTGAGCGTGTGTTCACTCAGTTTCCCCTCCTCACCCTCTGGTTCTTGCCGTCCCTCCCAATGTCCCCATGCCAAGCCTCTGTGGAGGCACAGCACATTGCCTTGTAGCAATGGTCATTAGCAGCATCCTCAACAGACTTTCTGAACTCCTCATCCACCTCAAATTTGCATCTTATTTAGCTTCTTGCTCAGATGAATTTTATCTAAACTCCATTTAAAAAATGTGGAAAGACTTCCACTGATTTAAATAGCTCACATCCTCTATGTGTTTGCATGTTCATCCAAAAAGTTAGGGATCAATATGCCTGTCATTGCTTTCTACATAGTGTCGGTGCTGAACAATACAGCTGGCCTCTCTCTAGAAACTGTGATTCCCCAGAAGCATACATGTATAACTAGGCAACATCTTCAGGGTCATCTGCCAAGATTGCTCCCAACCCTGCTTCTGCAGGCTTGCTTTTCAGAGGCATTGCATTAGGCTTGAAAAGATTTGGACAGAGGTTGGCAGTGTAGCCTTAGGAGGTGTAAAAACTTCAGGGGTTATAAAGAAGTTTTTTTCTGTGCTCTGTTTTTGTTTTAATGAGCTGTGAAAGTTCTGATTAGAAATCTGTACCTTGCTGCCCAATGTATGGCTGTGCCTCTCCATGCTGTTCTGAGCATGCTGTAATTACAAGAGAATAAGCCCAGTGTTGAGAGGGAGCTTTGCCCTCCCTGCTCTTCCCTCCCTGCTCATCCACTGGGGGACAAGCTGTTTTGGTGAGTCAGCCTTGTGCCTTGTCAGTTACCCTAATACCAAAGTGCCAGCAGGATCCCTTTTACATCCTGAGTGGGATTTTCAGCCTGACACACAGCAAGCATCCCATGCTCTCAGGTCATCTGGAAGTACATTCAGGGTGCAGCAGATCTGAGCTAATTGGCAAACTGCTGGAATGTGCAAAATGAGTCGCTTTTTTCCACTGCTCAGCCAAGTAACAGGTGAGGCCTTCAGCCACAGCATCAGTTATTTTCACATCCTCTCCAGCAGTGCATTTGCTAGCACAGTGTTTTAGCCATCAATAATTAAAAATACAGATGTTCAAAGACACAAGCAGGGAATGTTCCGTGCCCATTATTCCTACTCTTTCTATAATGTTTGTGCCCTTACACATCAGTTTGCCATGTTCAGTCATTAACAGCATTTTCTAAACTGTAAATATGACTTTCTCTTCATATTCTGAGAGCCTGCACAAAGCAGGATGTGGGCTGAAGACTAACTTTCTTGGGACAGAAGCTCTGAACTACTGCAAGAGAAGGTAACTGGACCCACGTTACTGAGTGGCAGTGAAAATTCTGGGAGGTTGTCCTTTCCCATCTGTACTGACAGAAATGCCATGTGCCCTGCAAAGGCACAGCTTCTCCAGTCCTCATTCAAATATTTTTCCTTACAGCACTGGGCTGAGTGAGCAGCATTCTCATTCTTAGATGTGTTTTGGGGCTGCTCTGCAAACAGGCCACAATCATACCTTCTTGCCAGCCTCTGGATATGATAGTTGCTGTCCTGGAAGATAAACTAGAACTGAACGGTGACCCTCCAGAGCTAAAAGCATTAACAGTGATGTCAGCTTAAACTCCACTTATCCCCTGTCACTGGGACTCTGGCCTGGATTGGAAAGGACAGGAGCAGGGAGGGTTGAAAAATGGTGAACAGGAGATAGTTCCATGGTTAGAGGCTCAACATCAGCCTCAGAGAGATGGTTTGTCAGCATGAACCTGCTGTCTATGGACATAAGTGAGAGAATAAATACAATAAACATAGGTGAGATCAGCAAAGAGACAGGTATACAATCACAAAGACAGCTGTGGCAATGGATGGCTTTTTGGGTGGGATTTTTTTTTTAACATGGGAAACTCATTGCTTTTTTTTAGCTGATGTGACATTTGCCTCCAGCTTCAAGCAGTATCACATGGTCCTTGAAACTTATTTTCCTTTTAATCAGATGTGGCTAAGAGGGGAAGGGCATATATATCAACCACAGACTCTGCAGTATTGCTCACTGTGCTTGCTTCTTTCTCTGGGTAAAATGTATGATGTTCAGCAAGATAACTGGAGCCTCCAAAGGAAAACATGTTTAACAGACAAGTAACAGAGAAAAGATAATTTGGTGGGCACTGCCACAAGATTTAGGGCAGTTCAAGAATACTTGTACCTTCCAAAACAGGACAAGAGTAAGGCAAATGGTGATTATTAGCAGCAAACTTCACCCCAGAGCATCCAAGACACAGGAATCCCATCCAACTGAAGCCCCTCTTACAAGAATGTAAGAAACTAGAGGCAGATGGAAAATTTTTTCAAAATAAGACAGAATTGTTGAAACGTGACTGAAAGAGATTACTGTTTCAGCTGATGCCTAAGACTCATTTCTATTGTTTAAATAGGTGACAAAGTCTGATTTTAACCCTTCTCCATAGTAGATACTTTGGATAACTGGATGATGGTCAAAAAACAAACAAAAAGCCCCAAAACAAAACCCCCACCAATTGGCCAAATAAATGATTGATTAATTTAGTAATAACCTCGACTTGTTTCCTATGCCATTACTTGATCACTGGAACAGGTTCAGGCTAGAAGAGTAACAATTCAATGAAACAGAAGTCAGGGAAGCCTTCCTTCCCATCCTCCTACACTTTAACCAGTGTCTCTTTTTGCCATCATAACTAAAGAATTACTAAGTGCTTGCCAATTTTTCATAGCCTGGGCTATTTTTATTCTGGTAGCAAAGAGGAAAACACAGACATGTGGTTACCAGTAAACTTTGTGGTACTATTCATTTGAATGCAGAGCCCCAGGCTAGAATTTGGGGAATTTTGTCTTGAAAACTCATGGATTACAAATAGAGCCAAACCAGTGTGTGATGTTCTCACTGAAAATGGTTTCTAACAAACACTAATTGTCCTGCTGAAAACAACATTTCATGTTTTCATCTGTGGAAGAGTTCTGCTAAAACAGATTTTTCTCGGTTTCCTCTAGAGGGCAATGTCATATAAATATTTAAAGCAATTTCTGGGTTCTGTCAATCGGGAATTTTAGCCTGTCTCATCTAGGAATTTGCAAGACAGCAGTGAAAATTGTTTCTTTACATGCTTTTAAGATGTGTATATACGTAATATAATCTGATTCTCGGGCTTATAGAGTGCAGTAGCTAATCCCTTTAAGAAGCAAGAAATATGTTCTGCAGTTTGGGCAGATTTGGCTATTCTGGAATGTGAAGAGGGAACTGCTGATGAAAACCTGTCTCTCTTCTCTACCTGTGCAGCTTCAAAGACTTCTAGGAGCTGTTTTTTTGTGTGACAATTGTAAAAGAGATTATAATCCAGTCCTCTAAGAATGAAGTTACCAGTTATTGTAGTTTATGCTGGTAGCTGGAACTTCAAAGAAGAGGATAAATCTAAATACCAAGTCCAAATGGTTCATAAGACCTAGGAAACAGAAAGGTATTATGTTATTATTTATTTCCATAAGAATTTATGCATATGTACCTGATTCACTAACTATTGCTTTTTTGATGGATGTTAGTAACAGCACAAATTTCGAATTATTTGTCCACATAAACAGCTGCTAAAATTAGTATGAATCAAAGGTTCTCTGGAGGTCACTCTGGACCTTAGTAATTTAATTTAAGGGTTATTTTTAGTCACTGTAGTATAAAAATGACAACTGTAGATAAAGGCTGTTTTGTTTTCCATAAAGCTCAGGTGTAGGATTTGAAACACATTTCCTTGGGCATAAATCTACTTCTTGTCACCTGTATCACTATCTTCTTTCCTTCTCCCAAACTGACAGTAGTAAAAGAAAAAATTGCTCTTGACATTGTAATATGAAAATGGCTTTATAGAAATCCTTTTACAATTTTGTCTCCTTCCCTCTCCTGATGGCCACTAGTCCTTTTGAGATTCACCATAATGGCCTTATTAGACTATCTTGCAAATCCCATACATTTACTGAATTTGTGGGTTAACATTCTAGATAAAATACTTCTTCCAAAGTAGTAGCAGTAAATCTGCAGTCATCAGGTTCTCTAAATGAATAAACCTGTTAGTTTGTTTTTCCCCAAACAGGAAACACAATTAATTGAAGTAAAACACTTATTCCCCAATGTGCTTTATTTTGAAAACAATGGCCTGTGAATAAAAAAGCAGTAGCTGCATTGGCTTCCAAGCCAGCAAGCATTAGGTAGCACAGCAGGATTTGCCATCTATTTGAGTAACAGCAACTCTAAGAAAAATCTGAGGTCTTCTGTAGGTTTTAAAAGCATAGATAGGTGCAAAATAATTTTTAATTATTGCTGCTGGCCAGGCAGTACATTTTCTTAAACTCTACCTTAACAGAAGTGTGATAAACAGTTTGCAAATGTTAAGTTCTTGAGAAAAAATCTTGGAGATCCTAGAGGATACAAAACATTCTTAGCTACATTTTTCCTGCTGCATGAGAAGCTTCATGTTTGAACCTTATATTCATCACCACCTTCATTTAGGGCTTGTGTTTAGATCTCACTCTCTCTAAATTAACTGACAGCTTAATGCTTAATCACAGGGGGATTATTCCTTGCCTGGCTGGAAGGAGCTATGTTTGGGGCTGTAGGTGTGTGGGGAGGGTGGTTCACCCTGAGCTGGGATCTCTGTTTCTGGGTAGCCCAGGGAATGTCATGCCTGCATGGCTGCAGGTATTGGAGGAACCACCAAGGCTCACAGCTTCATCTTTGCCTCACCCCCTCTGCCTTCCTTGTTGGTGAGTGCTCTGCAGTGCAGCTCTTTCGCTGCTATGCCCAACATCTCTGACAATTCCCTAACACTGTGGGCTTCACTGGAATGCCTTCCCATTCCAGTGTGCCCTCCAAATTTGCATATGTGTCTCAGCAATACATTAAATAGTCTAATCCCTGATCTCGTTTTCTATTATGGCCTGTATTTGGAAAGTAAGTGTTATATACAGCAAAACAGAAAATTATTTCCTAATTCAGTTTCATCAGGATGAACTACAGGTTAAAATAAACCAGACTTTAATAGTTCATCAGTTATGCTGCGGAGAAAAAAATAATAGTTAAAAAAGGTGTACAGATGCCAAATGGATTAAAAGTTAATGGCTGGTGTGTAGAATTCTAAATCAACAAGGGTTTACACAGGGTTCTGCCTTTAAAAGGACTCTATATTAAATAGTGGATGAGGAAGTGGAATATCAGTGCTTTATACAAATGATTTTGTGGCTTAAATGCTTTCTCTGAAGACCTGAGAAACAAATTATAAACTGTGGAAATGAATTTAGGGAGCATCATGATTAAGAAAAAAATCATGCAAGTTAGAGAAGTAAACATCTCTGTTCAGACAGGTAGATTTCAGATGAGCTTCAAAACAAAAGAGGTAAATCATGAGAGGGTAGAAAAAATTGAGGACGGAAGAAGGACTTAGAAATTCATTAATCCTGGCTGGATGAATAATAATCACAAGTGTTTTGTCTAATATGTAATTAAATTAGATATCACTATCTGTTAAAACCATTCAGCCTGTTTTAATAACCAAGGAAACCAATCCTCAGTCCAGGTGTTAGTTCCCACACTCCCTGAGGTTTTCCCGGTCTGAGGGATATTCTCTCATTTAATGATAGTGTCAATAATAGTATTAAAGAATATGAAAAGTAATAGTGTTCCTTTTCATATGATCTTCAACATGCAGAGCAGCACACCTGGGACCCACTGTCCATGTCCTACATCAGGGGAATCATGCGTGACTTTGCAAAGCCAAGTCAAGAACTCCTCTAGATTAAAAAATGTCATATACTGTGCTATATATGGAGTTATAAGCTGGTGTAAAAATCCAGCATGAACCAAATGTAAAGAACTAGTTTAAATTCCATGTAAAGTTTTGACTTCTTCACATTTTAGTGGCATTTGCTATTTGCTTGTAGCTCATGCTGCTGTCTACTGTAAGCCCACGCTGGTTCTGCCTTTACCTTCCATTTCTCTTCCACATGCTTCTGTTTTAAATCATTGACTTGTAAGTTATGTTTTCATAAACTGTATATGGTTTAGAGCTATGTATCTACCTCCTGTCATGGTCTTACAGCCTAATGGATAGCACGTTTGGACTTACGAAGTGTTGGGTTCTGGTCAAGCCTTTTCCCCATGCTGTGAACAAGTCACGGCCCTGATGACAGGGAGGTGCTGACAGAAGCTCACTTTCTGCAGGTGCTTGATGTCTTGAGGGAAAAAGCACTTTATTAAATGCTGGGGTTTATGGCACAGCATTTCTTTTCAGGTATTTGCTTGTCTGGTGCAGGGTTATAAAGTAAGAGTACTTTCACAAGGGTTGAAATTCTTTGAAATACCTGTTTCTGCAGGAGTGCATTTGAGCAATACACATTTTGAGCAGTCCCTAAGCTCTAGCTTAGGAGATACCTGCCTGGTTATGAATTTAGCTTTTAACCAGTCTTCCCAAGTGTCTCCAAGAGGCGTCAGTGTACAAGAGTGAGATTTATTTACCTGTAGAGTTTCCTAGAATAATGACAGAATGGAAAAAATGAATTCTGTTTTTCCTAGGCCTTGAAACCTTTCCTTTCCTATGCCTAGTGCTTGTTTGACGGCTGGGGCTATGGGGGGGGGGGGGGGGGGGGGCGGGGGAGGGGGGGTGTTGGAGAGAAATCCAGAAACAAAACCAAAAAATCCCCTCAGCCTTGTTTTTGTCATGGTGATCTAGCCAACACATAGCAGAAGTCTGATTTCCAGATACAGTATTTGAGATTTGTGGTGAATTGAGAAAGTCCAAAGCCAAGCCTGCTGGAGCTGCCAGTTTTCTGGCTGGAGTGCTTGCTCCAGTTTATAAAACTTTGCATATTATACCTTACTGGGTTATCTTTTAGAGCTGAAACAGTGAAAAAGCCTCACAGGGCTAAAGATTTTGGATGGGGGTTTATTAAGGAAAAAGGGGCCACTTTATTGCTTTATTGGGAAAATGTGATTAAATTGTTTCCTATTTAACACAACACTTATTTTGTGAAAACTTCCTTGCAAGTACGAACAGGCTAATTGGGAAGCTGAGGAGGAACCCGTATCAATGATAAGCATGTGAGAAAGAGAAAAACAGGATTAAATACAATCACATAAAGTCATTGCATGGCAGACACATACTGGGAGCAGCCTGGTAATGCAAGGGCCATTCCCCTACCCCAGCTCCCAAACTTTACCCTGTCGCATGGTCACTTCACATGTTCCCCTTGCTTTGTGGTCTCCAGTTTGCCAGTCAAGGGGTATGTGCAGGAGTGGTGTGGGAGTTTCAGCTGCAGACACAGAGAATAGGTTTGTATGTAGTCGACTCGTGGTATAGTGTTTCTGGGCTTTCTTCATGCACCTTTTCTGACTAACTTTGTGCATGTAATAGGACAAAAAAGTGAATGTGAGGTTAGGCTGAGAGTTTCCTTTTTGGTCACGTTTTGCCATGTGCTCTTCCAGCAGCATTCATCAAAGTAGCCTGGAAACTGTGTCCTGGAGAAAAAGTTTGATTGAATATACAAGTTTTAAACTTAGCATTGCTCTTACTTTTCCCTAGGTTGCCTGCATATGGGAACTTTTAACCTTTAGATTGTGCCAATTGATCAAAATGTTCCTGTGTCATTGCTGAAGCTTGGGGTTTTTTTGTTTGTTTGTTTGTTTGGGTTTTGTTTTGTTTTGTTTGTTTGTTTATTTGTTTGTTTTCTTTCAATTGATGGCAAAATCTGCTCCTGACTTAGAAGGAAGGCTTGGAACCTTAACAAATGAAAACCTGAAACCAAAGAAGAGCATTTGTTGTTTGGAATACCCCTTCTTTCTTAGTACAATCAAAAGGCTATCTGTTTTTCATCTCTTGTAAAATGGTTACATATTCATTGAGAGGGAAGGAGATGAATCCCAAGTGTTAGGAGACAGAGGAGCAGTTTCTGATTTTCATATGTGTAAGCTTATGGCGAGGCAGATTGATTAACTAAAGAGGTGACTCTTGGTTTATGACCATATAAAAGGAGAATTGAAAACTGCAGGATGTGTTCTCAAATATGATCAGCTACCACAGACAGGTCAGAAAGAAAACATCACACCTCAAAAGAAAAACAACAAACAAACCAAAGCTAAGGACCAGTCATAAATTTTCAATCCAATATGATTAAAAGACAGCCCAGGGAAAAATCCAAAAGGGATCAGAAATCAGAGAAGGATCCTGCCCATGGAGCCCATAGGCACAGTGTCTGAGATCTGCAATCAGTACCAGATGCTGCTGATACGTGGTGTGGATCTTGTAACAAAGAAATGCTGGACCCATTCAGCCCAAGCAGGAAGCCTTGCAGATTAAATTTATATTAGTTGGAGCCTGTAGATTGCTTTAGCAAGCAAAATTGAGCCTGGGTGTTAAGATGATCTGGATCAAGAAACCCAAATTAGGTTTCCTCCTTAAAGAGGAATGAGCACATTTTGGCACCAGTTTTTCTAACCGTTTTAGAAAGAAAATATTTGGAAACAGATACAGTATGTTTCTGCATATTAAATCCAGTCTGTGAAATAAAGCTACTCTCTCTGACTATACAGAACGGCCAGGAGACTCCTGGAACAAAATCCCCCGTAAATTGTATGTGTGTTTTAAGGAAGAGTCTTGAAACATTAATAAGTGGCGAGTGGATGGCACATTCTGATATGTGCTGGGAAGTACACACAGATGAAATGCAGGATGCTTTGCAATGTTTAAAAAGCAGACAAGATCTGGGCTTCCACTTGGAATATCATAAGGATCACAGCATATTACATGAATAGGGGTTATTCTAACATAAAATGAAAGCCACAGTCTCTGCAGCCTGGTCTAGGACACAAGGAAGAGTAATATAAAATGGCTCCAGAGTGGAGCACAGGTTGCTGGAGGGGGCAGCCTCTGTTGTAGCCTACATTATTTTTGTAGTTAAAGAGAAAGGAAAAGTGTTGCTTTGATAGGAAATTCTAGTGAGCAAGCACATATGGGCAATGAATTGGGAATTTGGGAAAGTTAATCCCTGAACTGAGAGCTTGTGTAGCCCTACCCGCTACACAAGTCCTGCTCGCTGCGATGCTGGCAGTGCAAGCACAGCCTAAGCATCCTGCTGGGTGTTTGCAAAGGGGTAAAACACTCTGTTCCCTGGTCTGCTCTGAAACACACAGCGCCAGAACTTGTGTTACTCACCTTGAGAGGTGTTTGAGGGTTGGTGCATGCCCAGCAATCTCCTTTAGCAGAGGGGTTGGCCTTGCTACCCCTGGCTCAACACTATTCTGCAGTTGAGGCTGTGACAGGGGCTGGGATCTAGCACCAGCCCTCCCCTCCATGGCCCTTCCCTCTCATATCTTTATCTTACGCTTAATCTCCCTTGTGCTTTTTCTGGGATGTGTGATCAAGTTCCATTTTGTGTCATGGCTAAACTATTTTCAACACTGCAAGTGAGGGAAGGCAGGGTGAGAACCTGGAGGCACCATCCTGGAACAGATTGCCAGCAACACCTTGATGGGCTAGTTGCTCTCTTGTCCAAATCAATTTCCTTGGTAGGTTTGGAAATCCCAGTATGACACCTGAACAGTCACAGGTGTGCAGAACCCTTCTAACCTGCAGCAGCGCCTTTCTACCTCGAGACTGAGGTTGTTGGGTCTGAGGTACATTTTTCCCCTCTCCGTTGACCCTTTGGGATTACAACGAGATGTACATCATGTTCTATGTATACAGAGAATATTCAGATTGCTGTTCTTGTGAAAAGGAAACAAACCTCAGTGATAGCTGTATTCCCCTAGGCTGCTGAGCACCCCGTGCAACATTTTACACTCAGCAGAGCTTAGTTGAGTTAAAAATAGTTCTTGTTGTCAGAATATTTCTTGGTAGTAAAAATGTCCTTAGGATACTTTGTGAAGTGGTAACCTTTGGACATAACAGGGGAAGGAAAAATCAGAACATAGTCTTTAAAGCTGAAAAAAAAGAAGTTTGTCTTAATTGTGCAATATGGGAGAAAGAACAGAGAAAAGCGCCACCAACTTGGGGAGGGAAAAAATGGAATTTAAATTGAGATCTAAGGGTGAGTATGTAATGTAAGAGACTATATCTTTGTTAAGTATTTTTTCCTTTGGTGTTTGAAAGTTTATCTGGGAGAAAATGTCTGACTGTGTGTAGTGGATGAAGGTCTTGCTGGGAGTCTTTGAATTCAAGGCAGGGTAAAGCCTGGCTTTTCACTTTTTATTTGATTTTAGAGGGTAATGTAATTCTAAATTTGGCCCACAAGTTATAATTTCTAAAAACAAGCTTAGATATGTGTTTCCACCCTGGGAAAAAACTCCTGGTGACAACAGATTGTTTTGAGTAAATGCATGTTCCTGTGTAGAGTCTCAGAACTGGGCCATACCCTGTACAGAACTGAATGTATTAACTGAACAGAAACTTAAATTAAAACCGAGGCCATTACTGAGAAAAATGCATACAGTAAATAGGGATCCTGATGTGACAGACAGCTTGATTATTTTTTTTCATTCTAATAACTGTAGTTAAATGTAGCACATAAGGCAAATTGCTTAAAAGTCATGTGATTTCTGGCTTATTGATCTCTGTTTTACTTCAGCAATACCAGTGTTTCCTTATATCTGTTGTCTGCTCTCCAATCTGAGCTATTGCTTTGTATTTTGAATTTAAATACAGTATATGTAATGCCATGTAAATCACCACTGTTGTGAACTATGTGATATCATATTGTTCTGGGACTACAAAGTTACCTGAATTAGAAACTGCTGGGTGAGAAAGCTTTATACCCATTTATCATAGCCTCTAAATAAATTCTACAAGCACATAAGAAAATAATTTAAAAGTGAGATCACAGCTATATAATATGGATACATTGCATCATGGTTTGGAGTTTCATGGAATATTCTCTAAAAGTGAGTATTTTTTTAATTTATATAATTGATTTTTAAAAATACCAGCTTATAAATAGACTGCACATGCATATAATCAGCTCTAATATGATTGCTTACTAAATATAAATATTTCACAAACAACTCTCTGCCCTCAGAGCTCAAGCTCTGTCTAATGGAGTATATGTTGAAGATCATATTCCAGAAAGGGGTTTGTGGGGAGCAGTGGGAGGGGTTTATGAATACAGTCAGTCTTGCCTTACCCCACTGCAAGGAAACTACCAAGCAAAAAAAGAAAAGAAAAAAAAATCTACTGGAGACTAGTGATCTTAAATAACATTTTAAATAACAATTAGCCTTAACATAGAAAGTCACAGTGTCAGCCCTCTGAGACAAAGACCCTATGTCTGTGTTTTCATTACAAACTACTGACTGTATTTTGAGTGCCATAAAAACAGTAATTATGGATAAGTGAACAGAAAAATAAAATTGAGAGGTTCAATTTCTTGACAGCTCTCAATACAGTTTCCTATGGATTGCTTTCCATATTTTACCTGAAAATTCCTGCCTTCTGTTGTAGAAAACATCTCTGACTGTAGCCTATGTAAGTAAGGAGCACAGATAAAAAGCTTGCTGACACACAGCGACAGGGCATCAGAATGTCTCCCAAAAATCAGTGAAAAAACATCTAATTTCCTACTATTTGTATGATGGCAGGAATAAGTGAATGTTTACAAATAATTCTAGTTTAGGTCTTGTAAAGGCATGTCTGCCTGTAATTTGCACATAAAACCCCAGTACAGATTAAGGACTTGGTTGTTCTCAGCCAGACCTGGAGCTGCTTGGAATTTTTTTGGTCATTGGAATTGTTCTGCACACCCCAAGAACTTGCAGCCAGCACAAAAAGATGAGAGTGTAACTCCCAGTTGAACTCTGGGTGGCTCTAAGAGCAGGCTGGTTATGGGCTGTGGTATTCAGCTCTCCAGGGCTGTTTATAATAATTGCGTGTTGGAGCTGTTAAACTTGCATTTTTTAAAAAAGACAGACCAACCCAAACTACGCTTGTTGTGTTTGTTTGCAGAAGACATGGAGTGGGAAAGGTTTTCTCTATGTATATTATACAATATATATTCTCTCTTTATATTATTATATGTATTATAGCTATATATATAATATACTATGAGGAAGACCCCTCATAGTATAAGAGCATGTGGTGCAGAAATGGCTTTCTGGAGGTGGTGGTTTCAGAGACTCGAGGAGCGCAGTGGTCTGAATGCCACAGGTTGGCCTAGTGAACTGTGAGGAGAGCCACGCAGAGGTCAGGGAGGGGATTTTTATATTTACACTGTCACAGCTGGGAGCAGAGTGTGGCTTTTCCAGTCCGTGATTTTCCAGTCCGTGAGCAGAGTGTGGCTTTTCCAGTCCTGGCATGCTGGATGCCCATGCAGTATTAACCCTCTTTTGTGTAATTTTTGTGGTTTTCAGCCAAGTCCTGAAGTTTGTTGTTTTGTTTTAGGAAAAAATGAAACACCATGGTTGTTGTCCTGGCTTATATGTGGTTCTGGATGCTTATTGTGTTTTTAAAGGAATTTCTTTTAAATATGCACATTCATTTTGATGCCCATTAGGTCCACAAAGGTCTTGGATCCTAGGAAGGTGTACCATATGATTAACTTCATCTCTGTGTGTTGTGTGTCAGGGATGGCAGACATCTGGTGCCCAGGACACAACAGTGTTGAGAGAATGCAAATGTCTATGACTGTTGTAAAGAACAAATGTTTCTGGTGCTTTCAGCTTCTGAATGAGATAAGGCAAGGCTTAAAAATGGTACAGTTTAAGGCACTTAAGAACAGAGCTAATACTTAAGAACTTTCCTCATCTGTTCCCTCTAAGTGCTAACTTCTCATACTCAGGCATTAGTGAAACTGATTTTAGTGACATTTAGTTTGTACAAACGTGGCCCTGTGGTGATTTGTGCTATTTGTTGTTCTTCTGAATGCGAATCAAGAATTTATTTGTACAAAGACTATCATAAGGAAAGAGCCAAAAATAACAGCAGTCCCAAAAATGCCATGCAGCATTACCCCTGTGCTGTGGCATGGGATCCAACTGCACCTTTATTAGCTAAGCACTGAAGTGTTTTTTTCTGTAGCTTTCTTCTGACTGCCTTGGGAAATGGTTTCATCAGTCCACCATCCTTAATTTTCTTAATTTTTCATTTTGTAATCCTGAAATTCAAGCTAGAAATTAATTTGATGCCCAACTCTGTGGGGCAGAAGAGGATGATCTGTGCTAAGTAGTTCTTTTTGCATATGTATGAAGCCAATTTTCTTTAGACAGATTTCTTTAGATAAATCAATGCTTTATCTTCATAGAACTGTATGACTCAAATCCTGTTTTGGCTTATAGCACAACAGATTACTTTGAAATGCACAGCTGCGTGTATGTGCGTAAAATATGTAAATGCTATCAATATTCTTTAAAATAAAAGCTAAGAAGATTTAGGGCCCAATCCCCCAAATTTCAGTGGGATCTTGGCTCCTAAACAAACCTAGAAAAGCCCTGCACAGCTATCACCAAGCTGGAAGTTGCCTGATAGTTCTAAACACTCCTGATGCCCAAGAGGCAGTTTCTGTGCTCTCTTCCAGAGCACCTCAGTCTTGCCTGAGCAGCTCATCTGTCTCCTTGTGCCATAGGAACCCTGCATGCCATTTCCCTCTCCACTGTGCCTCCTCAGGCCAGTCAGGAGGAGAAACCACCTTCTCACTCCCTAGGCTGCTTCTGCCAAGGTTTTATCAGGCAGGACTTTGTGTTTTACTTTGCATTTGAATAGGAAATTGGGTCATATTTTGAGGCCCATAGGATAAACATTTGCTGGTTCCCTCTGGACTTCTGACTATGATAGGCGACTGTGTAGAATAACTGCTGTGGTCTCTTTTCTGTTTATGACTGTAGCATAAATAGTGACACCAAAGGAGGCATCCCAGGGTGTGATTCTTGCTCCAAAACTCTTTTGTATTATTATAATAATCAGGTCCTGTGCAAAACACAAACAGTTTTGGGTGGGGACTCAGAACAACCCTCCTCTGATATTAATATCCAGAATTTTGGATTCTGTTTTGCACAGAGGAATACATTCAAAGAAGAGGTGATGGGGAGGCCTTGGGCAGGAGTCGTCTGGGAGCTACTTATTTTCCTAGGAAAACAGTGCTGGTGAGCATTTCTCTCCTCTTGAGCAGAGGCTGTGGAATTTGCTGTCCGTATCCTGGATGAACTTTCCAGTCCCTCTGCTGCTCGGAGACCTATACAGCCATCACAGCCTTCTCTCACTGTGCGCAAAATCTGATCTCTGCTTTTTAAATGAAGGGACTTATAAGCTTGGTGGTGGTGGTTCCCGCCCCCCCCCCCCCCCCCCCCAGGAGATGTCAGGCCATGAATCATGGTGGGAAGGCAGGCATTTCCTTGTTAGCAGTGTTGAGCCCCAGAAAGACGCACATCCCAAGGATTGAAAGCTTCCCTTTGGGTTAGCTCTAGGTATGTTAACTATTGGTGTGTTTCATTTTGGCACCTAATTAGCTGCCTATGCTCCCTGGGAGTTGAGACACTGATATCAGGCTCATTTTGCTCCAAGGAACACAGTTCAGAGGCTCTTCTGTCTCCTTCTGAACTCCTGTCTCCCTCTAAACTCATGGAAGGCTGAAAGTCATGCTGAAAATCCTGAAAAACAGGAGGGGCGGTTATTTCTGTGCAGGGTAGTACTTCTGGGAGCCAGAACTGCTCTGAGCAAAGCTAAGCTTTTAAAAGATGGCTTGAATACAGCATGGGACTCAGCAGAAGAATTTAATCCCTGTCTATCTTGATTACAATTGTGATCTGCTCACTCCTTGGGCAAATATAGTTATACCTTTTTTTTTTTTAAGCTCTGTGCAGTTATAGTCATGGGTTTTCTACCTGTATATGGCCAAAACTTCTGTCATCAGGAGATGGCTGTGACCACAGCTGTATAGTTGAGATGGCAGATGTAGAAAATGCAATACTGGCTGCTGTTAGGTCTGCTGGGAGCCGACTGCCACGCACCTGGAAAATGGCCGTGAGATGTTAAATGACAGTCAGTGATAAAGACACTTGGCTTTGGCACAACAGGCCAGAGTCTGGGGAAGGGAACATCTCTGGGCAGTTTTGTGGAGGCAGCAGTGGAGAATTTAATTTGGATGCCGCGAGTAAGAAATATTTTCGGGGGGGGGGGCGGGGGGGGGGGGCGCGCATACGCAGGACTCCTCTCAACAGGAGCCTGCTTTGGGTGGTGCAAGTGTGAAAAGCACCGCGTCTAGAGCAGGTCCCGCTGAAAAGCGACCTGTGAAGGTGCCCGAAGGCAGCGCAAGGCTGCTCGGCACATCCCCCCGGCGGGGGCGGCTGGAGCTGCGGGAGAGGTGGGAGCCGGTGGCGAGGGCCCGGCTCTGCCCCCAGGCAGCGGGCGGGGAGGGTCCCTGTGCCCCGGGGTCACCGCTCCCACCTGCGCGGCGGGCGGGGCGGGGCGGGGCGGTGGCGCGGGCCGTGCGTGGCCGCCTGCAGCCGCGCCCCGCGCTCGGGAGGCGGCGGCGCCGCCGCTGAAGGTGCCTCCCTGCCGGCAGCAGCGGCAGCACTGCCAGCAGCGGCAGCCACCGGCACGGGCGCAGCCACCGGAACCGGCACGGGCACAGGCACAGGCACCAGCACAGCCACCGCCGCCGCCGGCGCGCACCGGCTCCGCGGCTCGGCGCCGGCAGGTGATGGAACGGATGAGCGGGCTGGGGGGGCAGGCTGCGGGAACCAGCCGTGTCGCCGGCGGTAGCGGGGAGGCTGAGGCCGGCGGAAGGACGGGAGGCGAGGCGGACAGGAGCGTGGAGCCGCAAGTTGTGCCGGCGGCCGGAGCGGGGCGGGTGCGCGGCGGCCCGGGGAGACCCGGTTGCGGCCGCGGGGGTTCGGAGGGTCCGTGCGGGAGGCGGGAGCCGCGGTGACCCGCGGGCTGCGGGACTCTTCCCCCACCCGTGCTGGGGCATCGGGCTCGGGGCTGGGCAGAAACTTCATTTAAGGTCTGGTAGTAGGTTACGCGTTTCCGTGGGGACAGGATTCGGTTCAAAACCACTAAACAGTTCTCGTTTGGAGAAAATCTTTACAACTCCAGGCACAAAATGCTTCCCTGTAAGACACAGGAACACCAGATTTTTAAAATGAAAGTGCTGCTGAAAGCCTTGCAGAGGAGCTTCTCTTGGCAAGCCTGTGTACCGAACGCTTTTAATAAGGAAAATGTAGTCTTTCAACTGGATGCAAAAAATAAAGCTGAATTATTACTGCCTAAATCTATCATGACTCCTGGCTTTCAGTTAGGAGAGCTTTTGGTGGCATTCAAGTGCCACAGCCATCATGTTCCTAAAATATCTCCTAATCCCTTAGCAAACAAAAGTCTGTTGGGTGTTTAGTGTGTTTGGTACATGTAGGACAGAGCTGTACTTCATTCTTATTTCATAGTTACTTTGTGGTGATACGAATCCAGTGATTCTGCTCGGCTGAGTTTTGGCAGGGTCCTCTCTAGCAACGGAACTGGGGGACCTTCTAAATGAAGCTAACAAATAAAATATGCTTTGAAATGGAGTGCAGATGGGAAGCCTCTTAAGTATTGTGTTGCACAACAGTGCGCTCTCTGTGTGTGCATTCGGCTCACAGAACTAGGGTTTGTGAGTGCATCCACTGATCTGAACTGGACCCGGTGTTGTTCAGAAGTATCATGCATTAGTGTCTGAAATAGCAGCAGTTCTGATGATAAAGGTTAATTCATCCCTCTCCTGACAGTACTTTTGACGCCTGACACTTCTGGTTAGCATGTTTCTTAGAAATTTGTGTATGTCCTAATTGTCTAATTCTCAGATATTCTTAAATTGTGGATTAAGAGGAGTAACTGGTGTTTGCTAGCTCAGGTGCGTGGTGTCTCAACTTTTTCAGAGCTGTTTTGTGAGTTATGCAGCTATCCCTTCTATTGTACAGCACCTATGAATAACTGTTTCATACTGATAGTAGCAGACTGATATCAACACCCTCAACAATAGAAATTGAGGTTCTCTATCCCAATTTCTTTATCCCTGCATCGCACCCTTTCTTCACAGTAGGGAGTGTCCCTTTGGCTCCATCTCCTGGCTCAAAAAGAGGATCCCTCTTCATTGAGAAGGTATGGAGAGATGGGAAGCCTCTGGGTGATACCGGTTAAAAGTGGGTAAGGTGGCTTTTTCTTCATCTTGAACTGTATGGTTTTGGGATCTTTTACACCAAGGTTTTTCCACTCTGTTGGAAGCTGGAAATTAGATTTTCACTTTTATTTCCTGAAAAGAAAGCATGTCTCTTATCCTACTTCTTAGGTCTTGGAAAGATTTTTTACTTAGTGACTAAATATTATCATGGTATTTAGAAAATCATAATTTAGAATTTCATTCCTCTCATGGATCTGCACTCAACAGAAGGGTTAGTCATGTTGTCTGATACATCTCTGTGTGTGATCTTTTAGTGGAAATGTGTTAATGATATATCCTTTATGTCATGATTTTTCTGCATGGTCAGGAAACTGTCTTGCCTGCAAATTATTAATCCACTTGAAATAGAAGACCTGTGGTGCTGTGGAGGGATCTTGCTGTGATTTAGCAGATGTATGACTGTGATTGACTTTATGTGTGAGCAGAAGGAATCCTATTCTGCAAATACAGTGAGATGGCAGAAACTTTCCTTTGTGAAGCATCTTTTGTATGCTGTCTCTTTGGTGGAGAACAACTTCCTTCAAATGCCAAGGACAGAAGGGAAGGAGCCTTAGCCAGACTGTGGAACCAGGGTGCTTGTCCTACTTGTGACAGCCAGATTTCTGTATTCACCGACTGTACCTCAAACTGAAAGGGGAAGGTGTTGGCTGTTCTGTCACTGATGTTTAGTGTTTGAGGTGCTCATGGGGGGGTAGCAAAGCAATAAGATATAACTTCCTAGAGCCAGTCAACTGTGTGAAATTGGGAAGATCTCTTTTGGTTTTGTATAGATGACCTCTGCATTCCAGCAAGTGCCAAACAGTATGTCAGTACCATGCAGTGCTTCATCAGTATTGCTTAAAGTACGCTAAATCATGTGGGCTTAGGGTACAAATTTACAAAGACAGCACCGTGTGGTCTGGGTGCTGCCTGCATTTTTTGGTGAAAGAGCTTTTTTTGTTTGTAGGGCACTCTCAGTAGAGGTGTTTCTAACCCTACCAGTGGACAGCAGTTTTCTCTGTCCTGGTGCGGAGTGTCCCCTTTTTGCATGCAGATACATTCCTCCTGACACATGCAGTCTGGCAGCAGGGGGACTCAGGGAAGGGTATAGATAGCTGCTGTGAGCTGTCTTCTCACAGCTTCTCTGGTCATCCAGAACCCTTCCCTTGAGGCTGAACATTGGTGATTTTCTGAAATATTTTTTTTGTCCACAGAGTGCACTGGGGTGGGGGAAAGACGATTCTCAGCAGATTAGCTCTGTATATCTTTTAATGTCTGTGCTTAGCTTTTTACCAAGTTTTGTGCTTGATAGGATCACAGAGCTGCTAACACCAGCCCTCCAAGGCTGAATTATTTTCTGACTTATGTATCGTGAAGAGATGCATCAGCTCAAGAGATTCCAGCTGCAGAATGTGTGTGTGTGCAGCATGCCTTGTTCAGATGTTATTTCCTTAATAAAATTGCTCGTTTGGTGTGAAGAGTCATTGACTGGTTTGGGTGTTAGGTTTTTTCTCCACTCTCCTTCTAGACCTGGGATACAACAGTCAAGTTTTCTTCTCTCTGACTGGTTCTGTAAGGTAGTTTAAGGTCCACAATCTTGGTAGAACTGTGATTGCAGGAAACTTGAGGTGGTAGCCTGTTTGACATGTGTGGGTAGAAATGGGTGTTGCTGTACTGTGTGTTTGCAAGGGCCTGCAGGAAGGCAGCAGCCCCTAAGGAATGCTGGCTGCAAGCATCCTAGTTAAGTCTGAGTACCTGAATATGCCCTGACTTCACACACAAACTCAGACACATGCACCTTCATTCAGTATAGGCTGAGACACATTTCTTCAGAGTCTTGTAATTTTTCTTCTTCTCTCCTCCTCTTTCTCCTCCGCCAACTTTGTCCTGTGGTATCTGTCTCTCTAGTGATGAGGCTGGGTTTGCAGCAAAGCGTGCACTGCCTGTGAGATGGTTCACAACTTGTGGAGCAGGATTTGGTACCTCTGCTCTACCTGATGAGCAAGAAACATTTTGTTCATCATGGGAATGTTATCACTCATGGAGTAGTTGCACTCAGTGTTTTGCTAGACTAAAGGCTTGTAACAGCCTGAGACTGCTAATGAGGAATAATATATTCAGTTAAAATACACAGTGGAATTCTATTATTGTAGGCCAAAATGTAGTAAATGACTAAGAGCTTAGTCCAGCATTCAGGGAAAATGTTGTCTTTTCTGCAGAGTGCTTTGTGAATGTTGATAGTGATCAGTGGTTGAAGTCACATGAGCCAAAACCTGGCACAGGCCTGGTCTGTTTTTCAGAATTGTGGAGAACTGGAGTGCATGGAAACTCTCTGACTTGAGGACACAACCTCAATCCACTTGAGGCCATCTCAGAGGCCAATCTGCAGGATTAGTGGTTGTGGAAAGGTGATCATAGCACTCTGTGTTGTCTTAGCTCAGGTCAAGTAGATCCCTAAAGCCTTAGGAGAAGGTGGCTCTGCTACCCCTAGACCTGCATGGGATGCAGTGTGGCTGTGTTCGCTTAGCCCTGTGTTGAAGTGAGCTGGCCCATGTGTACTGGCTTTGGGGCATGTCATACCCATGTCATATTTTGTTTTTTCATATACAACCCTCCTCCTGACAGTAAGTGATTGACTAAAACTAATATTATGTAAATCCAATGTAAATCTGAAACATAAGTTATGCACTGCAAGGTGAAAGCTGTTGGCGTGGCTGCTAGCATTGCATTCTGAAGATTTAGATCCACACTGGTGTAGTTCACTTGTCTGTCAACATCTTGGTTTCTCCCACATGTCCCAAGAACATGAAGAAGCTCTTGGCTGCAGATGAATCCTGCCAGAGCTGAAAGTTGCAGTAATTTGCAGAATTTGACCTTTTGTCTCAAGAAGCTGTGTTGTGGCTTCCAAGTACTTCAGTGAGTTTATACAAAATAGATAGGGAATGTATCTGTGCAAATCCCTGCAGCTGCTGGTGAACTGGGAAAGCAGCAAGGGCCGTGATGATGTTGCTGACATAGGAGCTGTAGAGAGTAACAAGAGTCTTGTCCTACTGAACAGGAAGGAAGCTTATTCTCAAGTTCTTATCCGTAAGGATGGATGGTCAAGAATGTTTTGGTGGAGTCAGACTTATGTGCTGTTTGTTCACAGATTATCTTGCAGTCAGCTAACGATACCAGGCAAAAGACCTTTGTCCTTTGTCTTTGAACACTGACCTTCCTATTTTGGGGCAGGATATTTTGCATTGTGGGTTGATCCAGTTATAACTCTGTTGCTCTTTTAGGTCAAAGCTGAAAGGGGAGGATGCAGCAAGGGAAGCAAAAAGTTATTAAGATCCTTAAACACGCTGACATGTAGGAAACAGCATTTAAAAGACCTTTTTAAAATATGAATGACCATGAGATGTAAATGACTTGCTAAGAGGCCAGTTTCCAGAGACAGGATAAC
Source organism: Prinia subflava (assembly GCF_021018805.1). NCBI lineage: Eukaryota > Metazoa > Chordata > Aves > Passeriformes > Cisticolidae > Prinia > Prinia subflava. Next base: position 83,518,452 of record NC_086283.1, on the reverse strand, counting down.
CATAGGGGACTGCTTGGCTTGTACTGTATATTCATCCGAATGGCTGAAGTTCCTGGCTTTTTCCCAGATTCTGTGATGTGAAAATATTTCTTGAAATTGTTGTCTTGATTCTGTGGGGCTTGACCAGTGACCTAAGAAGAAGTGTGACACATGCTGAGCTGATACACAGGCTTTTTGGGGTTGAGTACAAAACAGATTTGTTTATTGACTGAGTGGCATCTCCGGTGTAAATTCTCCACTGCTTGGTTGATGATGAGCCAACAGATAAGAATTGGGAAAAGTTGCTTTCTTCAGCAAAGGGAAGTTATTTCCTGTATCTCTCTGAGGAGGAAGGCTGTGAAGGATGTAGAAATGCTTTGTGCATGGAATCACCTCAGCTTTTTCATGTTGTTCATGAAATATAGGTGAAAAAAGTGAGATACTTTTGGAAGGCATGGCCTGCTTAACAATACCCAGCACTGATGCAAGACCTAAAACTGTGCTGCCCTGCTGAATTTCCAGGGCTGATGTCTGAACAGCAGAGTAGGGAGTAAAGAGTGAAAAAATGCTTGGGAAGGGACATTTCTCTATAGTGGTGGACACAACTGTGAGAGAAAGTGAAGGAAAAGCTTTGAAAAGTGCCTGCTAGCAGTGGAAATAAACTGAGACAGCTAGGATCTTGTAGACAAGAGCAGGTGTGTGACCATGCAGTAGCATTTTCTGTCTGTTTGGGCTCTTCCAAGGGAGCTCAGAAGTTGAGAGACTTCAAAGAAAAAACTCTTTTCAGGGTACTCACTCTCCAGATGGACTTAAATTATTTGTGATTTACCCAAATCTGTAAGAATGTGTCTGCTCTTTCCTAGCTGTAGGCTCTGTTTTAAACTTTGGATAAGGACAGATAGCGTCGCATCTCTTCTCATGTCCAGCGGCTGCAATCCTTTTAAAGTGTTGCTTTCGCTTAAAAACTGTGATACACCTTCCATGAAGCAGAAGTACAGACCTGCCAAGATGGTCTTTGAGGTTACCCTCCAGCAAAGAACCTTCTAAAGAAACTCCCACTCAGCCACGATACTCGAGCAGCCTTCCATAAACAGCTGCTGGAGATGTGGAAAGCTGAACTTTTCATGGCTGAAAAATTAGTTTTGCCATTAAGACTAAAATTTAGGAGAGTGCAGCTGCCTGCAAAGTGCAGCAGCTGGCTTGAGCAGCCAGGGCACTTCTGGAGGAAGTGGAAAAAATAATTTTATATTGTCTTGCATGAGCTCAGCTGCCCTGTAAAAACAGCGCAGAATTAGCCAAAGGCAGTTATTTGTGTTTCAGGTGAATTGCAGGAGAGCACTCGGAGGATGTGGGAGCACACAGTGATAGTTTTAAGGACACTTCAAAGAACTGATTATCATTTTATCTGGAACTCAAAAGCTACAATATACAAAATGGTTTCCACTCTGTGTTCCCATTGCTTGGCAAAACCTCCTGCCAGTGCTTGGTTAAGAGTAGGAAATTACTGTCTTTGGTGTTGCAATGACAACTTTCAGAATTCTGCCTAATGAAGGGAATGTTAGATCTGCCAGTCCCAAAGATGCAGCACAGTGAAAGCACCAGATTGTGATCCAAAGAATAGAGAGAAATTGGTAATTTCTGTTTGTATAAATGATGTAATTAACTAATGACTCACTTTCTGCACATGGATAAGAGTTTAGATGACCTAAAAATGCCCTATGTTTTGTTGTAAGGTTTGAAGCTTGAGTAGAGTACAGTAACTGCAAAAATACATACACATGAAGCCCCTCTGTGAGCAAAGTATTTGGTTGTAGGAAAAAAGGTCTGAAATGGGCTAGTTGTTCTATTTGTGTCTTTTCTAAATCTAAGGTGACAGTGGGATGGTAAATTCAAATAAAAGAAGAAATGCTTGTAGGGGCTTGTCTCCTTCCTTTCACATCTCCTGTGGCAGATGCAGTAGTTAGTAGAAGTAATGTGAAGTCTAATTTCTATCCTGCTACAGAGGCATTTTAAGCCTTTGCTTTTGGGATGCTACAGAAAGCATAAACATCCACAGGTCTCTGTACTGCAACATATGGAAAACGTATTTGTATATAAATATTTGAGAAAGATGTTTTTGTGTTGTGTGGATTTACCAGGCACCTCCTGCCTAATCCTGCTTCTGATGGAGTACTCTCACACTCGTCTCACACTCACTCGAATGTCTGCACAAACACTTGTCTGGAAGGGTAATGTCAAAAGCATCACTCATGGGTCTTTATACTGATTGACATTAATTAGCCTCTATGTTTCCCTTCTCTCACCCTTGTCCCCTTTTTAACTTCATGTTTTTCCTTTGAAACAGAGATTAATTTGGAGTAGCAAGATAGTCAACTGCCCTTGTTTGAACCTGCCTGCACTCCTAATTTTGTTGGGCAGTGTTGGCAAATAGTGAGGGAGCTCAGGCATGACGGTGAATCATTTGCTATCACAGTGATGGTTTCTAAAGCCTTCAGCCACCAACCGCCTCCTTTCCTTTAGAAGTGTGTCTCTTCTAACTAATTTTGAGTGACCTGCTGTGCTTTTCACCAGCCTCCCTTTGTTGTCTTCTTTTGACTTGATTGGGGCATAGCCTCAAGTTTTCTTTGGAGAAGTCACCCCATTTTCAACTGTGTAGAGATTTGGGAAGCCCAAATAGCTTCTACTGTGTGTTATGAGTGCGGACTCTCTATACACTTAAACACCGTATGTCTGTGGTGACAGCACAAGACTTAGTGGCAGGTTGGGGAAGGCCTGGGAGGTTCTGGAGCAGCAAAGCAGCTCCTTGTTTGATGGGCTCACTGGGCTGTAGATAGTGAGGATTTATATTATCAGGACCAACTTTGCATCTCTTGCATGGTTGGCCATGTTTTTGGCTGTCTTCAACAACCATTCTGTAGAGTTTCAGGTGCTGAACAGTCAGTGTCCTACCTATTTTTTTTTTTTTGCAAGCCTCCTTTCAAGTTTCAGCCTAAGCCTCTTCTTAGGTGGTTTGTAATGCTGTATCTTTCCTTTTCCCCCCCTCAGAGAGAGCCTTAGTTTTGCTCTCGTAGCAAAGCTATCACCTTTTTGTCTCATGGGAGAGGTCATCCTCCAAAGGACCTTTGCTTGCGCTGTTCTAGTGTCACATAACCTTTCTTGAACTCTGTAACCTGAAATTGCACATTGTTCCAGCTGAGACCTTACTAGTGTCTTGCATATTTTCCTATTCCTCACTGAGACCTCGAACAACATGTTTTTTTTACACTCTTGCCATGAGCCACTAAACCATCCAAATCTTTCCCTTTCTATATCACTTCCAACTGTTGAGCTTTCAAGCTGCAGAACATATTTCTTTAATCCTAAAGTGCATGACTGCACTTGGCTTTATTACAAGCTGTACCTCCTGTCAGTTGTTTTAGTCCTCAAGTGTTCTGAATACACTTCTCCCCATCCTCTGAGCTGACACACTTTCTCAGCTATATGTTGTCTGCAGATTTCATTCACAGTCCCCTACTTTCCCTATCAAGGGAATTAGTGGAATTGCTAGATAAGACTGTCCCAAGGCAGATCTTTTAGGAATTCTGTTTACAGTTTGTCTTTCTCACCAGAATTTCAACATCTGCATATGCTGCCCTTCTTCTGCCTTTTGTGAGATGGAGCTTGGTTTGGCTTTAACTTTGGTTCTAAATAGTAAACAGGATGGATTGTGGAGCTGGGCTGGTGGGTGATCCACACGCAGACAGGTGCTGCGTGTGCGGGGTGTTGGCAATAACAGTACATGTGTCAGGGCCGTGATGTTAAATATTTCCTCTTGGACAGAGAAAAATCGCTTTGTGTTTTAGTTTGTTATTATCAACACTTAACTGTTCCTGGAAAAGGTTTATTTTAATCTTAACAGACAAAGAAAAAAACCTCAGAATGTAAAGTGGGAATGGCATTTTTAATTTATACTCTTATGAACTGTAGGAATTACCTGAACTGAAAATATCAGTTGTGTCATCTCTAAGCATTGAAGGCATTACTGAAATAGAATTGTCACTGTCTCACTTGCTTATTTGAGTGTGTCTCTGCAGAAATGATCTTGAAAACCTTAATCTATGTCTTCCTTTATGGTTACTGCCAAAAGACCAGAATAGATCATCACTGTGAGCCTCATAGAAGCCCAGTTCCAGTTGGGAGAGGATTACTGTGGTCTCTCAGAGCTTTGAGCAAGCAGCACAGTCATTTCTAAAAACATCAAACACACCAACTGGGTCATTCTAGAATGGAAGAAAAAAAAAACCAGTCCTATATTTTGAAGCATATATTGTACATGCCTAAAATGGCCAATAATCAAAATTATTAATGAAGGACACCACAGATCTAGGGCATTAGCTTTACACATTTTGTAAATACGTGTGTCAGAGAGAGAAGTCTGTACTTGCATGATATTCACGAAAATCAGTGTTTGAGGAAGTGAAGTACTACAAACGCACTCTTAACTGCTATGTTTCCTTTGTTCAGTGGCTTTAAAGAACACCTGGATAATTCTAGCACATAAAAGGAGCAAACAGGCCATTCCTGGGCCCAGAGGGGGATTAGGAACTCAGTGGCATCTGTGGGATGTTCAGCTGAGGCACTGACAGTCTGGACTACACTAGTTTGAAAATGAACAGCATTTGCTGTCCAGTCACAAAAATCCGTGTGTGACAACTTGCTCTGTGTGTGTGTATTTGAGGAGACAATTTAGAGTTTTGTCCTTGTATTAGTATGTGGAGGAGGACGGATCATAAACAGGTCTTTTTCTCTTAAAGTGTCATCTAAAGGTAGGATTTTAAAATTTATATTTTTTTAAGTGCCTGACATATGTTTCCTGCTGCACATATTTGCTCATCAGAATGCCATCATTGGGTTCACAGAACCTCTGTTGAAGTAATGGAAATGTCATATGATTGATTGTTAGTATTTAGTCAGTTGTGTGTCATTTGTGCAGTGTATGGTTCCTTTTTTATTTTTTTAATGGTGCTTGAAGCCTTTATGGGGTCTGATCCTTTAAGTTGCATGACAGAGGGTTTTTCTCACTTAGTTAAAAAATTTTCTGCTTGAATTCCAACTACTTTCCACAGGGTATGGAAAACCCCCAGTTCCAAATGGGGTTACTTAAGGGAATGTTTGTACTTTGGGTGGCCAGTATAAGAGGCTTTGATCCTTAGATCTGCTGAACTGTGAAACTTGTGCAAAAAATACTTTCCAAACATGAGCCAGTATTTATCCTTACTGCCTGGATTCACCTGGTGTGTTAGAGGTGATGGAAGAGGAAAGGCTGCATGGGGATGATTGCAGCTGTCTGAGACTTTTGGCACTGCCCTAATTTTTGGTTCTGGTGCTTTCTCCTATCAGAACAGATTTTTAAGAAGTCACTAGCACAGCTGTGGCATTGCGTGGGCTGCATAGCTGCATTCCAGCCTGGGAATGTTAAACAGAGTTATAATGGATTCCTATTTTCACCTCGTGATTTAAAACAAACTCTCCAATATGTGGTTGTGGCTTGTCTGTTGTCACTTTACAGCACTTGCAGTTTCAAAACAGATGACTGGAATCGCAGTGGTTTTTAAGAGCACACTTGCTTCTTCCCCAGGGTTTTCTTCCTGGTGGCAAAGTTACCTTCTTGGTATCTCCAGTCTAGCCGGGGCCCAGGCATTTTGTCTGGGCATGTGGTGCTTCTGTTCGCTTCTGTTCCCCAAAGTATCTGCTACAGAGCTGCTGTTCAAGAATTAACTATTTCAAGTATTTACAGTGCTGCAGATGAGTTTCCTGTGCTGCCATCTCAGTGAGGTTCCTGGTCTTGTGGCAGTGCATGGGGACGAGGCAGCAAAGCTGAAGATGAGCAGCAGAAATGTCGAGTTTGTCTTATTGTGTGAAGATTTACAGTGTTTGCTGTGGTGGATCTTAGCCTCATTTAAAGTGTGCACTTAGGCATGGCTTGTTGATATAAAGCATGCCAAATCTCTGTCTCTGAATTTACAGAGGAGACACGGGGCCAAAGTCCTGTCTTAGCTACCATACAGGATTTTCCTTTAATGAGGATAGTGAAGTAATTGCTTATTGGGACTTTGGGACCAGATCCTCTCCTAGAATAAATAAAGCTAAGCTCATTTAGGGCAATTGAGCATTAATCTCTATAAGACTTTTCCAAAGATATATTGCAGTGAACATAACAAGGAAGAGAGCTCATTATTTTTTAAGAGAAGTGACAGATGAGAGTGTATTTCCACTCCACAATTATCATCGCTTCCTTTTTAATCGCATCACTGAAAACATGTAGGGGCCACTGCAATGGCAGTATTTGTGAATGGAGGCTAGATGTATTCAAAACAACATGAGTCCGGCAATTTTTCTTTCTTACAGTGTATCTTGCCAAATACCTAATTTTCAAAGATTAGAGTCTTGGAGCATGGAGTTGAGGGTCTGATTGGCTGGAGGACATTTACAGCTCAGTAATGAAACACTGATGTATAAAATGGTAATTGATCCCCGGAGCACCACGAGCACTGAGCCAGATCACATTATGTGCAGATTCCAGCACAGCAACAGAAACTGTGCAAATGTTGGCACAGAGGGTTAAATGTATGATTAACTAACCATGTTCTGCAGAGATGGGACTAAAATGAAGTACACCATTCAAAATATTTAGGGTGGTTTGTCAGAGAAGTGGTTTTCCACGCAGTTCTAGTCTCTGTACGTTTGTTTCACAGATGCAGTCAGAGGTGATTTCTACTTTAGAAAGGACTGCTGCAATTTACTGCTAAGTCCAAGCCTGACCAGTCACAAAAAAGTCACATTGGGAGCTAATGGTATTTTTTATGCTCCTATATCTGTTATATGTTACTTCTGCAGATTCTTTGTAACAATTTTTTTTTTTTGTCAGAAAGGCTGCAGCAGCAGCATTTCAGTTCCAAAATCACTTAAAAAATAATCCCCACCCTGCTGCTGTTTTTAGACATTTGCATTTGGCCTGTATGACTCGTCTCTCCATGAAGTCCTAACATAACTGGTTCTGTGCGGGTAGTTAAGCAAGCGAGGCATTGCAGTTGTGACAATAGATTTTGTGCCCCTGGGAGGCTGAGCTGGAACTCCTCTGTTTGTTTTGATCTTCCTGAAGTAATGGTAATTCTGTTGTCCCCATAAGCTGCTGTAATTGTAGGTTGAGTACTTCCCATGTTTGTTGCTGTGCTTGGAGACTATCCAGACTCCTTTCTGCTGCACTGAGGGAATAAGGGTCACCTGAATAAACTCTCTTCTTTCTTTTGTGTGTGGGTGGGGATATCACCTGTGTGGTTTATACAAAGGCATCTAAACTCTGAATGTTTGAATCCTAGTGCAGAGGCAGCTTGAGAGTGTGCTCACTGCAGGCTGGACCTCACCATACCTCTGCCATACTTCCCATCTGGTGTGTGAGATCACTGGTGCATACAAAACATTTCTTTAGCTCTTCCAAGGTAATAAAATTCATAAGTGTGGTGGAACAAACATCCTTCATCAAAAGCTTGGAGAAGTTGAAGGTAGCATAGTAGCCAGCCCCTGGTGGAGGAGAAAAAATTGTGCTTGGAGCAATCAGCAAATCTTTGCCAATTCTCTGCACTACTTTGGACAAACTTTCTGTACTTGCAAGTATTTGACTGAAAGCAGTCTGCTTGTACTGGTAATTTTAGAAAATGTGAAGGTAAATTGGTATGTGTTTAGAAGGATGAAACTATTTGATTCCCAGAATCCTGGAGACGTGAGTCCTGCTCCCTGCCAGCCAGGGTCACGTTGTAGCCAGTTGGGTGGTAGAAATTCCTGATGGATGAAGTGACAGTCCATTTTCCAAGCTGTTGGGCAGTCTCCAAGATGAATTGCGGGATCTTCTCTTGATTTCTTTCGGCAACTGCCTATTATGTCTGAAAACAATTGCTCAGTTCTTCATTTTAACCATGGCAAGACTGTAAATTAGGTTGCTTGTTTCTTTTCATCTGGGGTATTTTTTGTTTATTCATTTGTTGGGGGTCTTTTGGTTGGTTGGTGAATTTTTTTGTTTTGTTTTGGCTTTTTTTCTTCTCTTTTTCCCTTTTCTTTTTTCCTACATTGTTGAGTCATAAATCTAGTGAAAGCTGGTAATTCTGCCTCCCCTGTGGTTGATCTTTGGAACAGGCATCCCAGGGAAGTGGTCGCGGCACCATGTTTCTCGGAGTCCAAGGAGCACTGGAGTTGAGTTAAAACTAAGGCAGTTCTGTAGGAGCAGGACTTGGTGATCTGTATGGGCCCCTTCCAAGTTGAAATGGTCTGTGATTCCTTGTGTGCTTTAACTTAGACTTGCAATGATTTGCTTGTAGTTCTAGATATCTTGTGAAAATTACAGGTGGTACTGCTGTGGATTTCCTATTTTTTTATGTCTATAGCATAACCCACAAATAGAGCATCCTGAGCTCAAGTCACTTCAGGGCATAATAGTTAAGTGCTGCTACATGAGTTTCACTCTGATCTTGAGTGCTGCTTACATCAGTTTGGCCTAATCTTGTGGGGAAATGAGGTTTAAGCATGCTGCAGGTAGTGCTGGTGTACTGTTAGGCTGTTGAATCATTCTTGTTTATGAGCTCAGTAGAAAGTACAAGTAGAAATTGTTAAGGTGAGTGCACTGGATCTTCGCTTAACTGGTGTGCCTTCTATTAGCTAAAAGCCCATGTGTAGAGCAGGCTGTATGATGCCACAACTTAAAACCCTACTTTTGCAGGCAGGTGAAAATGCAGAAGGGCACCTGGGTAGGTTGGTAGAGCTCTCTGTTTTCCAAGCTGCTGGAGTTCTGAGAGGACTGCCACCTCTACAAAAAAATGCAGATGGCAAGAAATGCTTGTTTCTGTTTGATTCTTAATCCCCCCGTATTTTTCACTACAGCTGTTGCCTGTGGTGTTTTGAATTACTGGGTTTGGACAAGGGTTAGCCACATGAGTGTCTCACTGACTCTCCCTTTCCCATTCTGCCTCACTGTGTTGTGCCGTTTGCATTATGAACATCCCAGGATGATGCTTAAATCCAAATAAACAGAGTTGCCATGGCAATTAAAAGAAAACTGGAAAAGCAGTTTTGCTCTTATATAATGCCTTGTATGATGCCATGTTCATAGAAACTTCAGCTTTGAGTAGAATAATATAATTTTTTTACAAGAAATAATGAAATTAGAATCTGATGGATAACCACCTAGTGGTTGTGGAGTTGTTGCATTTCATATTTTTGGTGCCTCACAGCCTCCTAGTGCTCTGGGTACCCTGAGCACGGCAGGTTTTCTTTGGTTTCCTTGAATATTTGTTTGGGGTATTTTTCCCCTCCAGACTGTGCCACTTGCTGTGATTTGTGGTGGGTCACTTAGTCTGCTCAGTTAAATGAGCAAAATGTCTCTGTTTTCTTCCTCTGACAGGACCATGGCCATCACCAGCTGACAGATGCTCATGAAGTTAGGTCAGTGGTGCTCCACTGCCAGATGATTGTAGTTAAAAAAATATTTATAAGTGGCTAGAACTCTTTTTTTTATTCTTTGCCTATTGATTGATTGGCTTTTAGCTGAAGCCAGTATGTATTTTAGACAGATGAAAACCAGATTTTTTGTAAGCATTCTTCTTGTGTCTGTTTGCTTTAAGAATGCTTTTAATACTTGGCTCAAAGGAATTTAAACCTTTTTTCTTATTTTTTAAAATGAAGATGATAATTTTATAGCATGTTGAACTTTACAAAAAAAGATTTTTTGTACATACATTTTTAACACAAAAATACCTTGCATGCCAGCAATGTCATCAGCTTATTCTCTACCTTGTTCTCAGATGGTTTCAGTTCTTTAATCTTTTACAGATGTACCTTCTTACAAGGAGAATGGTGAATCTGTAATTTGTAATGAAGTTCTGTTTTCTTTATTTATCTTATCTTGGCAAAAGCATATTAAATATAAACTGGGAAAATGAAAAGTGTAGTAAGTAATAATTGATAATTGTTTTAGTGCAGACATCATAGAAGTAACACATATCTGTATTTTAGAATGTTTCCTGAAATTTGACCATGGGCTGAAAGTATTGGAAAGATTTGAGTATAAAGAACACTGAGTATGCAACAAAATTGTAACATAAAAAATTGTTTTTTATGGTGATCATCATCCGTCAATAGTATGCCTCTATGAAGACTATCAGGGGCTTAATGCAGAAATCACTTGATGAAATTTGTTGTGTGGTAGGCCAAAGATCAGTCCTGATAATTGCAATGATCTCTTCTGGCCTTGAAAGCCTTGAATTGAGTAGCTCCAGTAATGTTTCCAGCAGTATAGGACACAAAATGTGGAAAGTCCTTATTCTGAAGAGTTTGCAATGCAAACAAGAGAGATACAGAATAAACAGGATGTGCCAGAGAACTCCAGAGGGGAAGTGACTGGGATGTCATTGTTTGTGAAAGTGTCGTCTATGAGAAAGCACTGTGGATTTATAACTTCGGGGCATCATGTAAGAAATGAGCAGACAGGAGGACTTTAATGGGTGGAATAATGCATAGGAGGAAAAACGTCGAAAAGCATTTTATACTTTGAGAGAAGAGGGGAATGAGAAAAAACACACAAGGATAGGCCAGTCGCAGTCTTTGGCTGGCAGATGGGAGAAAAATGAACAAAGACTGCTTGGACCTTAAATGGGGCTGACTCAGTCTGGGCTTTCAAGGCAAGGCTGCTGAGTGAGAGCTTTTTGCACCAGAAAGTGTCTGTGATCCTGTGGTGTCTGGTACCCAGGCTCGTGATCATACTGAGCTTTGGTCTGCTCCTTCATTCAGCTCAAATTCTGCAGCTGTCCTTTTATCTCTTAGTGAGGGGAAAAGATGAAAGTGGTGACTGTCTGCCCTGGCAATAGAAGTGGGTGAGGGACTGGGTTTTTACCTGCTTTGGATACCTGAGTATCTGAGGTTGTGGCCCCAAACCTGGGCTGTGCCAACCAACTTTAGGAATTCCCATTCAAAATAGTTACATCTTAATCCATTTTAATATTAAACTGAGGAAAAGATGTGACCTCTTCTAATGTTTAAAGATCTACTGTGGTAGCTAAGTACAAGCAGTGCATTTATTCTAGCATGGCTTCTGTTTTTTGCCAGCTGTGCTGTTCCAGGTAGGCATGGATATGTACCTGCTTTGTAAATACAGTCACAGGTTTTTGTGCAAAGATCAGACCCATGTGCACGCCAGGTGTGAACTTGACAGGGATCACTTACCTTGCTGGAACTGGACAGAATCACTGTTTGTATTGTAAAGACACTTGCATTCTATATTGTTGTGTTTAATATAAATGGCAAGGATTCCACATGATAGATTATTTTTATTGTGTGCACAGAAAGCATTTTGAAAAACATTTAAATATAATCCATGTTAATTTGACTGTATGGATGCCTTTTTAAAAAGCACTCAGAACAGAGAGAGGAGACTTTGGGGGCATGCAGCATCTCCCATCAGATGCCAAAATTTGTTAGTAGATGAGGCATTTGGATATTTTCTTGGCAGTCAGGGGGTTCAGAGCAGTGTCAGAGCAGGATGTGATATTCCTGTGGGTGCTGTAAATCTGTTATATTTATTTGCAGCGGGATGGATTGCTCTGACTGGAAGAGGTAAGCAGTAACACAGGCATGTCTCCCGCTCTCTGCTTTCTCCTCTGGGCATTGGAAGATCTGCATGCAGTGGGTGACTTGCAGGGATGGCCATTTGTTGTGTGTAAGCTTGGTGACCATTATGAGAAGTTGAGGAGAGCTTGGTGGCTGATGGCCAGAACAAAATTTTCAGACACGCTGATAGTGAAGATGCTGGGTCAGTTCGCAAATGAGAAGGGAGTCCTTTGTGTGTGTTTGTGTTGACAGGCAAGGTTTGGGTGAATATGTCCTGAGGGTGGACTCAGAGATCTGTTTAACAGTTGCCAGTTGAGGTGAGTCATTGCGATCAAAAAGCATTCGATCTGTGCTGTGACAATTTGGCTGCTCCTCTTCTCTCTTGGTGCGGCATTTCTGAAGAAGGGCAGTGGGGCTAATGAGGGGTCTGGAGCTTGGGTCTGGTAAGAAGTGGCTGAGGGAGCTGAGGGTGTTTAACCTGGAGAAAGGGAGGCCTCAGGGAGGAACCTGATCCCTCTCTATAATTACCTGAGAGGAGGGTGTAGCCAGGTGGGGATTGGTCTCTCATGTCAAATAACAAGAGACAGGACAAGAGGAAATAGCCTCGGGTTGTTCCAGAGGAGGTTCAGATTGGATATTAGGAAAAAAGTTCTTCACCAAAAGAGCTGTCAAGCACAAGCTCCCCAGGGAAGGGGTGGAGTCACCATCTTGGAGGTGTTTGAAAGACATGTAGATATGGCACTCAGGGGTATGGTTGAGTGGTCGGCTTGGCAGTCTTCGGTTAATGGATGGACTCAGAAGGCTTTTTCAACCTAATTGATTCCATGATTCTTTATTGGCCCCATGAGAGGAGCCCTATTCATGTAGCATTTATTTGGTTCCTGGCCTATAGCAAAATTGGTTAAAATCGAAGCATTATTGATCATAAGTACTACATTATTTTCCTGGATCTTTTTCTCATCCATGCAGAGAAATGAAATACTGCATTATTAATTGTTTCCCTGCATTACATGTTTGTCTAGTATCTGCTGATCTTTTGAAGTCCTGCACTCTGAAGACCTTACAGCTGAAGTATTAACTTGGCTTTAATCCAGAATTGTGAATCAAAGTCCCATTACGTTGCTTCTTTGTTCATGGGATGAGACCTGTGTTTCTGTGGGACGTGGGCTGGGCACACAGTGTGGATCCTGCTGCCAGCAAGAGCAGGGTGGGGGGTCCTGTTCTCCCCCAGCTGCCAGTTGCTTGCCAGAAGAAGCAGAAGTCAAGGAGTAAGCTAAAGTGGAGCCTGAAATGTCCCCAGAACGCTGAAGAGGACTTTTGGCCTGGTTAAAGCTCTTTAGCTAAAGGGAGAGTGTCTTTTTTTGGCGAGCCAAAAGTCTCATGAAACAGGTCAGATCAATCCATCTGCTTTTTTGCTAAAAAAGCAAAATTCCAATGAGACTCGTTATCTGCACAGTTTATATATTTAGGAGTTGCGTTAATTATCCTCATTAACTTCGTTTCTTGAGAGAAATACTCTTGCTCTTACCCCTTGTGCCAGAAATACAATCTGGAACGAGCCTATGAAAATAAATAACACATTGATATGGTTTATGCAATGACTTCTGAGTACCCTGTTTGGGCAGCATCTGTCATTGTGATCATTCTTGTCTCGCCTTATTGGGACCCTTCAGATTATCTTTCTTGGACTTCAGCTGGTAGGAGTTGCCATTTAGCAAATCAGTCCACATGGTTAAGAGGTACTGCTCTCTGATAATACTCAGCGCAGCTTACACTTGTCAGACACTGGAATCTATTTACTGAATTCTTTTCAGACGAGTCGTTTTTGGCACTTTGCAAAGTTTCCTTCCATGTGTCTTCACTGGCTGAATGCTAATTTATTCAGAAAGGCTCAGCTCCAAATGCACGAGACAGTATTTTCAGTGTTTCCTACTGTCTGGACAGCACTGCATTTGGAGAATTCATGCCTCCTCTCTCCTTTGTGTCCTTAATTTCCTTTGCTAAATGTGTGATGATGTGACACAGACACTTTATATACTTACATTAAATGGCATTGTATTGTAATGGGAAAATCGATCTCCACTCATATCCACTCCGTTAGGAAACACCTGATAAGCTTATTGTATCTATACAATAAATTCATTTGAAGTGCTTTTGACAAATGACATCTCTGAATTTTCTAGTCTTTAGTGGTTCCTCTAGCCTGGAGGATACAATGAATTAGCTGATCTAAGCTGAATTGTCCTAAATATCCTGATTATTTCTACTGTCTGAACCAATAGCGGAAACAGAGGAAAATTGTAAGGAGAAAGGGATAGAAATTATAGGGTATGCAAAAAGAGAGGTTGTCAGGTCTGAAGGGCAGTTGTTTCCATTTAGTCTGACCTTGTGTATAAAAAGTAGCTGTAGACCTTCTTGAGTGATGTTTGAAACATATAATCAGTTAGTCCAAGCTTTGGGATGGGATTTCGCTCTCAGTTCCAATTCCATAAGCAGCTCAGATATCCATCTGCGTGGCTCTCAGCATTGCAGCACCCGATTATTCATGGTGGATTAATGAGATGCAGAAATTAAACCAAGGAAGTGCTTTTGATCTCCTTTACAATCTAGGAAATAAGGCACAATGTCCCCTGCTCCCCTTCCCCTGGGAACTGCTTAGTTTTAGTGAGAGCCACATTAAAACGTGTAAGCACCAAGAAGGGCTTATGTGCTCTGCCAGCACAGATCTCTGTCCTGTACTGGCACTGAGTGTGCTCCACATTGTGATTTACCCACATGGCCTGGAATTCAGGCTGTGTTTTCCAGGCCATCTCGGCTGCTTTACAGCAGCACGTGCTTGATACCACTGGCCTCGTGGCTGGATCAGGAAGCTCAGTGCAGATCTCATGCCTGGACATGCTGCTGTGACTTGTGAACTGCATGTTCTTAGACCTAATTCCCTGCAGGTCTGATCAGTGAGGTGATCTCTGGGTGTGCCGGCCAATCGTGTACATATGCACAAGCAGGCACAGTGTGCAGATGAGCTCTTGTGGCTGCTCTTTAATTATAAAAAATAATTAAAAAGTGGTTAGAGGAGGTCATGCCTGATTTTGTTTGGGTTGGGGCTCTGGGATTGAGGTACTTGCTCATGGACAATTGCATGGAAGGACCTTGTTAAAACCTTAATCCAAATTTTTTCTCTTTCATAGTGTAAATTCTACCTTTTTGTTGTTGTTGTTGTTTTGGGGTGTTTTTTTTTTGTTTTTTTTTTTTGTTTTTTTTTTTTTTTTTTTTTTTTTTTTTTTTTTTTTGTTGTTGTTGTTGTTGTTTTTTTGTTTTTTTCTTTTTTTTTTTAATATGAGAGGAAAGCTAGATGCATCCTATTAATGAGCTGTGAATGTTTCATTGCATATGATCTGACTCATGCTTCCACAGCCCACATTTGAGACCTTTGGTAAAGACAAGATCTTATTTCTTGGGAGTCAGGTCACTGGGATCAGTTAGGAAAGGAAGCAAAACAAAGCTTTCAAATTTAGGGAACTCCTCCAGTGGTGCCTTGTTTTTAACTGGGCAGTGTTTTAGCAAGGCAAGGTGTTACTAAATCTGTCTCTTGGGTTTGGAAATCTTTGTGAGGTGCTACTAGTCAACCAGGTTTGAGTTTGAAGAAAAACAGGCAATTAAGTGGGGAGGCATCAGTTTCACCTGCCTACCATGAAGAGCCGGCTGATGTTCCAGTAAATTACAGCTTTCGGGAGGCAGTGATTCATCTCTGCAAGCAGCACAACAAGTGGGAGAGCAGTTGTTTGGTGAAAGCAATGTTCAGGCCTCTTAGCACACTTACTATTTTCCTGTAGAAACTTGGTGACGGATTAGCACATGGTGTTCTTCCTGGAGCCTCCTGAGAACCCTTTAAGAGGGAAACAGGAATATCGTGTTATTCCTCGCTTTGCCTTGGTTGGTGGCCATGCTTTCTCACCCTGCCCTTGTGCTGCCACTGTTGGCATGGGTGGATGGTCAAACAGGTTAAGTGACCAGTGCTGTTGAAAACAAACCCTTTGTGCTACACTCCCAGATTGGTTTTTCGTATTATAGCCCAGTCTGGAAGTGAACTTGAGACATCATAGGGTCCAGAGTTTCATGGGAATAGGAGACTGGATGAGGTTATCTGTCTAGCACCCTGCATGCTCACGTCTTGAAAACCTCCAGCAATACGGATTCTCCTACATCCCTGGGAGGCTTCTTTTTCTAATTGTATCATATCCCTGGGTTGCTGATGGAGCAGCTGCATGGCCATGCCCATGGATGAGAGTGCAAAAGCATCCAGGCACAGCACCATGGTGGCATTGATTCTGCTTGTCCTAATCTTGCTTCTGCTCTCAGCTCTGCTGTGGGTTTGCTGAGTGGCCTCAGGCAGTCACTGTAATCTCATCACAGGTTTCTCCACAACAGAGCTAATGCTAGTGACCTCTGTGGAGCAGAGGGATGCATCCAGTTTTAGGTAATCCAGTTTAGCATGGGGACCAGTAAGGGCTGAGAGCTGAGTCCAGGTTGTTGGTGAAATATGTGTTTGTTTCTTATCTCTTCATGGCTCTGGGACCACTGGGGGAGCCCACATCTGTATGCCATGTACATTTACATTAGATCCCAATGCAGGCACTGATGAAAGCTGAAACAGCCTGGGCTGTCAGTTATGCCCTGTAGGGGGGGGCATGGGTTAGTTTGAATGATGAGAAGGACATCATGGAAACCTCTGACTGAGAAAGCAAGTGTGGCTGCTGTGAAAACAGACACAACAAATTGGATTACACTTAAGAAGAAAGTGCTCTTATTCACTGCTGAGTGATGAGGAAAGTGAATTTTGGGCTGTGAATATCATGATGTGATTTATTAGTAATCACTTCCATAGTGGTTTTCATCTATAGATCTAAAGTGGCAATTAGTATGAAGGCACAAAAATATTGTTTTCTACTTTACTGAGGCACAAAACCCTCAAACGGCCTGTAAAAGGCATTTCATGAGTCAGTGGGGTTGGGCATGTTGTCTGCTTTGAGGAGGATAGTTTTCGTATGATTGGTTTGTGTCTGCTGATGCCAGTTCTGTATGTGATTTGATTAATAATTTTGAATATGACTAGAAACTTTATGGAGTTGTTTGCTAATGGTGGGTCGGAGTATTGCCAGGACTTGCTGACAGTAAAGGCTAATTCATGCTAATCTGTAGTCTTGGTGTGGTTTAATCCAATTCATGTCGAGTAACATGTTTCTCCTTTTAAATCCTAGTGCTCCTTTCTGTTGCTTTGTTAACAAAGAGATACCTGCATGTTTTAATGGGAAATATGAAAAACCCTTGAAGCCTTGAGAGCTCTGTAGGTGTCTTTTCTGCTCTTAGTTTGCTGCTTTCTTGAAGTTTGAGCTGGTTTTCCTCCTTCTCCAGTTAAGCTAAATAATTAAATCTGCCTTTTTTAGTCATAGTCAGCATTTTTAATCCTATAGCTCAGCCTGCCAGAGGAAGTCCTCTACATTTCTCAACGCAGCAGATCTCTAGTAAACATGGCATTAAATCCAGTCCCATGCTGCTTCTCTCTATTAGTCTGTCTTTTCTTGACCTGGTGCTTTTATCCTGTGTGTTTCCTGCGCTAATGGTTATTTTATTTAAATGCCAGATGCACTGTGATTATACTTTTAGCTCAAAGTACAGGGAGGGTTTTTTAAGTGTTACATTTAGTTACATGTACTTGGTATTTAGAGTACAACCACAAAGATGTTTTGACTAAAGCTGCCTAGACCCCTTTTTATTTGACAATCAAATTAAAAGCTAGAGGTTTCAACAACATGTCTTCAGCAATACTAATTGCTTCCTCACTTCTGTATTCATTGCATGTCCTTTGTTTGATGGTGAAAGCTTTTAAATCAGCGATTGTATCTTACCTGATGGGTGCTTTGCAGTTGCTAAGTGTAGGTGTAGGGGATGATGATGTGACAAGGAGCTGAGTTGAAGAACTTGAAGTCTTGTGGGGCTTTCTTCCATGTACCAAACAAAATTTGAAGACACTACAAATAATTTGTCACTTCATGGATAGACAAATACAGACATCTCTTCCCACTTGGATGCTGTCCTTGTTCAGGACTTCTGAATTGTTTGCTATCTCCATACTTTCTCCTCATGGAAGCTGCTTTTGGAGCTAGATTCTAACAGTTGTTTACTTGTTTAATTTCAATTAAATTTGAATTTGCTGTGTAAAAGACATGAAGATCTTCGCAAACGACTACATAAAAGGACGTGTACAAGAAAACCCAATGCAATATTTGGATTGCTTTATGACACTTGAAAATGAAGACTTGGGTTCTGTAGCTGCAGTAACTTGGCCCTTTGCATAATGTTGTTGGCACAATTTTATGCTTATTTTATGGGGACTCAGGACAAGATTTACTTTCTTGCTAAGCTGTGGCCTGAGGAAGCAGAATAAGTGATGCTGTGGGCAAGTCCATACACTTGTGGTTAGCGTGTACAAAGCCAGCTTGGACACTTCAGCCTGCACACAAGTGCATCCAAGATCTCTGTATATCATCATGTTCCCAGCTCCTGTTTGTGTCATAGGGGTGTCTTTTTGACAAAAGACTGTGACGGACAGGGTTGTGTATGTTTATTACATCTCATTGATTATTGTCTGTTCTGAAGACAGATTAATAATTAGCAAAACAAATTGCTGGTGAGGGGGTGTGTTTAGGGAGTGGTGCTGGTAATGTCTGGAAGAGATCCAGCAAGGCATGCAGCTGTCTGCCATGTAGTTAGAAACAGGTTGGGTCAGCGGTGCAGAGGGAGACTTCTTGTCTAGGAAAGGAAAAAAATAAGAATTTAGAACAAGGAGAGAAGTAAAAATAAGAAAGTGAAAGAATCCCCCGTTTTTTAAGACATTGTTCCAGATGGGCAATACTGTGAAAGTAAGAGCTGGCTTCTGTGTTATGTGAATTGGGAGAGAGCTTTCAAACAACTGCCTCGGTATCTCATGCTCTTCCTTTCCAGGATTTTACTTTTTTTTCAAAGGAATGTTTTCTTTTCCCTCTTTGCTTATCAACTGTTTTCTGTGAGGAAAAACCTCAGTGAGAATCAGTACCTCAGTTAAAAAAAAAAAAACAACTTTGAAAAACTATAATTTGAAGGTTCTGGATGGTGGGGATTAACTTTTGCTTCCCACCTAAAGTGATTTCAGGGCTTTTGCAGGCTGGGTGTACAGCTTGGGGCTATCATGGCCTGCAGTCAGGGGAAGCTCTGATGCCCGGTTATTCAAGGATGCAGGGAAGAACACTCCTGGGAGAGCCTTGTCTGTCTGTGTATGTGCCACTGCAGTAGTACAGCACAGCTGTGCCAGGTGCTTCTAGAAACGACACTGCACTGATGGGGGATTATTTGTGCTATAGAAGTGAAAATTTCTGGGGCTGGAATGTACCATGCAGGAGGGAGTAGACAGGGAACTCCACAGGGGCTTTTTTCTGCCCTGTATTTTCTACAAGAGAAAAGCAGACCTGAAGCATAGCTGCGACTAATGGGATCCTGAGCTGAACTTTGCAGCTTTCCCCTGTGATCGTGGCAGACTGACCGAAGCTCTGCTCTCGGAACTGGCTGATTTCAGGGTGTGTCATTGATTTGTTCTGGATGGTGGCAATTCCTCTGACTTCACTGCAGTTTTTAAAAAAGGAGGGGTTTGTGTTTCTCATCCATTGCAAAATTGTGTTGACTGCATTGTCCCTGAAATATAAATAATATATGCCCCTGATTTTTGTTGAAGAGAAAACCAGCTTTAGTTCAGGCACTGCTAACTTGCTATCTTTTTATTCCTCACAAAAATTTCTTCAGTTCTGATTTCATAGAATTGGAGGTGAAATTGAGTTCTAATTTTAGAGCTAAAATTCTACCATTTTAGTTATACAGGCACTGTTCATATCATGCTTCAAAGAAAATTCAAGAACTTGAGTGTGCCTCTGTAGTTGTTAAACGTTTGCCATTGTGGATAAAATTGGAAGGAGGAGGAAAGCCAGGCTGAGCCAGAGGGTGATCAAAAGTCCAAAAGGTCTCAGAAGCCGATGTGCCTGGGAGAGTTGAAAAATGGGACACTGATGTCAAAGCCATTTTGGTGTTCAGATATGCCATCCTCGGAGTTCAAGGACCCTAGAGCCAAAATGAATGCTGGGTTGGGAGCAGTTTATAACTTCAGATCACTTAATTTTCTTGTTGTTATTGTCATGCAATTAAAGTCATGGCCATTGAGCTAAAAGATGAGGGGTTTTGATTGGATTTTTGGGTCTGTAATCGCTGCTGTGATGTGGCTGCCTGGAGGCAAGGACTTGCAAACTGATCTTTCCAATAGGAGGATTATAGCTGAGGAGGGAGTGCTGGGTTTAAAGAAAGAAAAGTTTAAAGCTGTCATATAGTGGTTTCCACTCAGATGAAAAAGAAGAGGATTATAAAGCTTTTGTAAAAAAAAAAAAAAAAAAAGAAAAAAAAAAGAAAAAAAAGTAAAAAAATAGCATTGTTAAAGGACTGACAATGGAAAAATCACTTTTAGGGAAAAAAAAACCCCTCTTGCGACTTGCATTTTGAAAGCATGATTCCCCACAAGTAGAGGGTGAAGTGAGCTCCCAAAAGGCATGACAGGCAGCTCTCAGGGCTGTGCATCTCTGAAATTCTGCTCCTGAGAGAAGTTTTCTCATCTAAACTGGTGGCTGAGTTGCTGTTGTACAGGGCTGCACTCAGCAATATAGCCCCTGTAATCTGAGTCTGTGACTGGGGACTTCAGATATTTTGTAAGTTTTCTTTTCTGTCACTACATTTTAGACTCTCGCACTTCATGTGAAAAGGTCTCTTCTATCCTTGCTGAGACTTGAAGGTATTTTTTACAGATAGAGGAGAGTTCAGGCTGCCTCTGGGAGGTTGCTGGGCACAGGGAATTCATGGCTGGGGTGGAGAAGTGAGAAAATAAGATGGAGAATATGGAAACACAGAGCCATTTGACAAAAAAGGGGGAATATCTTCCTTGTTTCCATGGTCCCTTGATGCTGCCTTAAGCCATTGAGTCAGGAAAGGATTCAAATGTTCATTTCAGACCCTTGATATTCTGTCAAGTTAGCCCAAGTAGACAGGCCACTCAGGTACCTGAGATGTGTAAACCCAGATTTGTTTTCTTGCTCTTTTTGTGTGATTTACCCAGGATTATTTGTATTATTTATCCAACTTTCTGAAGATCAGTGGTATTGCAGCATCTGAAGGTTTTTCACTGTTGTGCTCCAGTGAGTCTCTGAGTAGCCTCTGTTTGACTTGGATCAAAACATCGAGCAGTGTCACACTCTCTGGTAAGGGCCAATGTATTTCATCATGGCAAGTGTAAAATATCTCCATTTTGTGATTAAATTTCTTTTGTGTGCATGGTAATATTTTAAAATACTACCGTCATGATTACAGCTTCTTTCCAGAGTATGTCTGCATCAGTTGGAAAGGGTAATGGCTGTAACATTAATTGTTACAGAAAAATTATTTTTTCACTTATTAGCAGAAATGAGTTAAATGAGATAAAAGTGGGTCACACTACAGTATAGCATGTGCGAGGCCAAGCTATAACCCTTGCCTAAAACACACACATCCACATTTGGTTTTAAGATGTAAAACTAGAAGTTGAATGCCCTTCTATTTTTTTTCCAATGCTAATTGAATTACTGGGGCATTGTGAAGACCTGTTGAAGACAATGTGGAAAGAAAGGAGCTTGGCTTGAGGACCTAAGCTGACTGGCATCGCTGGGGGTTGTTATTTCTGGGGAGGCTGGAGTTGCCAAAAGTTTGCAGACACTGTGCTGAATATGGCTAAGGGACCAAGTTAGCATGTGAGTCCTGCCTGGCTGACAGCCACAGGGACGTGCAGGATGCTCTTTGAGCTAATGTGGGCCAGGTAATGGAGAAGGCTGCAAAAATCCTTGAGGCTACAGGAACGGTCAGGTTCATCCCTGCCTTCGTCGTGATTGCGAGGAAGCAGAAACACTGACCCAAGCAAACCAAACCCTGCAGTTTGCTTCACACCAGGGATCACTGCTGTACAGCTGGCTGTGGTTCTCTCCCTTTGTATTCGGCTTTTAAAATTCAAATGCTTTGGCCAGAAACGTTATAGCACAAGTCTGTGTCTCAGAGGACATTAGTCTGTAGAGACACTTGGCAGGACCACAGAATATCTGAATGTGGAGTAACTTGCTTTTTCATTTTGTAAACCCTTATGTAAACACATTGTTTGGATCACTGGGAGTTGATTGTTTAACTTTTCTCTCTGCAGTTTGTAAAGTAACAACAACAAAAAATGCAAAAGGAAAAAGAAACAAAACACTACTTATTTTCCTGGTGCGCCCGTGTAACACTTTCCAAATGTAAAAGCCTCTTAGGATATGGAAAAACAGCAATACTATTTATACTGCCTTTATGAAAAGACTGATCAAAGGAGCACAACTGTGCTTGGCTTTATTTAGCGTTGATGACTGCATTAAGGTCAGGGTGCTTATTATTTTATTGAATTCAAAGTTGTGGGCTCTGCAAAGCCTAAAGTCGGCTAAGGCTCTGGTGTGTGCTCAATTTGTATTGTATTATATGCCGTGCTATCACAACATGTGTTGTGCTCTGATGGCTGCATTTCTTTATCAGTCATTTGGAAAGTCTACCTTGTATTTGGGGCTTGTCTGTCTCACTCTCTCTTTCTCCTTTTTTATATTTTTTTCTCTTAAACCTTGCTGAAGGGTGTTGAGAATTTGGAAGGTTTGACCTTGCTGGGAACGCATGAGTTTTCCTCCATGGGAGAGGACTAATCCCAGCTGTGTTCAGCTGAGCAGCCAATACTCTCAGTGCACAGGTGCAGAGGGGTTAAAAGACATTCATGTGCCCTGACTCATCCTGCCCAGCTGCTGTGGTCAAGCAGCTTTCTTGGCCACTAGCAAGGCTCTGAAGAGATCTGTGGAGTAAAAATAGGCATACAGCAAAGCAGACATGAGATGAGAGCAGTTTCTGCTGATTTCCCATACAGACATGATACCTTGTACCAAAATGTTTCCATGTGTTGTACAGATATGGGACAGAGTATGGGGTCAGTGCCCAAATTTTTCATGGGGTTAGGGAAGAGTGCTCAGATGGATAATTAAAAGGGTAAATATTAAAATGGTGGTATGCCAACTGACTGCACAGCTGATTAAAGCTTTAAAGGGTGGATCAGATCAGATCCCAGACCAGAAATCTCACTAAAAAGCTTTGCATTGCTTTTTATGGGAGCTATTGTTCCTTTTTCTGCATACAGGGTAGTGACACGGCTTTTGTTCTGTCCTGCGGACAGTGCCTGTGAGCGGGCAACACAGTCCAGCTCTGAATATTGCTGGCGTGGGACAGCAGCCTTTTGGCATAGCATAGTTCAGCATTTTATTGTTGAGATTTCTCCTTTTGTAACTGCTGGTCACGTTGGTGGTGAAAGCAGTGCAGCTTTTAATGCAGACAAAAGCAATTCTTATGTGCTAGGCAAGTTTGAAATCGTTGAGTTTTCCCACATTCTCTGGACTTCAGAGGTTGGCTGTGATTCCTGGCCCCCTACTCCTCCTTACTTTATGGATCCTTTACAGTTTTTACTACCTTCATTTAGTTACTAGGGAGGGTCTGTCTCTTTTTTTTCCCTTTCTTTTAATTGCCTTTTCCCCTGTTGTAGTTTGACCTTACCAGCTGCTTGGCAGTAAAGATAATGTGTGACCCTGGAAGTGGAAGGCAAATTATTCTTTCGCAGTCTGCTCTTGTATTACAGGCACATTTAGGCAGCAGTGGCCATGGTGGGTCTCCTGCCTGCAATCCTTGTTGGCTGCCTGGCAGAGCTCTCCTGTTGTTGGATTTGGTGAGGACAGAGCCCAGCTGACTCACAGCCTACCTATATTAGCCCTGGTCAGATGAGCTGGAGGTGCTTAAGAGAGTCTCATTTTCCAAACACTGAAGACTTTAAATGGACTGAAACTGGCAGCTTCTCCAGTAACAACACTTCACATAGCACATGGGATCTGGGAGTTTTCTCCTTTATCACTTGGAAGGAGGGCTGATAGTCAGGACCCTGGCAGAACTGCAGATGTTCCTACATTTTTTTCTGTCACATCTTTGCATCTGTGCATCTCTGCATGCCTTTGAGACCAGAGCTGTTCACAGTGCTGTAATCACACCTTGCCTACCCTCCTGTGAGAAGAGTAAACGTCAGCTCTGGGTGCGGGAGCTGCGGGTCTGCTTCTAGTGCTCCTCTCATGGTGTCAAAGATGAAAGATGGAGTGGAGTTTCAGAGATGCAGGTTGTGTGTGGTCCTGGCTGCTGCAGAGTGGAGCACATCCAAAAGCTTGAGGGGTTTCCTTCAATGTCTGTAGCAGGGGGACATTCACAGCAAGTGCCTGTTGAGCTCTAGTCTTGCAGCTGTATCCTTGCACAGCTTTGGTGTAAGAGATAAATGCACTGTCAATTCTGTGAGGTTGTGATTTGATTTAATTTATTTCACATTGAACTCTAACTGCTCTCTGTCATGCATCTTTTTGACCAGCAGTGAGCAAACTGTGATGTGGGTGCCAAGGATATGTTAGCAGACATTGAGTAGTGTGTAAAAGGGTACCATGGGATGGATGCCACCTCCTGACTTCCACTCAGTATTCACTGCAGGCTTTACTGCTCATCTGGGGATGAAATGCAGGGTCTGACACTCGAGTCTGCAGGGGGGCTTGACCCATCTTGGAGGTGTCATTAATGAAAGAAAGCAAGTGTTCAACTGCAGTCATAATTTCCTTAGGTTAAGAACCTCCATTTTGAATTCTTTGTGACAGGATCTGTAAAGGTACAAAAGAAATTAATAAACTGAGTAAATCAGTAGTCAGTGAATCTAATAGGAATTTAAGGTCTGCCCTCCCTTCATTGAATTTGAGTAATGATGATTATATATGAGTTTAAACTGCTAAGTTTGGACTTGTATCCAGACTGCTCCTTCAAGCCTTATGTCCTGGCTTTTAGCTTCTGGTCTGGATCCAATACATTAGGATTAATATATGTATATTGGCAAATGTAAATAGACCTTAAAATATGGTAGATATTGGTGTGCTCAGCTCACAGCTCTGTTTCATATATATGCATCAAGGTCTTGATTTTTAGATAAAACTGAATAAACTGGAGGAGGTGACAAGCTTTTATGTGAAGCAAATGGCTTTTGTGACCCATTTTGGAGAGAGCTGGAAGTTTTATGCTGGTGGCTGCTCGGCAGTACTGGCCTTCTATCCCAAGAACTGACTTAGGGAGGTACAGAAGAAAGGTAAGCAGAATGTATTAAGTAAGCTGAAAAATGAAAGTGAAATGGCACAAAATATATAAATAAGTTTGCTGTGATAGCTCTTTTCTTTATAGGGGTTCCACTATTAGGTAAGTCGTATGACTGTTGCTTCGCTGAAGGCAAGTCTCTCTAGGTGGTAAATTGTCCTCAGTCCCTCCAAGATTTAGATCTTTTTTTTATTTCTCAGGTGGTGAAAGCAATCCCTCTCGCAAACTGAATTTTGCCTGTGGCAACTCCTCTAAGGCATCAACTTCAAGCATGGTCCAAAGCTAATTAATCAAAGAGTATTGATCAAATAGTTGGCCTCATGCTTTGGCTTTGCTCTCTCCTTGCTTGAACAAGGAGCTGCCTTGAAAACCTGACTTCCACTGATGTATTTAGAGCTTTGGAGGGGAAGAGGAACTTGTGTCTCTCTTCCCTTGCAGAGAAAAATGAAAATGCTGGGGGGGTTGAGGAGAAAAACATTTGGAGAGAAGGGCTAACCTCTAAACTGGGAGGTAGGATGAGATTTTCAGGGGCCAGGGCTGTGTGGAGAGCTGACAGCATCTTCCTCTGCTGTTAGCCAATACATTTCCATAGGATCCTTGCCAAAAATTTCCCCAAAGTGAAGGACTTTAGTCATGGCCACTACAAGAAGGGCTTTGTGAGTACAGTGCTGCCCCTTGTCCCCTCTTGCTTTCTGTGTCACAGGCAGCTTAGGCCAGCTCTGATGTTGGGAACATGTAGTGTCTTACACAAAAAAAGCAGAAGCAGGGCAATTCTGTTTGGTCAAATGAAACAGGAGTTTGCGAACAGCTAGTTTGCAAACAGAGCTAGTACTGGTTCAGTGCCTTCCAGGTAGTAAAGGGCTTTCTGTTTACCTGCATGGAATATGTGTGTTTATCTATGCACAAGAAAAGTGGAAAATCCAGTAGAATACATCAGATTTAATCAAAGTTTTGGAGTTTGATAATCATTTTGAAAACTGTAATGGTTAGGATAACCATTTTGTTCAACTTTTAAATGTCCTAAAACTTTTATTAATATCTATATCATTGTCCTGCATTTAATAGCAAGCTTCATGTCCTGTAGTATTTTAGGTTTAACATACATTGTGTTAATCATCCAGACCCCTGACTTTGAGCTGGCACCTTAACTGCTGGTAACCAAATAAATTGCCTAGCATACTGCAGAATTTTTGTATGGGTATGTGTTTCTATATTTGATCATTGTGAGAGCGCATATTCCAGACAAAGGAAAATTGTTCATGGGAGAGCCACTGCCCCAGTATTTCAGAGTAAAAGCTGAAGCAGCCTAATTTTAAGATTTTACATGTAATAGATGAAGCTGTTAATAGCATCTTGGCATCAAGACAGCACCAGAAAAAAATGAGATAATCAACAGGTGCGCATCCTTTGGTTTTGGTATTCTCCTGTTCTTGTTTTTAATACCTCATTCCTAATGCATATTGGGGGTGGTGCCATCATTGTCATGGAAACAGGGCACAGTGGCGATTAAAATGGATGTGGGTCTTTTGTTTCTGAGGGCCAAGTGGTTGCTGAAGTGTCTCTTCTTGTGCTCATTGGCAATTTGCTGAGATTATCTGATGTGTGCAACTTCCATGAGCACAGCCAATGGGGACCATGTGTTTTGGTGCTTCTCATTTGAGTAAACACCAACAAACGGGAACCACAAATGGACTTTATGATTGAACACAAGAGCCTTGGGGAAGTGATGGTGGTGTCTTCAAAGAAGCTGGTCTTATGCTGAATTGCTTTAATTTTGGCTAGTAGGGATGGGATGGACCCAAAACCTCCTTGCTGCAGAAGGTTGGTATTAAGTGAAAAGAAAGTGCAAGCTGGAAGTCCCTGGGGCAGGTAGTTGTTGCTGTGTGGGGTGTCAGGGCTGAGGGCTCCTGTATGGCAGGAAGGAGAGTCTTGTTCCTCCTGATGAACGGGGATGTGTCTCTAAAAAAAAAGACACTGTGCCCTTCTTGGCAAAGCTTTTCGAAGGGTTGTGAAGGAGCAGCCTTGGCTCTGAGCTATTACTGTGCTCCAGGAAGGAAATCCTGGTCTTGCAGGGCAGGCCCACTGACTTTTGGGGAGGATGAGGATTTGTCAGGGTTTTTACTGCAAGATATGGGTGTGGATGAGGACAGAGGGCAGCCTTAGGGCTGCTGTAGGGTTGCAGTAGCCGGGGAGGATTGAAAATAGCACAGTATTGAAGTGCCCGTGGCAGAGTTTCTTGGCATAGACATGTACAATCTTGGCTTTGCATGTGGGCTGTCTTAATACCCTTCTGTGTTGTTAAAGGAGAAAAAATGTCCTGCAACAAGGATGTGATCCAGCCCCCTGGTTGTCCAACAAAGAAGTTCTTGTTGCTAAACAAAAGGCTTTCTTAAGAAATACATGGATGCCCAGAGTTTGAATTTATGCTTTTCCCTGTGGGATGAGTCACTGCACTGTTTTTAATAGAGCCCCTCTGGATTTATGTGACTGCTGCTCAGATTAAACTCTGATCCGGTGTGTGAAATAAGATTCAGTAGTTGTCGTGCTCTGCTGCTGTCCTGACACTTGCAGAGAATTGCTGGTTAAAGTCTGCTTCTGGCTTTCTCTATGCAGATAGCAGTTACTAAATACATTATGGAGCCTCTTCCTTTCAGGTGACACTGGCTGGCTGCACGTGTTGCTACTTGATGATTTTTTAAGCAAACATTGAATACCTGCTGGCTTGTTGGTAGTATTTCATTTAATTGAATTCAGTCTTATGTGAGAACATGCTGACAAGTCCAATCAATACAGTCAGTGAAAGTGTAGGAAGAGGAGGGGAAGGAAGTCAGCTATATGACATGTTATAAACTAATAACGAAGTTGTTGTGATGATTTGTAATGGTAATTTTTAGTTGCCCCTACCCCCGTCAGAACATGCCTTTTTTTTTTTTTTTCCCCTCCCCTTAGTTGCTGCCAGGTTCTGCCCTGAAATTCAGAATTATGATTTGTCACACCTTTGGAGCAAGTAGTGTCGATTCTCTTTGGGGAGGGTAAGCGAGCTGGAAGAGCTGGGTGCTTTGGGTGGGGCAGCGAGCAGAGGAGGAGCAGGAGACGAGTACGAGTGGTGCTGAGCCCTGGGATACATCCCTGCTGATCTCTGCTGTAAGTAAACCTGCATGTAAAGCAGATAAATGGAAGTCAGAAAAAAGGGAAATTTCTTTTCCTATGATGCTGTTGCCTTTGACTTTCTTTACTTGTTTGACTGCTGTTTTTTTTTAAGGAGCAAAGTTCTATCTGCCAAGTAAATCCGCTCTTTAAAAAGCAGGGATGGGCAGGAACTCTTGGAATTAAAATTTGTGAGCCTTGCAATCTGCTTCTCTGCCCTTTGCATATCTTGTGGGGGTTTGTAAACTTTGTTTTGCTTGACAGCCTATCTGCATCTATGAGGGAGGGTTTGCCTCTGGCTAGTTTGCCCTTTGCATTAAATTAAGCAATCCCCTCTTCTCTGTCCTGTGAAAGTTGAACTGGAACAGCTGTACAGCTCATCTGTAGTACAGCAACTATTTTTTTTTACCCTCTTTACTTTTTCTACTGCCACTTTTGTTTTTGTTTTCTGCGTCTTCTCTTGTATGTGTCTTCCATCCCCTCACACCGTCACTGTTGACTCTTCAAACTCTTGATCTGCACATGGGCTAAAAATCATTATTGCTTTGAACCTACAAATGAATTAAGTGAATTCCCACATACACAGCAGGAAAGGAAAATATTCAGTTTGATATATAATTTGGAGCCTATAGGAAAATGCATATGATGAAGTTTGTGCTAATTCTATGGCTTCAGTACCAAAGCACCAGCTCTGTTATCATCAAGAGTATTGAGTGTAAGCTCTGTATTTTCATAGTAACTCAGTATGGCTAATTAGTTTGAAGGCTCTTTGAAGAAGCCAATGTATTGACTAAATAAGCTCTTATTTTTCAAAGCAACTAAAGGCATTCTTAATTTACAGAGCAGATAGTTGTAAAGCTGCCTTTGGTTTGCATACTAGGAATCAGTGTTAAGCCTGAGTGTGCTCGAAGTCAAGCTTACTCCTGTGCCATCTGCCAGGGTTGGTGTCAGTGTGCTGCAAGGGAGGTTTCTGGGTCTTTGGCACAGTAGCACAGAATAAATGTGTGCCACTGAGCTGGATGTGCCCAGGAGGAGGATGTCATGTAATGACTGCCTCTGCATCACTGAAATCAGGGGCAGTATTACCAGTCTGTTCCCTGATTGCAGGCAGGTTGGATCCAATAATGAAGAGCAGCTTTGGATTTCTAACCAGATGACATGGCTAATCCTAAGGCATGTATAAAGCAGCCATAGTTATTAGGAGATTTGTGGCTTTGAAAGTTAGGATTCCCTTAGTGCAGTTTGTTAATGGCAAGGATTTGTGGTGAGTGAATAATAGATGAAAGTCATCAAAAGGCTTACAGGGGATTTCTCGTGACATGGTGCTGGTCTGTCTCATGCCAGAGCTGCAGATTTCTGTATGGATTTTAAAATCTAAAAAAAAAAAAAAAAAAGAGGGCAGTCATTCCTGTTTTGTGTCACTTTGGATGATCAAATTGATGGCGTGATGCATTGGGAGGTACAGCCACAGTGCAGAGTGCTGTATGCTTAATTCCCTTGGCTCTGGCTTTTCCATGGGCAAGCAATGACCCAACAGCAAAAAAGACCTTTCATAGCCCTGGGGTCTGGCAGATGAAGGGGAAGAGATGCCCCTGGCCATCTTCCCTTTTTCACTGTGCAAGGTGAGCAGAGCTGGTGCTGCACCTCCTCACTGTGAAAGCGGCACACAGAACGATAACACGGAGGCAAGAAGTCTTCAGTGCAAAGCTGTTCCCCAAGAAGACAGCGAGCCTGTTTGCTTCTTTCATTTTATACATTTGTGGGTCTGGTTGTGGATTGGCTTCTGGGGTTACTACCCCTTCACTCCACTGGCCAGACCAGCTGTCAGCCAACATTATTTTCAGTCTAGAAATATGTAAACAAAAGACAGTGAAGAGAAACAAGAAAGTTTGTTTATGTTCCAAGGTATGAGAACCTGAAAAAACTGCTCTTAATATTGTGCAGAAACTAAAGAACTGACTTTATCTTATGTTCAATGTAGAAGGCTTAAAAAAACTCAGAAAAAACGGGGTGACACCTCACCATCTGGCACAGCTCTTCACTGGGCTCCCAGGAGTATTTCTGCCTGTAATGCCTCTGGTAACACAGCACCAAGTGTTTTCTGCAAGCCAGGAGCTGCTGGTGGCAACCCCAAAGGGGTCTGCTGTTTTGGGTGATTTCTCTTCTGTGGGACTGTCCCCCCCTTGCTTACGTAGGAAAGTGTCCCTGCTTGTGCCAGGGACTTCACTCAGATGGGGTGGTGCGCAGCGATGCCTGCCCTTATTTGGTTCTGTGGTCATGGATTTAGTCCTTGGTCTAGGCTGGCACACCTGCAGACACCTTTTGGATCAGCCCCTGCTCAGAGCCCAGGTCAGGGCTGCGGGCAGCTCCTCCTGAATCCATGAGGAGCAAAAATCAATGAACAGCTCTCCCTGTTGTCATGGCTTGATGGAGGTGTGAGGCAGAAATAAGTTGGGCAGAAAAGCTGTGGGGTGGTATCCTGGCATGGGATGAGGTGTGAAAACTTGCTATTTCCATTTGTTTTAATTAAGAAGAAAAATAAAGGCATTTCACTCAGCTATCATGTTCCAAGTTGAATTGCACCTGTGTTTTATTTGGTAGCATCTAATGAAGCTACAACTTGGGGCAAATCCTGATGAGGTTTGGCTGCAGAAGCAGCTGAGGAAGATTGATTTGGTGCTGGGAAAAGCCAGTTATGTTAATAACTGCAGAAAGCAGAGTCCTATCCACCCTCCTGACCTTTGAAATAATCTTCACTTCCAGGGATGTTGCTGAGAACTGTTTCTGTGATTTTAGTCCCCATCATGGCTTGCAAAGGGATGCTCGTGTGTTTTGTAGCTGGAAGAGTGGTTACAACCGTTGGCAAAATCTTTATTGAATCCAGAAACTCCACTGTATGCAAAGCATTTGTTGAAGTCATCTGCAAGCTCTAATCCGTGGGCCCTCCGAGGAGGACATGTCTGTCTTGTTTGTGTTGCAAAACCAAGTGAAAGTTGGGAAATGTTTATGGCTACTGCCATGTGTGTTCCCCAATTCTTCTCCCGTTTGGCTTCGTTCAAACTCACTATGGTAAAAACAGAAAGTAAGGATGTAATCAGAAGCTGGTTTATGTGAAGATCCATGGAAAGAGGCGAACTCCGTACAGGCAGACAGAAACATGTATCTCCAGCAGAGTACAGTTCCTTC
Organism: Prinia subflava; assembly: GCF_021018805.1. Lineage (NCBI taxonomy): Eukaryota > Metazoa > Chordata > Aves > Passeriformes > Cisticolidae > Prinia > Prinia subflava. Next base: position 83,487,192 of record NC_086283.1, on the reverse strand, counting down.
CTTGCAAGCTGTTTCATTGCAGAGACCTGCTGTAGTTCCTAAATTTACCTGAGCATTTGATTTTGGGGATGTACAGTGTTGACGGAGGTGTCATCCTGGGGGCAGTTGTCACCTGAACAGGTGTGACACACTCAGGTCAGTGACAGCCTCAGCAACTTGGTAGATGCTGCTCTTTTGCTGGTGATCTGCTTCCAGCTGGGAATCCTGAGCATCCATCGGCGAAGTGCCTGAACTCAAAGCAGTGCACTTGCCTAGGCATAAGTAACCTCAGCCCTGTCACTGGGCAGCTCCCTGGGAAATGTTTGTTCTCATGAGGAATTGTAAAACTGAATGAGTGTCAGCACAGTTTGCTTGTTTTAGAGAGGGCGAGTCCTTTATTCTGGCCAAACGGCAGGAATTTCAAAGGTGCATTTAGGCAGTGGGAGAGAAAGGGTTTGGTGTGACTGACGGAAACTGTTGAGCAAGAGATGGTGCTTTGTGCAGGGTTATTATGGTTGGAGGCTTGTCGCAGCACGCAAGGAAAGCACGGATCAGCAAGCCCATAGTCAGAGCTGAAAGCAGTTCATCCCCAGGATTTACCATGTGTGCAGCCGGTCTCCACTGCAGAGAGTGAAACAGCAATGTTAAATAGCTAAATAAACCTCCTGTGCCTGCAGGCAATGGCCTTCAAAAGGCAAAATTATTCTTTGCAAGAGTGGGTGCAAGTGAAAGGAGATGCTGACAGCCTGATGGGAAGGGCTGAGTCTGGGCAGCCTGTAAGCATCATGGTGGCAGGTGATGGCATCACCGGGTGTGTGGAGAGGCTCACCACTTGTGGAAAAATCACTCCTTTTCCCCTCTTCCTTGGGTCTAGCTTGGGTCTAGCTCTTCCTGAAGTCACAAAAAGTAATGTATGTAGGGGTACATTTATATGAGTTCAGGCTCTTTCTCACTTGTTAGGGTTTTTGCAGTGTTGTCAGATCATACTTTCCAACTTTTCCCCTGTTCTGATGTAGGGTTCAGTTTTCCATTTTGCTGTTAGTGAACAGCTGAATTTCTCATCTTAAATACATGTTTCTGGCTTTGTGAGCTTTGTGGTCAAATTGCATCTGGGGATGCTGAATGACAGACATTTCTCCCCCCAGAAAGAAGGAAGCAGTTGATTTAAGTAGCTATCATTTTCAGTATTAGGAAGAATCCTGGAAAATGCTCAAAGTCGAGCAGTCTTCTGAAGGCGAGTAGCCCTTGCTGCTGGAACTGGCCCCCTCAAATAAATCTGAGAGTTGTGAATTTATTCCTTCTGTATCTGCCCCCCAGCAGTTGCAAGGTTATTTGAAGCCTGGCCTCTCTCTGTTAATAAGGCTCCTCTCAGGAGCTCAAGTGAGCCTGCAGTAGCATTGGAAATAAGTCTCTTATAACCCAGCATACTGCTTCCTGCTGTAAAATAGTCTTGATTAAATTTTCTGGCTTTCATTTTCACTGCTTGCAGACATCCAAACCTTCACTTCTCAGTGGAAAGAAGTACATTGGGAATTACAGCTAATGTTAAAACCTAAATAAGGTGATTTGCCAAACAATGTCGCGAAGATTGTTATTTTGATTTTGTTTCTTTTTTTTTTTTTTTTAAATTTCTCCCTCCATTTAAAGTACCATTGTAAAACTTTGTTGCTGGAATAAAAGATATTTCAGTGAGATGTTTGGGCATTTGTGATAATTTCTGCATGGGGAAAAATAGGCAGTTTTATTCCAAAGGGATGATTTCACCTCCCAGAAGCAGCCTGTACCTGCCACTAGCACTTCCCTGTGCTGCTGTAGCAGTGCTGGCTGGGGGCAGATTCAGACCCCATGGTCTAGCAGCCCTTCCGCCAGTGAACTTGACATCAGGGAGTGGTAAAAGTTACGCGTGGAAGTTTTTGTGGCATCCTCCCTGGCAGCTCTGTCTGTGCAAAAATCCTGGATTATGGTAAAGAATATTGTATGTGCTGAACTTCTCATTCGATTTTGGGTGCAAACCATTTCTCACTGGTTGAATCTATTCCTGGCTGTCACTGCTTCCTGGTGTGATTTGGAACCGGGGGCAGAATTAGATAAAAGATTTGCTGGGAGGAAGAGGGAAGGATGTGAGCTGTATGCTTAGAAAGAGGTTGTTTTAGAGGGGTGATCCTAAAATAGCGTGGAGGAAAGCAGAAAGCCCTGGAAATAGGGTGGCGAGGTGTAAACACAGTGACAAGATTTGAGAATTCAGGACAAAGTAGCAGCAGCATCACACACTGGAGGTACTTTGTACATGGGTCACATGTGGATGGCTTTTGACCCTCTCCCTTCTTCCTTCATGTGAGACGTCTGCTTTCCAGCTGTGTGGTTTATTTTGGACACTGCGCTCAGGCACGTGGTGTGATTCTTGGGATTGTGTACTGTGCAGGACCAGGAATTGCACTTGAGGATCCATGTTGTTTCCTTTCCAACTCAGAAAGCTGGAAACTTCCAGCTCAAGAGTGTCCTATGATTCTGCTCCATGTTTTGCTAATGAGAACTTGTTTGGGCTTTCCAGTATGGATTGAGTCTTACACCTTGGTAGGAACAAAATGTCATGCAGGAAAGAGCATGTCCACCTCTGGGCTTCCAGAGGAAGGGAAATTCCTCTGTTTTCTTTGGTAAAAGCGTAGAAGAGGTGTAAAACTCGACTTGCCTCTTTAAGTGCTCAGTGCAACCTCAGTTGCACAGGGGGCCATTGGAAGCTGAGAGCAGTTGCACGGGACAATGTTTGGAGTTCCAGGATCTTGTATTCTGAAGGAAGCCATCATGGTGAGAGAGACTGTGTCTGAACACCAGTAACACATCACGAGTCACTTGGTAAACACAGGTGATAATCCCCATGTGAAAATTGGTATCATTTTGTCCTGTTACAGCCAAGGTTTTTGTAATTTTTAAACTGATAACTAGCCACTTTAAATTGTTTAGTATATTGTAACTGGAAGTTATATTTGTGAACGTGGCTGCATATCCAGCTAAATGTCTGTTTGCAGCAGAGCTGAACTAACAAATTGGAGCCAGGATGGTTTTTGAATTAGCCTGCTTCTGTTTGCACGCTCTGTCACTAACCAAGGAACAAAGAGAATTTGGTTCCTTAACACACGTTAGTCCTTAACACCCATTAGTCTGTCTCTAGCACCCAAACCCAAAAAGCACTGTATTTCTGTCTACTGTGACTTGTAAATGCAGATGTGGGAGTTGTATATTTAGTAAGATCAGGACCTCTCTAAAGCCTGAGTCCAAAATCTCTGCAATCTGAATGCAGCGTCATTGCTCTGCCCTGCTAGCACAGCCTACATCAGCAAATCTCAGAGCATTTTATGATACCTGCAGTTACAAAATCTGCTAGGTTTAGGACATCCATCAGAGCTTTGGGGGATCCTCAGGTGTGGAGAATTTGTAAAGCTCCTCAAGTGATCCTATTCAGCTGTTCTGGGAGGGGAGAGGGGTCAGTGAGGCCACTCACATCCTATGTCCATGTGCAGTGTAATTTGGGGGTTCCTGCTCTGCTTGTTGCTCTCCCAAAGTCCTGGATATGCTTTTGAAGCGTCTCAACAATGTACAGGGCAGAAGTGTGTGAATTTCGTGCTGTGCCAGACTAATTGAAATTATCCTGCCTGTCTTCTCTTGACACCTGTGATGGGGATGTGATTCAGCTGGGCTTCCTTGTGTGCGGAGAGGGTGGCTGTCCTTTGGGTTTTAGAAATGGGAGGTGCAAATGCTTTGTAGCCAAAGCCAGACACTGCTCCTGTCTGCACAGTGTGTGCAACTCCCTTGCCCTGGGCAGCAGCTGCACGCATCTCTCAGCGCTGTGTAGGTGAGGGCTCTTGGTGGGAGTGGAAGTGTGTTCCCCCCATTGCCATTCTTCTCCTGTCCCTGTCTCTGCACTGCTGGGACCAGATGAGGCTGTTGGTGACATTTAAAATCCTCATCTTGAGGACTGAATTTTTAAAAGTTTGCTGTGGCTGGGTTATTTTTAAGCTGGATTGGTTCCCTCCTTGGGTTCCTTTGTACTGTTGCCCATGACTGTGCCAGCACCTGAGCAGGCAGGATATGGGGTGGGAGGAAAGCTGTGATGCTGTTTGGTGTAGGCTGATCCTGGATGTAAGGTGATTGTGAAACTGCAGTATTTAAATCCAGTGGCTTCACCACCTCAGAACCTTACAGCAACTCTGTGGGGTGCCATGTTGTTGACCCTACCTTTCCGTGGAAAGACTTGCCTGGGGTGCTATCAGGGATGTGGAGCACAGGAAGAGGAAAGGAATTCAGTCTTCCCAAATTCAAAGCCACATCATTGTGTTGATACCAGGTGGAGTGAGGTGTCTCGCTAGGCTTTGTCTCAATCCTGTGTCACAATTCCGTCTTCCAGAAAAAGCTATAGGCAGGCACAGAGTCCATGAAAGTACGGCAGCAATCCTCCCTCCTCTTCCTTTCCACCACTCCTGAGAGTTCAGGATTTCACAGTGTGCAAGGAGGTCTTGCCCAAGGCCTCCTGCCAGCCTTACCAGATATGCCTTGAAATGTAACTTCCAAAGCTGCTTTTTCTTCGAAGTTTTGCTACATCTAGTTGCTTTCTTTGCTATGAATTTAATTGTGAAAAACATGCCATGGACAAAACCACTGGATTCAGAGTTTTGTTTTTCAGAAAGCTGCCAATTTGACTGTCCTGAGAAAAATGCAGTATGCCATGGCCTCTGTGAAAATTAGGGGTGTTGCTGCTTAACCTTGGCCACAAGCTAAAGGCTGAGGGTTCCTTATCCTGAAAAAGGATATGGGAGCACCTTCTGTGTTCCCTGCACTGTTTGAATGCTGTCTGTGGGTGTGATTAGTAGCTGACCTCCATGACTGACTTCTCCTTTGCCCTTTCTGCCTTTTCTCAAGTTTATTACAGGAGGTAGAAAACATTGTGTCCCTTGTGTGTGCCACTGCTGGCAGAGTCTGGGGCAGGAAAGGGCTTGTTGGTGGTGAGATACTGGATCAAGCTCCTTCCTGGTGTGCTTCAGCTGTGTGCCCAAGAGTATGTTGAAGTAATAGCCAGCTTTACCAACACGATTGCTTTCTGCTAAGATGAATAATGGCTGGAGAGCTTTATCCTCCAAGGAGGTGGAGGAGATGGCTGGTCATTAGGTGTCTTTGCAGCTCTCAGGAGGTGGAACGTCTTGCAAGCTTGGATACAGCAAAGTTTGTCTTTGTAGGTAGATGTTCCCTTTTGCCTGCAGACATTAAGGCAGGCTTAACTCCTGGCTGAAGACATGGCCATCTGTGGAAAATTCCCATTGGTGCTTGCCAGAATGAATCCTTAGTGTGACGGGTGTTCTTGCACAGTGACGGCAGTGAGGTGAGGGTTTCATCAGGATCCATCAGTCACTATCTGTTAGTCATTAATTTGCCATACCTGAAAAGCAAGTTAGCTCATTTGCAGATGTCATGGAGAAATGTTAAGTTTAGCTTTTAAAATTCCCCTTGGGGCTGGAGGTTCTATGAGGATCTGCACTGCCTTTTGTCTTTCCAGCTTGAAGAAGATTGAGTTTCAAGACATTTTACCATTCCAAAGTCCTTCAGAAAAGAGCATAAGAATTAGTGGTCTGTCTATCCTGCAAAGGACATTATAGGTCCCAGGAGGGCTAGGCAGGGGCTCTGAAAGTGGTCATCTTGACAGATTTCTGTTCTGTGTCTTGATGAGCTGCACAATGGGCTGGCTAGTGAGATGTCGGTGATGTTGTGTATGTATCATTTCCAAAGCAGTTTCTGATCTGTCAGGATGAAGAGTTTTGGAGAAATACTAAATAGTATTATTAGTGTGAAATAAACATACTTCAATATTTCTGACCCTAAAGTGGATCCAGATGCTTTCTTACAGCTGCTGGATCTGCTTTGATTTTTCCATGGCTCAGTGTGGCTGTCTGTATTTGTTCAAGCGAGATAGGATGTGACAGAGAGCTTGTCATGCTCTTGTCAAGTCAGTAAACCTTTATATTTATAGATGCACACACTCAAAAAAATATATATATGTAAAAAAAAGACAAAATTACTGTCCTAGTCTAAGACACTATTTCCGAGTCTGACACTTCACGTATATGCCAAGGAAGTTGGAATAAACTCAGTGAGTTTATCACTGAAATTTTTTATGATCACAGCAGTTAGTTCAGCTTTGTAGGGGAGAAATGGGATTTGGCTGAATAACTCAAAATAGTCTCCCAAGGAAGAGAGTGTGTGTTTCTGCCTTTATAGCTGTGATACAAGAAGGGTATTAAGTGTCCCTTGATACCAGCTACAGGTTGCGTTTTCCAACCTGTGCTGAGCTTTGCAGGAGGTAACTTTCCAGCTCTGTTTCAAGAATGAAACAATTTTCCTCTGGTTTTAAGGATTATTAACATTTTCATGGTTTTTCTACTACAGAGAAAAACAAGTCTTCCCCACTGCTTAAGGGTTATGTTTTATATGGGTTGGGGTTTTACCAGCACTGGTGCCAGGGTAAGATCAAAGCAGCAGGAGCAGCTGGGTGGTCCTTTCTGCTGAGCATGCCAGTAGGAAATATTTCCAAGCCAGTATTTCAATGTCTTTTTTTAGATCCTGTTTGTGGAGATGATGCTGCAGTGTCTGAGGGGACTCCCAGCTGTGCCAGTGAGATTTAACACTACCTTGCAAAGACTGAAAAATACAGAAAATGTGAATTTAGATAAATCAAAGCTGAATTAGGGATGTTTTTTGTCCACACACCTTCTCCATCCAGGCTGAGGTCTTGTGTTCAAACTGAGGGACAATTGGGAGGTTGCAGCTGATTCCCCACATCTGTGCTGAGTGCTGCTGTGTATGCTCATCAGCTCTGATTCTGCCCTGCCTGAGACACAGTTGGTGTATTGATTGCTAAAATCTCTGTGAGTGCTCTACAGGGACCAAATCTAAAAAAAAAAAAAAAAAAAAAGCTTTTCTGCATTGCACACATTAAACCCCTAGAGAAGGGAGATTTGTGATCCTATCTTTTTGGAGTTTTCTTCTGTCCAGGGACTGTATAATTACATTTTATTGAGTCTATCCCACTACTCCCTTCTGGCATGGGATGGTCGTGGATTGATGGAAAACAATTCAAAATCGGAAGGTTCTCACTCATTTAATACAATCTTACCTGCTCTTTGTACAGTGTTGAGGGCTTGCTATGCTCCCCTGGTGGTTTTTTTTCTTTTTACTCAAACAGGAAAGAAATAGCAAAGGAAAAGGAAACCAGCTAAGTAGGTGGCATGTACTTAGCAGAAATTGCAGGTGGCTCAGGCTCCTCCTTGGTTATCATCCCTATCTTGGGAGGGCAGTGCAATAAAATGACCACAATTTCTTCATATATTATTTTCAACTTGTCTCCTATCTTGTGGTATGAGTTTAGTGCTCTGTTGGTGCTGGTTGTTGTGGTCTTTAGTTTGAAACGAACTCTTGAATAGTGATGTCACTTACTGCATCACTGGTCCCAGCTGGACTTAGCCTGTCTAGAAATACCTGACATGATCCACTGTATGCAGTGACTTGCTGCCATGCAAAGGTATTTGCTCACTGACCCAGAGAATACATTTTTTTTTTCTTCATGGAAACTTACTGTGTTCTTTGAACTGCTGAGAAGTACTCAAGAAGACATAAGTCCATGAGTTACTACAGGCTACATGCCTGGAACATGCAGGCCATCTCAACATATGGAGTAAATCAGCACAGCTCTGCTAACTTCAGTGCAGCTGCATCTATAACCATGTGCTGTAACCCTGCTCCAAGCTGAAGGGATGATTCCCGTGTATGATGGGTGAATAGGAAAAAAACCTCCCTTTTTTCTTAAAGCTTTACACTTTATGAACAGGAGTAATTAACAGAATAAATTACAAACAGAATAATGGGCCATGAGTGGAGGTGAAATAGTAAATTATTTTTTGTCTCTCTGGAATTACTTTATTTGGACATATGCTAAGTTCCCTCTTGTTCCATGTACTTCCTAAATCAAGTAGTTTATATGCATGCACTTGGTTACTGGCACTAAAAAATACATCAGTAATTAGTTCAGAGATTGGTGTTCCAAAAAGCTCCATATAAATGCACCTGCACAGAAACAAGTCAGGCAGAGTTGACCCTGCACAGAGACAGGGTGGGCAGCACCCACATAAGCCACAAGACTATGGGAAGAGGAGCTGCTTTCCTGTTTCCATGTGCCAGGAGAAGCAGTGCTATCAGGCTTATGTGTGATGGATCAGAGTGCAGTGGTATTGCTGCAAGCAAAAGTAATGAATTTTAATCAACTTTACTGGCTGCCTTGAAATTTGAGTTGAAAGATAAATGTGAAAAACAGGCAGCCCGTATTGTTTCTGGAACAGAAATGCCCGTTTTCAGTTGATTAAAAGAATTCTTCTTTTAACTACATAATCAGAAATAATTCCATGCTAGCTCAGGATTTTTTTATACGCTAACTCCTCAGGTCCTGCCAGCTTCATGTGTCTCCCAGAGCCAAGTGTCACCTTGTGGCCACCCAGACAGTTGACCTTTGCTGCCGAGATTTCTCATCTGGCGGGGCTTATTGGCTGTCTGCTTTCAGCTGTTTGCAAAAAGATGGGTTTAGGGCTTTATTTAAATATTCTTTATGTCTGGGTTAGGTGAGGAAAAAGGGATTGCCTGCTGAAAACTGAAAGGACTGTCCAGGGAGTTGGAGTTTGATTTATATTCATTGGGAACTTTGGCACAGTAAGCATACTTGTCCTTCCCATCTGTGGCTTCAGGGCTGCTTTTAAGGTTATTTAGTTGTGGTATTCATTTGAACATCAGTCTTCCTAATTAAATATAAGTGATTTGAATGCCGATGTTGTCTGTGGGGGATATTGAAGCTTTTGGAAGAAGTGGAGTGAAAATACTAGCTCTTTTTCCTGGACAGAGGCACACACCCATCATATTACTTCCAGCCACTGCCAGGCTGGTCTGGCTTACTTTGAGTAGTTGAGAGTGCTTCCCTCACTCCTTTGCTTCAGGGTTTATCATAGCTGCTTTTCCTGTTTTGCCATTAGGTCACCTCTGTGCAGGATTAAGTTTGAAGGATTTATTTTATGGCCAAACAATTTTTAAGAAAGGGAAATGGAAAATTAGCCTACAAGCAGCAGAGAGGGAAAAAATTGGTGGCAGACTCATGAGTAGTTCCTCCTCCCTCAAGCACAAGTGCTGTGCTATTTTTTCTTAAGATCTGTGGTTCAACTCCACACCTAGTTTCTCATCTCTTCTAAAAGCTGTAGGTTCAGCAACTGCTCCGTATTACTGAAGAGTTCATTTTGTTGCAGCTGCAGCAGAGGCTTATTTGATGCTCTGGGAAGCTCATGCTGTCTTCACTAGTGTGAAAGGCAATATAGTTTTGGGGCCTAAATTAGTGTGAAAGGGCACATACAAACCTGCTATGTACAAATTCCAGCTTGTTTGTACTCTCAGTTGGTTACACCCTTGGCTCAGAACCCAAATATTTCAAGAATTAGGGTTGAGGTATATCCTTTCCTAAAAGAAGCATGAAGTTAGCTTCCCCTTTTGCAGTGGGTGCAGTTTCTGTAAGGTCACAGAGGCTTTGTTTGAAGCAGAAATGTTAATTCCTCCAAGGCGTGTCCGGACACTTTGCGAGGGCAGGTGATGCTTTGGTCTGGTAGGAGAACCTGGGTGCTGCTCCTTGCACAACTGAGATGACTTGGCCTGTGTTTTGATTGGAATATGCTCGCTATGAGGGAAACCCACCTGATTTCCATGTCCCTATAAAGTGGCTGAGTTGCTTTGTAGTGCCGTGCTTTGCTGTACTGGGGCCATTGGTGCAGTGCCTGCTTACCCTAGTGGCTGATATTAGTTTTCCCAGTGGCCACATCCAAGTGGCATGTACGTATGCTGAAGCAGAAGATTACTTTCACTAAGGAGGTTCATTTCACATGCAGATGCTCTATGGGCCTCTGCACAAATGAATCGTGCCTGATTTTCAATTTCTTTTAGAAAATACTTCTTTATTTTAATACTCTGCTGGAAACATTCTCTGCTCTGCATTTCTTACTCTACCTTTACATGTTGCTGTGCTGCATATATGGAGGTCAGGGCATGTGAACTGGTGGCACTTACCAGCTGTCATGTTATGCTGTGGTGGGATCGGCATGTAGGGCTGTTAATTACTCCTGATATTTTCTTCTGATACTGAGGAGAGAGAGTGTTTGCCAATGCTAACATGTCCATGCACCAGGTAATCAGCTGGCTGAGACAGCGCATGTACATGATGGGGTGCAGCGAGTTGGGATGCCGGGGCGGGATGTGGGCACTGCACACAGGATCCTCACGCATCCCTTTCCTTGCAGTTACCTGGCCGAGCAGTGCTGGAATGGCGGCTTCGTCTACCTGATCATGTTGCGCCGCATCAAGCGCAAAGCCCCTCTGCCGCCTCCCTCCAACGGCAACAACAGCAACAGCTGCGACCCCAAAGCCAAGCCCAGCCCCGAGCCTGGAGATAGAGCTGCTCAAAATGGGAAAAGGACCAGGAAGTTTGGGGTCATCACCAGGACACCAGGCAGCAAGGACAGCAAGGAGAAGCTGGGCGCAGAGCACGGGAACGGGCACTGCACCCCCATGGAGGTGGAGGTTGCTCAGCCAGAGAACTCTGAAGCAGAGAGCAACGGGGAAGAGCAGCACCAGGGCACCGGGCCACTGTACCGGGGACGGCTGTCAGATGCTGGCATGCCAGACATTGGGGACCAGGCTGCCCAGGTATGTTTGCTTTGTTTCTTCTAGAGAAGAAGGCAGCAGGTGTGCAAGCAAATTAGGTTGATTTCTCAAGCGGTTCCCTGGTTTCAATGCTCTGACCTTGGGCTGAGCCTGTAGGTGATGATACAAGCTGTCAGGGCATCCGGCTGTGGGATGGGGTCTAAAATGGGGGCAGGAGAATTGGAGAGTTAAATAATAATTGTTGGAAACCTCTGTCATACTCCATCTCTGATGGAGGACAGGTCCTTCCATCTCCTGATCTGTCAGGGTTGGCCTCAGGATTTTTTGTTGAGACAGCTGATGACCCTGCAACACTGGAGCAGGAGGTGTCAGTAGAAGATGGTAATTTTGTCCTTTGGGGTGTCATGTCTAGCTCTGCCTGGACTTGATGTCACCTTACAGTTCATGTTAACATTGGGATTGAAGCTTCCCTTTTTGATGCACCAGACCACGTTGCATGTATTTGTGTTATGAAACTTGATTGGCCAGTGTCTGGGAACCACATGGAAGTAATTGTGGATTTTGCTCGGAGTTGTTGAGATGGACAGTTTGTTAATGTTTGGGCAACAGTGGGATCGAGGCTTTCATTGCTTCTCTCATCCTAAAGGAGATCTTGGGGTTTGTTGCCTGTCTAGAATTGCAGCATTGCTGGATGGAGGAAAATAACCCAAGCCTTGATCAGGTTTCAGTATGCATCTATCACCAGAAGCACTGTCTGCCAATCTTTCCAGAGGCACTGATAGTATAAACAGATGAAGGCTACTTTGTTGGGCTTGGGGCTGGCTGCAGCAGCTGGTTTTGGTTTTAAGACTTCAAAGCTGGTAACAAAGTACTGTGAGTGGACATCTCATCACTAAATTCTGTTGATAAAAGCAGGGGATTAAACGTGCCCTCTGAATTAGTCCTCCTCAGCACTATTCCAGTGGTGATTGTGGTTGTGAAGTTACAGTAATTTAATTTAAAGTACTTCGTAGGAGCTAAAAGCAATTTTAAAAAAACTGTGGTTTTTTAAAGACACATAATTGCAAAAACTTGCTCTTTGCATCAGTGAGACACGTTGAATTTTATGGTGCAACAGAAAGAGTAGGATGTTTTTGTGTGTGTTCTTGCAAGCCTCAAAACTGTAGTCATTTTGAAAGAAAACATGAAAAGCTTAAAAATAAATAAATGAATCATTTGGTACTTTGAAAGTTCTGGTCCATATAAAGGATTCGTGAATCTGCTCTGAAGATGCGTAATTAAACACATGTTATAGATAAAGTTGATCAGACTTTTTTTTGAAGTGGAAAGCCAAAATATATATATGTAAAAAGAGAGAAACTCTTGATCCCGAGCCATCTTATGCTAGTGCTACCTTGATGTTTTGAATAATTTTGGTCTGAGGAGTAAACTGTTACATTCAGAACATATATGTATCAATGTGAGCAATAAATACATTTTTAATGTGAAGCACATACAGGATGGCTTTGTAAAATGTAAAAACATAGCTGAGGCACTGGAAAAATTCAAGAGCTGTAATCTGTTCAGTTGTGGTGTAGTGTTGTTTAGTAAAATTGCTTCTCTAGTTTCTGGGGTTTTTTGTTGTTTTTTTTTTTTTAATTTCCTTCCCCCCCTAATATTTTGCTTCGAAATATGACCTCTGTCTATGTCAGTACTAATTACATTTTCCTGACATTTGAATGAGGAGAAATGTGAATAGCTGGAGCCTGAATAGCATGCCTAGCTCATCCTTTGCTTTTTAAAGGGGGCCTTATATAGGCCCATCACTTAGAGCATCTGTGGGGTAGCTGCTATCAGAGTAATGACTGAATTAATTCAGTTTCTTAATAAGTATTGAACAGGAAGAGTGAATAAAATTTTCAAAATTACTTATTTTCTGTTAAAAAAGAAGAAAAGAGGCAAGGAATAATTACACTTGGGAACCTCAGATCTCACTTCCAGCTCCATTCTCAAAGCGTGACCTGGCACTCAGACATGTGAGATACAGTCGTGTCAGGAGCCTTTTGAAAACGGCATCCAGGATGTCCTGTCAGAAGTTGCAGCCTCCTTCCAGGCTTCAAAGGATGAGCCAAACCTCCCGTAGCCGCAGGATGAGTTATCACCTCCTGAGCAGGGGCAGGGTGCATTGGCAGGGCACCCCCTCCATGGGGAAAGCAGCTGCATCCCTACTACCTGCCCCGTGCTTGCCATCTCCTCCATGTGTTGATTAATTCAATAATCAGGGCTATCAGCCCTGTGCCATTGGGGAGCACTGTGTTTGTTTTCAGGTGAGCCAACCTGTGGCAGACTAGGGGTTGTTTGCAGAAGTGGTGGGAGAAAAGGCTTCGAGAAGCCACTCAGGGACTAGCATAGATGTGGGAGGACCTCGCTGGTCCCACCCCAGGAGATGATTGGAGCTTTACTAAAACTGAAATGTGGAGTCCAGAAAAATTCTTTTTTTTTCTCTCTCTGCAAGAAGTTAGTTTGAAGTTATTGTAACCAGAATATGGGGAAAGAGGTGGGATTGATCTGCATGTCTTCAGCCACTGCTGTGCTGATCCCAGTGGCTAGCTCAAGGCCAGTGCCTAGGAGATAATGTGCTAGGAGAGCTTTTGAGGCATCTATGCACCATTTCAGTGCCTTTTGCTTTCAGGGAGCTTCTCCCACAAGAGTGGGGTTGTTCAACCATTTTCTCCCGCATTTTCTCTGTGTGTGCTGCTCATAACAGCAATGCTGGATTGTGAAACGACAGGCGAGATGAATACTGTTTGTAAGTGAACCTGCCAGGGGATTCCTGTGTTACTGGTTTGTGTGTGTGTGCCTATCCCCTTCCTCAGGCTTGTTTTCATCTCTCAGATCTCGATCTGTCTCTCCTTGCATTTGGCATTGCTATTGCTGTGTATAAACAAATCTGCTAGGCTGTCTGCTGGTATGTAACCCTCAGTAAATATTGTACCTGTCAATTAGCAGGCATTTAATGTTTACAGGTGGTTAAGTTATGCTGCAATATTTTTAGGGTGAACCTAAATGACTTTTAAAAAATGTGGGGATTCAAAGCAGCAAAGCTGTGTATCTGCCTGACAGGAAGATCTCTAAGATCTGGAAAGCAGACCTGACCTTGGAGAGGACCCAGGCTGGCAGCAGTGGGAGTCAAGGGCAATGATTTAAAATTAGGCAGTCTCTGAGCTGGAGTAATGACCCATCACATCCTGTAAAGATTGGGGAGCTTAAACACAGATATCAAAGTTTACTTCTTTTATTCAGTGGCCTGAGACAGGTAGTTTTGCAGGGTAATTATAGAGGCACAGATGGAAGAGGAATATGGGAAGGGGCTCCTGGAATGTGCTAGGAATGGTAAAGGGAAACTGTGAGCCTTCCTCCCAATATACCAGTGCTGTGGTTTCAACGTGTTAACAGGTAGGACAGAATGCCTCAGTTTTGTTCTCAGTTTCTCTGTCCTTGTCTTTTTGGAAGATCTGTGGAGTGCTTCTGTAGTTGTTCAGCCCCTAAGGAGTGCCCAAAGATGGCCAGATACAGCTGGCATGGGCTGGGGTCAGAAGTAGGACTGAGGTTTGCAAAGACCGGATGAGGAGTGTGAGGGACTAGAGTCTCCTTGTCAAAGAGAGCTTAAACTGATCCAAGTTTGGCTGGCATGATGAGAAGTTTGATTTTCAGGTTTGGCCAGGTTTGGCTTTCACTGGTGAAACCAGAGGAAGCTTGTACAAAGATGACTTTTACCAGAACAGACTAGCCACCTTGGCTTCCTCTGGCCCCAGCAGGATGCTCTGAAATTCCTTAAAAACCCAGCTGTAAAAAGCAAAACCAAGACATCCCCAGAATGCCCTTGGATTCTCCTACTTCTTTATAAGCATCCAAATTACTACGGTCTTGAAATCCAGATCCAAATTTAGCAATGACTGGTGGAAACTGTGTAAAGGCCATTGGGCAGAGTGAAAATGCTCTAATAGTTAAGGGAGACAGGTGAGATGGTCTGGGGCTGTGCATTTCAGTATTTCTCCAGTGGCAAAGACACATGGCATGGGAGGAGTTCAGGGTGTTCTGGGTGGTTGTGGCACTGTTGGGTGCGGTTTTAGTGGGATGCCTTACCAGGCTGGAAACATCAGCAGCATCTGGTGCTTCTGCAAACTGTGTGTGATGCTCTTCTGAAGTCAGTGTACCATCTATTAACAAAATGAGAGAAAGAGGAAGGCAAAGGAATGTTAATGGCTTGCCTAATAGAGGTTTTTGGGCAGGTCTGGGTTACAGCACTGCTTCAGGATCTTGGCTCCATGCTGTTAACCCTATTGCTCTGATCTCAGCCCCCAGAGCAGTGTGCCTGCCTAGCCAGCTTTGGTCTTACAGACCAACTGAGCCCAGCTTGCATGGACTACAACCCTCTCCAGACGTGTGAGCCTGTGCACAGGTGCACACAGACATGTCTGTATGTAGAGAACCAGCCAGGAGTTCCTTTTATACTGCATGGTACATTTTATCAGCAACTCTCTTCATTCTTTGGGCCAATTATTGCTTTCTTACTGACATGGCTCATCTCGGGTGGGGATGAATGCTGTTGAATTGCGTTTTACTTTGCAGTTAGGGAAGGCTGACAGCCTTTCTACAGCAGTACTTGCCAATTAGTATTGGTAAATACCAGTATTACCTTGACTTTTGCTTAGTGGAAAATGTTCCTCATCTTGCCAAGCAGAAGAGGAAGGCTAATAGCACATTACAGGAATCAAACCGTGAGGCTTGAGATAATGTAATGGCTTTAAACATTTTACTATTTTGTTAAGCTTGATAGGAAAAAAAATTCCTACCCTTTTGCTGTACCAAAATGTAAAACTTGCTGTGAGCAAGGTAGTCCAGTGAAGCTACTGAAGCTAAGGTGCCTTACATCATTTTTTTGGCAACCTAAGCAGTAATTACTGTTTCATCAAGGCTTTTATGGGATTCTTATGATGCACGATTTAGACATAAATAACACTGGTTTTAGGTGTTAATGTAGATACTTTTAGTCATGTAAAGGCCTTCCTCAGACTCTGATTCAGTTATTAATGTGTTTTTATCTGTTGCGTTTTCTTCCAACATTCATTAACATGGATCCTGGGGCTATCTACTGTCTTGAAGTTTTAATGTGCACTGTGATAAGCATGTCTTCCTTCTTTGTTGCCTGTTTTGGGTTGTAAACTCTCTTAGGGACAAGGGCTGTCTTTTAATTGTAGCTGTACAGCACTGACAAACTTGACCTTGTTTTTGCTTGGGGTTTTAGGAGGTGCTTTGATGTAAGTAGCAGTGAAATTACAGTTAATATTTTTTGCTGCCAGTCATGTTCCACCTTGCCATAAAACAACAATCATCACAATTTTCTGGGGTTAACTTGCTTGCTGCCAAATTTTTTCAACTGACTTAAGATTCTGCCTGCCTTTGCTGTGATTTAAGTGATAGCTGCAGCTGTGGTGCTGTAGACTTTGAGTAGCAGCCTGTCCTTTTATCTTGTTTTTGTACTGAATTTTCGAAGGGTTCTTGGATGTAGAGATAGTCAGGTAATGGATAAGTTACAATGTGTTGGTTTTACTGTGTCACCTTGAAACAAGGTCTTCACTCTTGGAAATGAGCTATCCCCAAAGGTAGCACAGGAATGTTGGAGGTTCTGTTGCAGGAAGTCTCACCATACTCAGCTATCATAAACCACAGGTGAAAGCATGCCTATGAAGGCATTTCCCACCTACATGGAAAGTGGGTGTTTGGACCTTTTTTCTTAATATTTTGATATTAAAGATATTAATATCAAAATATTACCATGTTAAAGATACAGCAAACCCACAACTGAAATGCAAATGACTAGCTTTAGCTGAAATTCAAGTTCACACCATTTTATATTTTAATCATTACGTGCGAATAGTTGAAACCAAGTGGACATGCCTAAAATTAGAGTACATTCTCTGCTTAGGTGCTGTAAGGTTTCAGGCATTTGTTGGAATTATAAAGTTGCATCACTTATTTTTTAAGGCAGAGTGCTGAAAGTACTGAGCAAACCTGAAAGATTCCTGCTGTGGACAGATGTAATATCAGTTCCCATGAGACACCCCTCTTTAGCTGACATCAGTGTGTGGTGACCTACTCTAGGCTGGGCTTTAATCTGCTGCAGGTTGTAAGGGTGTTTTCTGAGAAACTTCAGACTAACCAACTAGGCATTCCCAAAAGCCCACCAAGAGCATTGAGAGTGGGACACAAAACACCTGTAGCCCTTAAAAGCCTGAGCTCCTCAGGGTCAGAGACAGAGGAGAAAATCCTTTGTCTGATCTCACAATAATGATTCAGCCAATGGCAAGAGTGGAACGGTTCAGAGAGGTGCAATCCAGATGGTGATGGTTCAGGATGACTAATGATTCCAGCAGACTTTTGTAAGGGGTGATGGTATAGTGTAGTTCAAGTGCTTGCACTGGCTGATAAAATGCTTAAAGCCCTTGCCAAGGAAATGATGTCAGCAAGCAGTCTGTCTTGGGAGATGGATCTCTGGGTGACAGTCTTGCTTAAAGTCATGGAATTTTCATCCACTCTGCTGTGCTGCCTGTTTTGTGTATTTTAATTATGTGTTTGTGTTTGGAAGAGGGTATGTTTTCACTTTTTACTGTTCCCCAGGCTTCATCCCCTAGGACACGTCTCTTTTCATGGGGAAAGTACTCACATTTTAGTGAAAAGATGCCAAGTGTCTGGCAGCTGTTTGTCCAAACAAGGGGACTTGTGAGATCAGGAGCTGACACTTGAACGCAATCACAGTTGTGTCTGTGCTCCTGGCTCCTACTTTGAGGACGTGGAGAATTCATATCCTCAATATTGTGTGATTCCTGTTGGATTTGGGGATTTCCCCCTGCTTTTAAGTAGTGTAGGAGGCCCACTGTATGGATTGCATCAGCCAGAGGTAGAACCCATAGGTTTCAATGGTTCAGCATTAAGAAACTTTCATAGGCCGTAAGGATGGACAAAGAACTTCTGTCTCAGAATAATTTATTGATAAAGAAATTTAAGATTATTTTTCTCTCCTACTTTTGATTTTTCTTGGAATTGTTTCGCTTGCTTGTGCAACAATGAAACAAAACCCAGGGTAGTAGATGAAAGCAGGAGTCCTGCTTTCATATCAGCCTTAAAAATAACCTGTCTATGATTAGATTAAAAATACACTAATTATCCACTAATGAAATAATTGCTTTGTTATGAATCTGCAAAAATCAGATTTTGGCATGATTTTCTGGTACTGAGTCATTCACATTAATATCTGTGATGTGGGGAGTGATGGCTTTTGACTGTGTCTTAAGACTGGTGTGTTCAAGCTGCTCATGTGGTATGTGATGGTGCAAGTAAATTCACCAGCTGCCGATCTGTCTGTCCCACCTGCCTGCTGGGGAGTGGGGAATAGTGGGAGGAGGCATGATGTGATCCAAGGTGGGGCAGGGAGCTGGGAGTAGTGCTTTTAATTTATTTCATATCAGTGACGGATGCTGGGCAGTCAGTGGTATGTGCTGGTATGGCCATAGCAATGTTCTCCCTGTTCACGTTGCACTACAGGTCTGAATGTCATGTGTTTCTGTTCAGGGCATTTTGTGCTGTTTTTCAGCTCTGTGTGATCAGCATGCTGGTTGCCAGCTGCTGTGGAGCTTATTGAAGTAAATCTGTATAATGCATGGAACTTGGAACTTTCTCCTAAGTGTCCGGTTTCCATGCCAGCTTTGTGGCTGGAGAGGAAGATCTCATTGCTTGCTTCTTCTGCTCCTAATGGGAAACCCTGTGAAGTCTGTAAGTGGGAGCTGGCCCCTGCAGTAAAAATCCACATTGAATTGCGGAGGGAAGGAGACATCCCGTGGGCTGCATTCAGGTCCGTGTCAGTCAACCAGTCAGTGTGTACATACAGACTTTCCATGGTTATTGATATTCTTATCAGGGCTTATCTCTGTTTTTGTTTTCAAATTGTTACATATTTACATCAGCTTCATCTGAATTGCTGCTGTGACAGAAAGTGCTTTTCCGTAGTCAACTATTTTACATTTTCCATTTTACTGTCTGGCTTTTTAACTACTTACAGTGTTTCTGTTTTCCATTTGTTTACACCTTGCTCCTGCCAAGCTTGTCTTTTATTAAAGATTTCAAAGCAGTTTTTTTTCTTTTGTATATACAGATTTGCAACTTCTTGAACACAGCACAGTCAAAAGAAGTCAAACCCCTTTAAAATCCCCTGCAATTAGCCAGCGAAGGGGAAGCAGGGGAAAGAATGGCTCCAATGTCTTTTGCTCATTTATTTATTTATTTTCCTCAACACTTGCAGCAAAAAACCATTCCTTTTTGTTTTATTAATGATGTGCTTATGAAATGAAGCGTTTGATGGTGTGCATTCGGAGCAGGCGGAAGGCAAGCTTCCCCACATCGTGCTGGCAGCGCACTCCCGTTCTGATCTGCAGCACTCTTAGTTTATTCCAGATGTAGGCTCGCTCTCAGCAGAGGCTGTCTGATGTACAATGGCTTCATGGTGGAGAAAAAATGGCCTGTGGGGACCTGCTGGAAGCTGCCAGTTGTATTCTCTATCCTCACTTGCGGTCTGTTACATAAGATGACCCTTCCCCTGTGGGCCCCTCCACTTTGCAATTTATTCCAAGTAGAATATTCGTTCTGTCTTTTAAAACATTTTAATTATTTGTAACCTAGGCACTTTGAAGTTGATCAGATTCAAGTGAAAAAATGCGGTCCAAAGGGCTACCTGCGTAAAACAGCCAAGTTGGGAGGAAAGTTGAGTCACTAAGAGTGATGTAACTGTGGAGAACAGAAATTAGCCATTAGTCCAGCTGCAGGCTGACTTGACCGTTTGTGTTTCTGCTTGCTGTGTGAGGGAAATAAGAAAGTGCAAGTCTGGAAGGGATTTCAAGAGATGACCCAATCTCATCGCCTCCTCCAAGACTGACTTTGACAAATGTTGGTTCATCATGTCCGTGAAATCCTTTGTTGGGAGGAATCCATGTAGGCAGGGCTGCTGCTGCTGCCTGGGATTACAAGCAAAGTCCGTGGGGTGGATCTGGGCAAAGTTAAGGTTTGTTTAAGTCCCTAACAATGAATTTTTTCTTCTTACGGCTTAGAAACTCTCAAAGCAAGCATGTCTTTCTGAGTGTCCATCTTGGCCAAATCTCAGGTGAATTGCATGATATTTTCTGCATTGCCATATACAAGTATTCATCTCATGTTATGTCATGAGCCTGTTCTCAAGTGCTGCAAACGGTGCTTGTGACCTGCGTTTGGCTAAGGGATATAGTTTAGTCTGCTAAGCAGTAACCAAGGCTGGATATCACCTGATCCCTGGCTGTAGCAGGAGCTGGTAGTGCCTTGCTCTGTGTCCTTGATGAGGATTTCTGGAGTTTGAGACTGAGCTGGCATTAGCACATCTGTGCTTTGTGTTTGAAATGCTTTTGCACCAAGAGCTGTGAGCGCACATGTACAGATTTCTTGTGTCACTGGTGAACAAAAATGGGGGGAGGTTATTCTGAGTTATTTATAAGTGAAGCTGTGAGAATTATTCTGAGAGGATGGGAAAATTCAGATGTTAATAGAAATGTGGAACTGTCAGCAGCTGAGCAGCAACTGGAATCATGCAGCTGATCAAAGAAAAGCAGTCAGCATTTAAACTCGTCCTCTGGACAGGGATTAAGCAGGCTCCAAGGTCAGTGACATCACACCTGCAAAATGCCAAATCTAACTACACTTGGATTTTCCTTTGGGTATTGCAAGTCTCTGGAGTAGAGTGAATGCACTAGAATCCTAGCTTTCATTTAAAGACTAAGTGAGCTAGTAGTCTTTTTTTCATTAAGGAAAGCTTGAAAATAGGAGACTTCAAAAATTTTTGAAAGTAAACACATTCATTACTACCTTTTTTTTTCTTTTCTTATATTTTAAAGCATTTAGGCTTTGTGTAGTTGAACCTGGGAATCCCCAATAACTCAACAAAATCAACTTTAAGTAAAATTTAAATGCATTTATAAATCCTTGGAGTTGGTACAGAGCTTTGTTATTGAGGCTTTTGTGTGATGAACTCACATAAGATACACGTTCAAAGCAGCACCTTTGTTAGTCAGCTGTGAACTATCCCATGCTGCTCTGTACAAAAGACACAGCAGCTTCATGGGGAGGGAAGGGGAGTTCTGCTGGACACCCCCTTTCTCCAGAGGCCTCAAGGAAAGCCTGGTACTCTGCTTTTTAATACATAGCTTTCAGAATCTGGGAGTAGCATCTCTCAGAGGTATATGTGTGTTGGTGGGGGGCATTTGCTTTCAACGCATGGTAAAGTGAAGAGCTATGAATGTTTTATGAAGAAAAGGGAAAGAACAATGAGGGGTTCTGATTTCCAGCTAACAACGCTGAGTTGTTTATTCCCAGTGAAATTACTGCAGTTGACCAAGGACTGAAGGACCAGCCTTTTCTTACACAGGAGTTGGAGACAGTGGCATTTGAAAATGAGTGAAAGAAATACATATTTGGACATGTGCCAGATGGTTTTGTTGTCTTTACTATTGATGTGTTTTTCTGCCCATGTTTGGACTGAGTAGCGCTTTACTTAGCAAGTGCTTTTGATTACTTTGCAAGGGCTTTTGATTTTAGTGGGCATTCAAAGGGAATGAGATTGGTGCTTGCATAAAGAGCAGCAGAGTCTTGCCATTTGCTCTTATTAAGTGCTCTGTATATGAATATTTGAGAATTGGTCAGTTAAGAATAAATTTGGGAATTTTTGCAATAAAATGTGTGATAGTGAAAAGTGCTAAGGAGTGCAAGCTAGGCGCATCATGAGCCTTGGCGTAACTTAAGTTCCAAAAAGCTTTTGCAAATCGTTAAAGGCATTTTAATGACTGCATTGTTAAACTTTATTGGAAAGTCTGCTCCCAAACTGGGTTTAACAACGGGACATTCAAAGTGGCATCTTATGAGGAGAATGAATCTCAGCCTGGGCTTGGTTGGGGGATGCAGAGAGATTTTATTTCTCTTTTGTACTGTCTTCATTATGTGTGCAAGGTACTGCATAGCAGTGAAACATCTCTGAAGCATTTTCATGCTGTAGTTCTGTTTTTTAACTAGATAAATATAGTTGACTTCTGGCCCTGCATTTAACACAGTGTCTCATGTGTCACTCCAATTTATTTTAAAGCATCCTCTGTCCTGACATGTCCTGTTATTCAGCAGGAGACTAGGCTTTTATGAAGGCATTGAAGATCCCGGTTAAACCTGCTGGGATATTGCCCATGTTATTGCCCAGCAACTCTTTGAAGTTAACAAATTACCCACAGGTGTCTGTTTTCAGGCTCAGACTTTTAGGTTACCTCTTGTGGAACCTGATTTGGTTTTTTCCTTTCTCCTACCTGTGGTCTAAAGGCTGGGATTCATGAATATCATTGTTGTTGTTATTATTAACATTCATCTTAACATCAGTAATGTTAGTATTGATCGTTATTAATTATTCTTGTTATTTTTCACTTTATTCTTAAGATGTTGTAGATACTGACCTCTTTGTTCCTTTATCTGAAAAGGTCATATTTTAAAAGTTTGGGGATCAAGTGGAAAAAAACCCCACATTTTCTTCACTTAATACTCTAATAAACAACAGTGGCCTAAAATCTGCGGGTTGCTGCCACAACCCTTGGATTTGCCAATATATTTAGCCATTCTCCTTCTCAGAAACAAGCAGCAATTTGTGCATGCTCTTCACAGTTTGCTATGAAATTTTAATCATTTTTGCTACTTGGGCGTTTGGGTACTGTGAGAATGTTACTTGTGCGCATAACACACCCAGTCAGAAATAGCTGACCTGGTGCCTGGTGACTACAACACATGGCTTAAAAATTGCCTCCAAATTGTGCATTTTGCTGTCATGCAAGCTTGAAAACTTCCAAGGGTTTTTCATAATTCTGTAGTCCTGGTTCTTCCCCTCTCTGACAGTGTCGTGGCAACTGTCTTACTTGTCTTGCTTGCTTGTTTTTCTGTTTCCTTTTTTGCTCTGCTGATAGTATCACACTTGTGTTTCCTTGTGCCCAGTCCTGCCAGGAGGACTCGTGGGAGCTAATTGCTGCTTTGCATTTCATATTGCTCTGGAGTTTGTAAACCGATTTTTGGTTAAATCTTTGCACCAATTAAAAATAACCAAAACCAATAAAGGTGTCCTGAACATTGCTTATTATCTTGTTCATACTGAAAGTTATTCTCCACGGTGGGTAAATTTATTACTTACAATCTGTGGGACAGCTGTCCAGTACGAAATACTTGAATGGCAGCTTATAATTTGAAGTTGGTGGTTTTTTTCCTATGTCTCAAATCCTGCAAACCCCTCTGGAGAGGGAAGCACTGCTGCCTGATGTGAGTCTGTGAGTCTGCAGCAGCTGCTGGACCACCTGATGTTCAAGGTCCCCCTTGAACCACATCTTGCTCCTCTGCAGCCCTGCACGACTCATCCTTGAGTTTTGGCGAAGGGGTTTGAGGCCACTGGTTGCTCCAGGAAAGATCAGGGTATTGAGAGCAGCCCTCTGCGTGGGGCTGCATCAAAAAAGCTGCCAACACCCCTGCAAGGAAACTTCTACATGCTGACCCTGCTCTGTGCTGCCTCCTCCTTTCTGCCTCCTTCGCTTGGACCACAGCTAACACAGCAAAGCTCAGCGGAAACACCAGTATAGCTTGGGCTATACAGGTGTGTGGTGATGGGCAACAAGGTGCTAAATAGCTCCCTCCTGTACCCTCCCAGCCTTCTCTTGGTCTTCCAAATCCAAATTGAAGGACTTTCTGCACGTTTTCTCTCAGCGAGAAGGTTGCCGTATATGGAAGATGCACATCCTGAAGGGGACGGACGGGCTGGGAATCCAGATAACAGGAGGCAGAGGGTCGAAGCGGTCCCCTCACAGCATCATCGTCACCCATGTGGAGGAAGGCGGCTCTGCACACAGGTGAGGCGACAGTGGTGCCTTTGACAGTGGTGGGTGTGATGGAATATCCACAGCCATCGCTGTTATCTGGGTTCATGAGAAGAGTTTAGCGGTTTTGCCCTCCCATTGTGTGAGGGTGAAAACATGGCATTGTCAGACTAAAAATTTATTTTGTGTTTGATTACTGAAGATTCTTCTAGAAGGTTTTGTCCAAAGTGTAGACAAATCAAACACTTCCTTGGTGGTGGAGGGAAAACCAAGGAGCCTGATGGCTTGTAGGGATTTTCCCCCAAGTCCCTTTTTGGAAGATGTGCCTTTCCTGTGTGATCAGTTTCTCAACCTCAGGGTGCTCACTGACAGCCCTGCTGTTCTAGATGGGATGGAGATGGGGCTTGCTGCTGTTGCCTGACCTAGTCCAATGAGTCACGGAGAAGACTTTACAGGGTTTCAGCCCTGGAAAGAGGATGAAATGCCCCTGGTTATAACAATGATTTCCTGTAGGCACCTTTCTGAGCGCCTTTTTCTTGGGAGTAATACTGCACCGATCAGTGGCTTAGCTTAGTGGGATCATATGTTGTCCGTGCCTCCACAATCCCACCACGTTCCACCAGAGCCCGGCACTGTGGTAGAACCACCCTGCAGCTCCATGTTCCCACTCTGTTTCTGCAGGGATGGCAGGCTGATGGCCGGTGACGAGCTCCTCATGATCAACGGGCAGTCGCTGGTGGGGCTGTCCCACCAGGACGCCGTGGCCCTCCTCCGCTCGGCCGCTGGCCTGGTGCAGCTCGTGGTCTCTAGCAAGGTACAGACATCTCCTGGGTGGTCTCACAAATGTACATCCACAAATGTTTGTGCAAGTGCTACGTGAAAAGGGTGTATTTTCCATAGGGAATCACGTGTGCACATTTGCTGCTCTAAATTTAATGTGCAACAAGGGGAAACACATCAGTAGCTGCCATAAATCTGTGACAAATCAGCACAGTATAGACCAAATTAATGATTTGCTTGTACTGTCACTGTCACTCAGTGTGCAGATGAGTATTCATGCAGACGTTACCTAAGCTTCGGCCAGAACATTTTCTTAAAATTATATGCTAAGTAAAGCAGGCTGTTTGGAGCCTCTTCTGCTTCCTGCATGCACAGCCTGTGTACCTCTCATCTCTGTCATATCTGTGTGCCTGAGATTTCTTGATGATGATCTCTTGGCTTGAGTTCCTTTTTTTGTCCTTGTTAATAGCGTGGAGTGGAGCTCTTACAGATAAAGGAACTTGAAATTTCAGGGAAATGAGAGTGGAACTCATTTATCAGTTGGACTCTTTGTTCTCCCTTGATCACAGAAGAGGTTGAGGGGATATTACACAATATTTTTCTTCTTTGTTTAAGAAAATCCTGCTCACCTCTATTTGCTCTTCTCCATGGATCATATCCTGCTTCTCCTGGACCTGGGTTGCTGCAGGTGTTTGGTGGGTGGCCAGTCAACTCCCAAAAGCACCCAGGGATCTCAAATTAGGACCTGCCTGCAGAGTGGGGGTTGCCAGTGTTTTTGTGGTGGTGACAGGAGCATCTCAGCCCAAACAGAGCACTCACAGACCTGCATTTCCAGGATTTCAGCAAGCCACTGTGTCAGTATTTTTAAATGTTTTCTTAGCTTCACCTTCAGATTTCCCCAGCCATCTCAAAGCAGGTTTCTGTAGCTTTAATGTCTGGATGCTCTTAAGGCTTCCCTGGATGCTGCAGGTGCATGTTTGTCAAGAAGAGGCTCTATTCCACCATATTCAAAGTGAACAATCTGTGACTTCTCTAACTTTTCTGTTTAACACTGAAGTTCATTGCAGATGTTCTTAAGGGTCACAGTCTGGTATTAACCCCACAAGTGTTTATTCTGGAAACACCACACTTTGACCTGAACTAGGTACATTTTGTGTTTCCTTTAGACATCTGGACTATGCTAAAGCACAAGGCAGTAGATGACATTTATTTCTCCTTAAAATTAAGTGCTTGTTCCTATGGTGACCTCATCAAAATAATCATCATGCATAAGCTTAGGGCATAAAACTTCACTTTCTTGATCAGGCTCTGAATCCGCTTGTCCTGTGCTTTGTGCACTTGGACAGTTTTTATGTCCCTAGAAGGGGGACTTGGAAAGGCAAGCAGGAGAAAATACAACCTATGCTGTATTTCTGGCAGCCCCAGAAAAGGTTAGATAGGTGAAGTGTTTGCCAGCAGCTCCCTATGGGCATTATTTATTAGTATAGGAATGCAGCCTTGCCTTTTGGTCTGGTGAGTGATCAGTAACACAGAATTTGTTCTGAAAGCAACAAATGAGTCTGTCTGGCCACTGCTTTTGGCTGAGGCACACGTTTGCCTGCCAGAAAACATGGCAAAAACTGGAAGCTGATGCTTAAGCATCAGGACTGAGTTGGTAGAGGATTGATGGGTCAATTTTCATTGTATTGTCTTAAGTAGGGTTGTCAGTGTATTATTCTTACATGTCTAGGTAGATAAACATGTGAAGGGGACATCCATAGGGAGGGAACAGGAGCACAAGGTGTGATTTGGGATGCAGTGGAATGAGTAATGAGGTCTGTCAAATCTCAGTTCACACTCAGTGGTATTTACTAAACCCAAATTGGGGAAGAACAGGCTGCTCAAGAAGCATTCATTTTAAATTCTTCTTTATGAAATCTAAATGTTTTAAACATGTATTGGCCTATGTTTACTATGTATACACCTTAAAACCAAGCCTGCTTTTTATAACCAGACCATTGAAGTTTGACCACATGGAAGTGTGTAACACGGGGAGGATTACCAGGGAGCTCACACTGAGCTGGTGAGCTGGAGCAGATTTACTGTGCCACTGTATCGTTTCTACACACGATATAATATGTTGTGTTGTCTCTCGGGTAGGAATCTTCTGAAGGAGATCTTCTGAAGTATCCATCTACCAGTTTGCCAGACTTGCTTAGCACTTGCTCAGTCCAAGACTCTGTCTCTTGCACTGACAATAAGGAAAATGAAGAGCCGGAGGAAGAAGATGGGAAAGGAGTGAATGTGTCTCCTGAAAAACTGGTTGCTGTAAGTGTGGTTTTGGTGTGACATTTTTACTTTCTCTCTCAAAGTCCATTTGCATCTGTAACATTCTTCTACAGCCTGACACGGAGCAGGTCCTTGGGACCTGGCAATCCCATCCCACCCAGCCCTTCTCTGCTCAGGATGTGGGGGAGAAGCTGGAAAGGGGGTTGGCATTTACCACAGCCCCTGCCATCTCTGAGCTGCAGCAAGGCAGCAGCACAGGGAGCAGGAGCTCTTGAGATCTCCAGCCTATGTCGCAATCGTGGTTTTGTTTTTCTCTTTGATTGTTTTCCACCCACTTCCACTGCTTTTGTTGGATCTGATGCAAAGTCTCTTGCCGTGCTTACGCAGTTACATGCTCTGCTTTCCCCTCCTTTTGTAACAAAACTTCTTTAACGGTTTATGATCCAAGTCTTGAAGTTTGTACTTGAAGCCAACAGACACCTTGGAGGAGGGACAGGAATTTCTGGCTGTTAACCATAGCTGAAGTTCTGCTGAGTAAATGCTGCCGGTTGATAATCTCACTTGCATTCCCTTCAGGGCTGCATTAAGAAGAGATTAAGTGGGTTATTGTTATTTATTTGTAATGCAGCAGCTCTATGAAACTTTATAGGTCTCCTGGGCCTCTCTTGTAGGGTACAGACAAAAAATAAAGTGGTGTTTCTAATCAAAACAGCTCATGGACTGGTTTTCCAGCAAGGGAAGGCAGGTGGATTCACTTGAAGCTTTTATCTTTTCTTATTTTCTATTCTTGTCTTTCCCTCCCACTCTTTTCTGTGACAATTAAAATAAACCAGTTAAACCTTTGGATGGCTCAGATATGATATTGATTGGGTGATTTGGTTTGATTTTATGTTCTTACACTTAACCTGTGCAAAAAGGATGGTCCCCAGGATGAGTCTCATGTTGCTGGTGTTCACTTCCTATCTGCCTGTCATCTCTGATTTACTTTGAGTCAATGTTTATTGACATAGCCACTCTCACAGAGCTCAGTACTCTGATAAATTTTGTTATTTCTTCACTGTCTTCTCTTCTGTGTGCCAGGGTGCCTTTTTCAGGGGACAGAGGAAAAAAACAAATAAATGTGGGATGCTTAGCATGCTGGTGTTAGTGTAGTGTTTGTGTGTGAACTTGAGTGGGCATCTTTTGACTATCAAAATACTTTGAATTCTTCTACATATCATGCTTCCCATTCTGGTAAATTCTAATAAGGCTATGGCTCAGCAGCACTGAAATATAAAAATCAATTTTGACAAAATTTAATTATGTGTGGCTTCAGGATTAAGTTCCCTGACATTCCAGTGACTCTTTCAGCACACACTAGGAATTATTTGTCACTTGGTTTGCTCATATCTATTCCAACAAGGCTCTGCCTGGTTGCCAGTGATGGCTTTTTTTATCAAATGTGTCCTTTCCAGATTAACATAGTGCTTAGGGAAGCTCAAGATGGTTGAGGTGCACATGACCATGAGGAAACAGCTGAATGAGCCTCCCAGAGCCGTTCAGCTTGGACTTGAGTTTAGAATCTGCCCTGATGTCCATTCCAGTGCCACTGCAACTGGCAGTGGTGGTGGCCACAAACTCAGATCCAACTGAATTTGTCTGCCTGTTAGGCACTCTCACCCCGGATGCCAATAGCTCTGCTTTCAGAATGTATCATTGGAAGGTTGAGGGGAAATCACTGAAATCTGGGTACAATAAACAACTTAGAAGAGTAGCAGCAGGATTTTTTTCATTGTCTTTTCTGCTTTTATTATTTTCTTTTGTTCAAAGGATGTAATTTAAAGAAATATAATAAGTTATTGGTGACTTTCAAGACCTCTTCTGTTTTTGCTTGATCTGCAGATGTAATCATTGCTTTTCTGATCCAAAGCACAGAATGTGCTTGTGTTCCCCTTTCAATTGCTGTGTCAGCCTTGGAGTGCAGGCAGGGTGCTCTGCAGCTTAGGGTGGGCAGTCTGTACTGTGTAAACCTCCTAGCTTTACCTTCATTCTCATCCGTCCCACTCAGGTCCAGGCAGCCTGAACTGACCTGGGCTGTGCAAATACTTCATACCACCAGGCAGGGCAGGGGAAGGTAAATGTATGGAAAAGATAAAATTCATGTGGCTTTTTTCCACCTGACAAGACCAGGGGGGATTTTTCATACCTAAGTTTAGAAGCTGATTTCTAGGCCAGTATGAAATCAAAGCACCACAAGATTTTATTTTTAAATAAATATACATGTATAGTCCAACAGATTATTGCAGAATTGCCTTGGAAATTACTGCTCTTTGCTGCTCTCTTACTTTTGATGATATTCATGTGTCTTCTCTTTCTCTCACATATATTCCATTATATCTGTACTGTAGATAGGGGATGACAGTGTGACTGAGGATTAAAGCAGGAACTAAGATGGACTATTTTTAATCAGTGCAAATCTAATTGTATTTGACTTTCAGGATGGATGGTACTCAAGGTCTGGACCAGGTAACTGAGGCTGTGATCTCAGTCTAAGAGTCAAGCGTCTTAGATTTGAAGCTGATTCTCAACTCAGCCCTGCCCAGGAGTTACCTTTCTCACCTCTGACGAGAGGTTAATGGATTTTCTTGTGTGCTCTGCGGGGCTTTGGAGGGACTTAAAGGGAAGCTGTCCAGTGCTGGCTGGTTATGTCATAATGGGTAATTCAAATTGTTTTATTGTCAGCTGAGGCTTCACTGTCTCTTTTCCAATCCAGAACAATGTCTATCTAATTCTTAAACAAGTCTAGAAGACACCAAAAAACTTGCAGGAGCTGCTAAGTTTGTCAAAGGTATCCTGTCATTTACATTTCTATTAATATAATTCACTGCTGAATATTCAGAGCCATAATTAATAAACCTGATGGACTTGCTGCTTTAGCACCTGATTGCCTAAAGGCTCAACCAGGCAGAAAAAACAATCACTTGGAATGAAGGTATGTATTCAAATCTTCATCCTTTTAGCTACTTAGAACTCAGTTGGACTAGGCTGTTGAGGAGACTGATGTCAGTTGTCTCTGTTTGAAATGGGACACCCACCCCCACAAGGTCACTTCCAACCTGGCTTATTTTAAAAATCTTTGAAAAAATAATATAAATGAAAATTATCTTTTCTAGATGCAGGTGGTTAAAAAATTTCCCCATGAGCAGTTGCTTTTTTCAACTCTCAAGTTCTGCTGTAGCATTTTCAGACAGGGAAATAGAGTGTGAGCTAGTAAGCTTCTGCAGGACACAGCAGAAGAGTTTAGTGACACTGGAAAACTGTAATTTAAGAGAAGTATCACTTTAAGTCTTACTTGAAAGTCCACTTGTTAAGTTTCATTAATGAAAATAGTATAATACAATTTAAATGGAGTTCTGCTCTGTCTAAATGGAGTCTCTTTATGTAAAACCCTGTTTACATGAAACATGCCTTAAAAGTTTTAACTTTATTAAAAAGACTTTAGCTGCCAGGCAGAAAAAGGATTACATTAATATCCTTAAAGCGCATTTCTTTCAGGACTAGTTTGTCCAAAACATTCCTTAACTTCAGAAACAAAACACTGGGCCACAGAGTTGTGTTGTCCTAAATGGTCCTGAGATTTTGGAGATTTTAAACTCCTCCACTCCAATCTATATTTTGTGCGGTTGACACAGCTATTCTAAAATGTCATTATTTATATCCAAGTGCAAAATAGGATAATACGATAGTATTTGCCTTGGATGATTTATTTTTAATTCTAATTCACTTTTCCTAGTGTTTCAGTTGCTTGAAATTGAATCTGTCACTGCATTGCTGGCTGGAGCAACCTGGGGAGTGAACTCTAAAGAGAAAGCTCATATACCAAGAATTTGCAAAGGGTCCAATGATTTTGGGGGATTTTTGGTCTCTAGACAGAAGCATGTGCCATTCTTAGTTGCTTCAAAAGTAACTTGCCTTTGTGTGGTTCAATATCTGATGGTCTGACTACTTTTAAATGTTCAGCTTCAGTGACCAGTGACCATATTAATGGCTTGAAATTCCAATAGGTTGGTAAACACAGCAAGAGGATATCTGCCTTGCAAGGTTTGGATCTGTAGTTGCTGGAGGCAGGGATGGAAGGCTGGGGACTGCTCCTCTGTGCTTAAATCCTGTGTTCTCCCTGGGCATCTGCCATTCCTGATGGTGGAGGCAGGACTGTCTGAACAGAGCCGAGTCTGTTCCATGCAGGATAGAACTGTACAAAAAAGAAAAGGAGTTCGCCGTTATCTCTTCCTTTTGAGAGAGCACTGGGAAGGGAATTTGCCTCACTGTGCTCAAGCTCACCATGCAGGCAAGCCCTGGGGACACCATGTCTGGCAACACCCCCAGCTGCGTGACCCTGTGCTGTGGAGTACCAGGGCCTTTCCACTGGTGTTTAATCATTTTGAGATGACCTGAAGGGTGTGATGTGTGCCTTCACGTCAGTGCTGGGCGCGTTGCACGCAGAGACGGCCCTGACCCTGCAAGGTCTTCACCCTCCTACCAGCAACAGAAACAGGATGTCTCCTGTTAAAGGTTCCTTGCGTGATCTGGGCTACCTGAGCCCTGCCAAAACCCACTTGTGGTTTTCATGCAAGACATGTAGCTGAAAGGGGATAAATAAACCTGTTTGGAGAATGGGAAGAATTGCATTTATTTAACTCTGCTTCCTCTCAATTTGTAATTATTTTTTCTGTGCTGTAGGACTGACTAGTTGTTTTCTGCCATGAGCCTTTATGTCTTACCGGGGAATCCATGCATAATTACCTGTAGCCATGCAAGCATAATGAAGAACAGGATAACAATGCCATAACTTTAAAAACAGTCTTGGGGTCAAAAGTTCTTCTGGAAGCACTGGGAGGGAATTTCAGAGAAAACATTAGCATTGAGAAGGAGCAGGAAGCATAACTCAACAATTAAATGTGTGCAGGGCGTGGAGAGGGGCCCTCGTTACTTGAGTACTGGAGTGTTTGTTCCCATTAGGGCACTGCAGTCTCAACACAGGCTGTAGAAACATGGCTCACTCCTCAAACATGGCTGGGAGAAAAGCAAGAAAAAGATTTTCCTGGCAGAAATTTGCTTAGCAATGAAAGGTTTTACTTAAGGTGAGGGAAAAGGAAGAAAGTGAAGAGCCTACTGTGGGGCTTTTTTATGTACTGGGAAGGATTCAACAAGTCTTTTTCTCTTTGTGATGGTGGCTGGCAATGTCTGCAGATAGTGCCCTGTACCACATCACCCTTGGAAGGGGCAGGCAAGAGCAGGGTCCAGCTGCACCTTGGCATGGCTCAGAGCTGCTGCTCAGCTGTACATGCTGAATTTGTTGAAAGTCTGGATATACTGTACCTTTCTGAGGTACAGTCTTTTTCAGCATATCAATGGGTCTGTGCCCATGCAATGCCCTTAACTCATGGTGTGGCTGATGAGACACACTGGGTCCTACAGTGACTCCAGACCAAGTTTTCAGAGTAAATATAGTTAGGAATTCGCGCAAGAGAAAATGACAAAATGCTTGGAGACCAAATCTTGTTCACACAGTGTATGTTGTTTCTAGAAGCCCTATCACATTAAAATAAACAATTGCATTTGGACTTGTTGAGGGGGGTTGCTCAGCTATGGGCTTGGTTGTGGTGGTGTGACTCTGGTCAGGGCTGGGGGAAGGTGTTGGCACACATCACATGAGCTGGGGGAGGAGGACGAGTGCTGAAAGGCCTCCAGGGGTGCAGTGTCACTGAATTACTGTTTTTCACACATTGTAAAATTCACCTGTCAAGGAGTTCTTCATGTCAGGAGGGAGCTCCTCAGAGCACTTGCATTGCATCGTTCCTTGTGCCTGGCCCCCAGCCCTTCTGGGCCTTTTCCTACTGCCTCCATCCTAAAGGCAAGATCAGAGAAAACTCTTTCAGCCAGGGGCCAGTACTTGAAGGGTTCTCTGTAGATGTGATGCAGTCTGCAAATCATGAAATACCTCCTATTGCTTGGGCTGGTGGAAGCCCAAGTTTCTTAGTTGACCATAAATGTCCAGTGTTACAATTTTTGCTCTTCCCGTGTGATATATTTGAAAGCTGAGTCAGCAGAGTAGTAGAAGCACAAGTTTATCTATGGTACAGGTTCTGCATGGTCTTTGTTTTTGTGAATGAGGGCTTTTCCCATAAAGCATCAGATACAGTACACCCTGTCTCTCCTTTGGCTGTTTGGATAACTGCCCAGTTTTGAAGGAGATGAACTGCCTTTGACAAGCTAAAAATAACACTCTCATGGCACTGGAGCAAGAGAAATGCTGTTACAGCCATGCGGTTCACATACATTAGCAGAAGAATGATTCAGGCTCTAGAACTTTTGAATTAGTGTGAATAGATATTCACAGTACCACATCTGCAAATTTTTGACTGTGTACACTATCCAGTCTTGGTTGGGATCAGGTAAAATTCACTTCAGATGTGCTACACAGCATCTATAATGTATGAGGCATCATACATTGATCCTTGAAGATGCAGGTATGGAAGGCACTTAATTCTGACATATTCATATCTTCTTGTATACTTAGGATGGTATAAAATGCCAATTTGGAGCTGAAATCCAAAGCTCCCACCAGTGCTGTCATGGGAATGCTCTCTGCAGCTGTTGGTTGACATCAGTATTAAGAAGTCTTGTTTCATTCTCAGGAGAACTGTTTATTTTGAAGAGTGATTATTGCATATTTTGTCCCTCACTGGGAAATAAAAAAATTGTCATTAAAAAAAAAAATAAGTAATTTATTGTTTGTTATGATGTAAAAGCTCCAGATCTGTGCTAAGCCATGAACTGAGCATGTATTAAACAAAATAATGGAGTAGCTGAACCAGCTTTCACACTGCTTGAGTTCCATGTTTATCATACACTCATGGTATCCCTTAGGTCTCTGCTGTTTACTAAGACTGGTCTTCTGGGATCTCTCTGTAGCACGTAGAGACATCTCGTGGGCAGTGACTAAACTGCATGGAAAGCATGTGTCCTGCTTTTTTGATGTTTGTGGGGGGGAAAAGGATAAAGCATAAAAAAGAGAACAGCAGGGATCTGTTTGTGTGCATTTGATTTCCTTTAGCACAAAAGCTGTTTCTAGTGAAAATCATAATATACTGCAGAAGAAGAGTAATCTGGTCCAAAAATGATTGGGAACTGTTTAGCTGGGAGCATCTTACTGTTTCCAAGGCATGTGTTGTCTGTGATATGTGCTTCATGGAAAACTTGGCTGTGTTAGCCATTTCCTGCATTTCTTCCTATTTAAAAGGGTATTTTTTAGAAGTTTTTTCTCTTCAAAACATTATTAATATTTTTACTGACTCTCTGGATATCTGCAAATGGAGTGTACTTTGCTTAGCTGCAGCTCTTGTGACCAGTGAATGAATCATTGGAGCCACTGCAGCTGTGACCTTGCTTCATCAAGAACCTGCCAGCGTGCTCGGAACAGTGGTCAACGCGTGGTGGCTCCTGTTGTCAAACACAGTCAAGAAGGTTTTGGAGAATCTTGTAAGAAATAAAAAGAACGTTACTGAAGATGAGAGTAGCTCAGCTCTGTCATAGTGCATTTCTAGTCTGTTTACAGAGTGGGCGTGGGCAGATATTGCTGCTGTCTTTGTGCTGGTGAATGCCAGATTTTGTTTCTTCTGAAGGTTTGTGTGTGACTACTCTGTAGATTTTGAGAAGAGACACAAAACTGTTGGGGGCTTGTGTTTCCTGAAGTGAATAGTAATTCCCTGTTCAGCAACTGCTGCATTATACTGAAGGCTTAGGGTGCTTTTGTGTGCAGGCATTTGTAAAGTGGCAAACTAGACATCACTTTAAAAGCTTTTGTTTTATTTGGCATTTCCACCGATTCAGAAAGCTGGGCAGCTCCAGTTCTTGACTGTTTATCAGATTTCCTGATCTCTTGCTGTACATGGACCAAGAGTTTTCCAACACTTTCTTTAAAATGAAGTAAAGGAGGACTTGGGTTCCTGTCCTCTTTGGCTGGGCAGGAGGAAGTATGGGCTGGGCTGCACCTCGTGGTACCAGCATGTGTAGTTCCAAGGTGAGCTTCTGGGGAAGGTGGTGGAGGCTTTGTTTCACCAGTGCAGCCGAACACAGCCCAAGTTTGAGCCCTCCCAAGGTCTCCCTGGTGAATGTGCAGAACTGCTGTCCACCCTGTCAACTTTGCACCAGGGGACAACCAGGGCTCTGGTTTTTATAGAGGTGCCAGTTCAAGACACCCAGTTACTGCTAATGTGGAGATGATGTTTCATCTCTTTTCCTCCATCCCTGGCTCCAAGTGGTTCTTTGCTTTTGTGTCATGAAAGAGAGGAGCAGCAATGCAAATACCCTTTCGAAGAGGGGAGTCCTCTAGCTTGCACCAAAAATTGCTGAGTCTGGATTTAATTTGGAGTTCTTGTGAGCCTCGTGTTTAGGGTGCTCCCTGGACTTTGCTATGTTTTGGAAGAATGTGCTATGTTATGGAAGAATGCCCCTGCGTGCTGCAGTCCCTGATGCAGTGTGTCCCCATTCATCAGCTTCCTTCTAGAATCTGTGTGGCTTTGTGCATGTCCTAAAACAGAGTAGTAAGGCATGGAGAACTCAGTGCTGTCCAAGAGTAGAAAATCCATGTCCTCTGTATTACTTGCAATGTTAATTCTCGTAAATTACAGTGCTGCAGTTTGTAATTTATCTGTGAGATGGATTCAATTAAAGTGAAAAAGAGCTAATTTAAAAGGGAAGGTATTTTACTTTCTGTGCAAGGCAAAGGGGCATGTGGAGTTCCCTGCCTAGCAGATACATTTAAGGCTTAAGGCGTGCTGTGCTCCACAAAGCGATAAGTAATTGCACAAATAACTGAAACAGCTATAATTATACCAGATCGTGGAAAAAAAATCTTGAAAATTTTTTGAAAGGTTAAAGGCTTTAAGGCATCAGGTTGTCTCAAGGGACTAGGAAGAAAGACTTTGTGCAGGGAACAGGTGAAACTTTGCTTTGGATGTTCGGGACATTGCTCTGAAGAGTGAGTGGTGGCTCCTGTTGAGGTCTGTTGGGTTCCTCCTAATAGCTGCCCCACAGATAGTAGTATTGGGGCAATTCATGGTTAAATTTTTGGGGTAGTACTGCTTAAGGAAAAATTTTCATGGCCGGAGACCAGGACAGAATGTGAATGGGAGCTGAGAAGATGTGGAGTTTTCCCATGGAGCTTTTGATGGTTCACAGCCATTCTTCTTTCACGTCTGTTCTGAAGAAGGGCAGTAGTCTTGCTGGTGGACTTGCTTTACCAGTGCAGGAAGAACAGAACTGGTTATGCTGCAGACTTCTCAGCCTGGTTCTTGCTGCTTCACTCCCAAACCGCCAGGATAAACTGGTCTGCATGCTGCTGGCACTCCTCAGCAGAGCCAGCCAGGCTGTGCCATGGGGAATCAGGTGGGCTCACTGATGGGAAGGGCAGCAGCTGAGGAGCTCTGCAAGGGCAGCAGAAAAGCAGTTTGCTTATTAAATTGTATCAACCTCTGTGTGCAGTCTTGTTTTTGTAGATCGGCAAGGGATTGCCAAACTGTTCGCGGTTAAACAGTGCAGACTGTCATAATCCTTCTCCTCATCTCGCCCAATTAAGAGCCTGGTCATGCTGGAGCTTTGCCCAG
Source organism: Prinia subflava (assembly GCF_021018805.1). Classification (NCBI taxonomy): domain Eukaryota; kingdom Metazoa; phylum Chordata; class Aves; order Passeriformes; family Cisticolidae; genus Prinia; species Prinia subflava. Next base: position 83,450,846 of record NC_086283.1, on the reverse strand, counting down.
GCGAGGACTCCGAGGGCAGTTGTTCCTTCTGGTGCAGTGCCAGGACCATGTGTCCCTGATAGTGCTGTTTCCTTTGAAATCAATTGAGATGTCACCGTCACTTGATCCCAGAGCTACTTAATGAACTGGCAAAATGGGCTCTATTTTTAGATCTCCCTTCAAACTACTGTGCATGTTAAAGCTCCCCGTGTCCTTAACGCTGGGATGGCATTGGGAGGGATTTATTGGTTTAGTTTAATATGAGACCTACAGGACTGAAATAATAAGCTTCATTTCCTTGAAAGTGAGGAAAATTAAAATGGCATGGTAAAATCTGGGCAGCTACTTTGAGACAGTAAAGCGATATATTCATGGCCAGAAGGATAAGGTGGAGCTGGGCTTTTCTTCTTGTCTAGATTATGAGAGAGCCAAAGATTACAGACACACGCCTTTGATGAGTTCTTGCAGGCTTTGTAGATCAGATTTCTAAGTGTTTTCTGAGTATGATAAAACTCCTGGTGGTTTATTAGGCAAGTCCAACAACTTAAAGAATATCTGCTTCATTGCAAATGCTAGTGTCTTCCTCTACGTGTTTATAATTAGTGTCAGAAAAATTCTTCTGCTAAAATTAAAAAAACAAAAACAAACAAAAAACCACACAGATAATTTAAATGTTTTTAATGACACAGGTAATTTAAATGTTTTTACTTCCGAATTGTAGTCTGAAGCCTAGTTGGATAAACTATAATTTCAGGAAGGTGTTGAGAATGTCTTGAGGCTTTCCCTAGTATTGGTGTTTGCACACATGACCTTCTGTGGATCGTACATAGGATGTGGGGGTTTGAGATCTATAAGTTCACAGGCTCCAAGATTGCCTTGAGGTGCTTGGGGTGCACAGTCCTAATACAAGTGGCAATTGTGTCCTATTTTTTTTGCCACCCCACTAGAAGAAAATATATGTGGTTGCAGAATGCATTGGTATTTTTCTCCTATGGCATAGTCAAATCAGCAAAAACCCCAATATGTCAGCAACTAACCGAACTCAAACCCCATGTAGTAGAGGCACGAGATGTACTGAATAGGTCACCCTTGAGCCTAGGCTCAGGGTGGAAATTTGCCCTAGCAAAGATGACTTCATCATCTCTTTGTACAATGCTACAAAGTAAGTCATTTTTTCTCCCCTCCTCTGAGCTGGAGGAAGTGGTCTAGCTGGAAGTTGGGAGCTGTGTGGTCTTATCAGGTACAACTGCCCATATCCACACAGACTGCAGAAACCAAGCAGCTCCACAGCTCCAGACTTGATGTGTATTGTGCTCAGCTCCAGGAAAGTCAGATTGGACCCATCCCCATCTGTTCAGATAGTTAAACAGCATGCCAGCAAAACTAGCTGCTTTAGGGAGACATTTGTCTTGGTTTTCTTCATCTCTGTGTTTCACATATGTCTCCACCACAGAGTTAGCACTGGCCCTGTGCACCAATTGGTTTGTGTACCTGTAAGACTACCATGTGATTTTTCTGTCTGTGCAAGTGACTTCCCCCTTCTACAGGGAGGCATCCTCACTTCATAGAGTGTTTCCACTTGTATGGTAAATTTCAATGTATCTTTGTGAGATCCATGAGGTCCCCTCTCATTCCAAGTGCTTCTGCTGTCTTCTGGGTATCCCAGAAGTCTCTTGGAAGGAGAGTTTGTGATACTTTGGCTGTGGCCTAATTGCTAATGGTTTGGGTTTCTTAGGTGGGATTTTGAATCTGACATCTTACAGATTTTCTGGAATGAGGCCTTTATTGGAATGAGTAAATCACAAGTGCTGGTGTTTTTTCCAGGGAGATGAATGAATCAGATGGTTCTAAGTTTACAGGGAGCTGTGAGCAGCAAAACATTTGATCCTGGAAGTGGACTCTAAAGTAGTTGCTGCAATGCATTGAAGAATCAACAACTACTAGCTAGGATGTACTAACTATGTGTAAATTAAATGTAGCTGTTCATGTTGAAGAGGAAAGAATAAAAAGCAGTTTCCATTCCAGCTTCCTGTTTCTGACAGTTTTATGTTTTCCTGAAGTTTCTACTGTTCAAACTAAAATCACGAAGTCTAGACTTTGCACAAAAGATAAACTTTGGCTTTGTTGGCTTGAGCGTAAGAGGGACTGGGGGATGGGAGGCAGGTTGTGGGAAAGACTGATGTTTTTAAGATTGAATAGCAGAAGCAGAAATTATTTTTACAGGAAAGTGTTTGGGTGGGGTTTTTTAAAAACTGACTTCCAGCAGTTCACCAGCACCTTCCAAAATGCAGGGGCTGGGCAGAGCCTGCCCATGGGCAACTCTGCTCGTCCCTGAGCACAGGAGAGCTGGAGGCAGAGGACATGTGGCCGTGCTGCTTACCTTGTTACTTGGCATCTGGGCAAACACAGTTGGTAAACAGACTGCTCCTGTCCTGGTGCATTTACTCAGGGTGGTGGGGTTGTGATTCCACCTGTAAGCTTTAACTGCATGTTTCCAGGCTCTTTAAGTGCTTAGCTGTCATAACTTTCTGTTAAATAAGCTTTCCATCATCAAGCTTGGTATTGGTGCTCAGCAAACACTAACATTAAAATAGCGCTTTTTAAAAGTGGTTTTCTCTATAAAGGTGTGGTGTCTCTGGAAGCCTGCAGAGCAGCACAGATGGCAATAAAAGCTACAGTTTTGTTCAAATATATGCAGAAACACCTGAGTGAGGAGCTGTGGAGTGCTGGATGCATTCTGGGGGCATTAGTGTGGTGTCTTGAAGAGGATGCCTGACCATAATGTCCAAAGGCATTGCTAGAAATTACTTACAGAGAATGTATGCTGACTTAATACAATGATGTGTTTTGGAAACAAAGATGATATGCAATGGAGTTTTCTGTCCCATAACAACGAGACAAATGCCATCAGCATCTCTAGTTTACAAGATTTTTTTTTTTTTAATTTCTTTTAGGTGACGGAAACTGAGAAATCTCAAGATCCAGCTTGTGCAGAAGTGTCCAAAGGAAACAATCAGAGTTCAGCTCTGGCAAGTGGCATACTGAAATACAGAAGTCGATCTCAAGGTAAAGCCAGACTGTTGTAAGATAGCAATTGTAGATTTTTTTAATGTGTATTTATTTTAACTCTCTAAAAGTGAGATAGGATTTCTTTGAAACCATATTAATTTATTTTGGAAGGAAAATCCTATCTATAGTATAGTTGCATTTAACCTCCTGAGCTGAACTGTTGTAGGAACAGAAGTATTATGCAAAGCTGCATAATTTCAGAAGTGTCTTTCTTTCTTGTTCGTTTATTTCTTTCCCTTTTTTTTTTTTTTTTTTTTTTTTTTTTGACTGTTTGCATTGTCTATGTATTTCAGTTTGCTCTGATCAAAATGCCCATTAGGGTGACTAATCCTCAGATTTTCTGTTGCTTTGTCCCCAGGTCATAACAGTAACCTGTTAACAAGTGTGCAGAGCTTGGCCATGTTCTTAATCCTAGTGCTTTCTGAGGCTCCCTCTCTCCTGTGTTCACCCTAATTTCCAATTACTAAGGTATTTTTAGCATACTCCAGGGAGCTCCTCTGCCTGTAGCCCCTGAGGCTGTGAGTTGGTGACTCACTGGGGATCCAGACCCTGTTGCCATGAGTGCAGATACTCTTGGGCTATGAGTGAGCCTGGGGCATCCACCAGCCTGAGCTGCAGCATGAGAAAGGAAGATGTCTTTGGAGATGGGCAGAAAACACAGAATTACAACTGTTCTCCTGAAGAGAGGGAGAAGTGATGGAAAGGGTTAGTTGTAGGTGCCAGGGAATGAAAGAATGCCAAGATGCCGGTCTTGCCAAGATTGGTATCCTGTCTGTGTGCAGCAGCAGCAGCCTGTGTGCCAGGGGAAAGGGAATTGAAAAGCAGAGATCCGAATTACAGATCCCAAAGCAGGGAGCAGGTTTAAGTTGCGCAGTGGGTACAAATTCTGCTTATGGATGCATCAGCAGAATTGCTTTCATGCTGAGTGAAAAAAAGCAGCTGCACCAGCTCTGTGCTCCATCCCTCCTTGGCACAGCCTCTAGGCAGGGAGGAGGTGGCAGAAAATGTGTTTGGGGCTCTCCTGGGCAAATTTTCTGTGCACCTACCTCAGACCATGATTCCCTGTTTCTGGGGTACAGACAGTGAGAATGAAAGGGCATCAGAGCTGTTGCTCTCTGTGACAGCTCCTAACACAATGCTGGTTTAAAGTAATCTTAAATCCTCATCATGAAATCCAGCTTGTGCAAATTTGGCCTATGTCTTGGGTTTTCCTCTGTAAAATAGGGGTTAATGGCCGTTCCCTGTGTGGTGTGGAAATGACAAGGATAAATGTGCGGGAACTGCTGTGACTGGGAATTGTGCAGGGACCTTGGAGAAAATGAGAACTGGAGGAGCCCTGGTGCGAGGAGTTGGATACTCTGTGGATAATTACAGGATGTCCTTCAAGACAAATAATTCTGTTTCTTTCATGAACTCTGCACTCTTCCCTTTAAGACAACTAGAATTGTTGCCAAAAGGAAAGAAAATAGAATTTTTTGGCACATTTTTACTTTTTCCATTCCAAAAAAAATTCCCTCAAAGTGACATGACACCTCCAGAAATGAATACTGCTGCAGTGTCAGGTCTTTTAATTTTAAATACATGAATCTTGAGAGCTTAGTGCACTGGCAAGTGCCATTGGGTGTGAACAGATGAATGTCTTTCCTGTCCCTGAGCTACCAACTCAATTATCTTCTACTTTTCCTTAATACTATGAGTTCAGTATCACTGAAGGATTGCAGAAAACCTATGACAGCAGGAAAAGTTCTTGGCTGAGTGTGATCAAAACTGGTTTCCAACTGCCTGACTAGGAACTACGTAACATTGTTTTAAGGCACTTTGATTTGGGATTTGCAGGAGGTGGTTGTTGCCTGTTGGTGAGAGAGGCTAAAGCAGCTCTCGGATGTTAGCAGGATGTATTTCTGTGGTTTCCTTAGGTGCCGGATCCCGCTTGGAGTCTGTGGGAGAAGACGATGAGCTGACAGTGGAAAATGGTGAATCAAATTACGAAATAGCGGTGAAATATTCCCGAGGTGGAAGAAAGCACTCTCTGCCCCAGCAGCTGGAGTCAGCAGGAGCCAGACAGGTGAGTGGGAAGGCAGAGCTGGCTGTGAGCACCTCACTGTGCTCAGTCCTATGGCATCTGCCTGGAGCTCATAGAAGTGGGCAAGGGTCATGAAACAGGATCACATAGGTATGTCATGGGACTGAAACCAGGCCTGGACACCAAAATGAAATGTGTTGGCCACCTGTGGAAAACTTCTTTGAGTGTTGTGAAGGAGAGTACTGCTTGCTTATGGCCACAAGATCCTAAAGTTGTTCATCATAGGAGTTGCTGTTCTAGAGATCTGAGGACTTTAACAAAAAAAAGAAAAAAATCTAATACTCTTTATTTTATTTATTTTAAAATGTAGGCATTTCCCTTCTCCTTTCCTTTCTCCTTTTTTAAAATCAATTAAGGACTTGAGTATATCATGAAGTTACCTTTAATCCTTCTAATTTAAATTGTAACTGATACATTTCAAAATGATTCTACTGTGCAAAACGTGGGAAAATTACTGTGGCAAAATTCACTTGGATTGTAGTGAGCTGGGGTTTCATCCCGTGAACATTTCTCTGAGTATTTCTCTAAAACACTGCATCCCCCTTTCCCAACACACTCAATTTTCCCAGTATGACATCCCCAGTATCTGTGCCAAGCAATCAGAGCAATTATCCTTGTTTGTTGATGTTAGGACTACCATATTGTGAAGAAATCTACCCGTTCCTTCAGCGCTGCTCAGGTGGAATCTCCATGGAGACTGACCCAGCCGTCCATCATTTCCAACATCGTCCTGATGAAAGGGCAAGGCAAGGTGAGGATTTCTACATGTTTCTCACATGTAGCAAGAGCTGGCATTTAAGAGGTATCTCCTGTACTTCCAGCTGCTCTCAAAGTAGCTGGTAACAGTGCTAATGATAAACAAATCCCGTTTCCAAACATAAATGCCAAAGCTACACCTGCAAAATACAGGGGATGTGATGTTTGTCATCCACTTGACACAGGGTGGCTTTCATTTTGGTTTGGTGCATCTCACCTTTACTGAGATATCAAATATTTATAATGGATCTCTAAATATGTATGTTTATGCAGAGGCAGTGCAGCTACAGAACAGTACCTGTTCACATGTATATTTATGGACAAGCATATTTTCCCTCTGTGGAATCTGGATGCATTTTTAAAAGAAATAAACTACTGCAAATTAAGTGTTAAACCTGAAGACGGGTTACTGGCTGATTGCTTCTCTGAGAGCACTGAAATCCATGGGTCAAAAAGTCCTCTCCCCCAATAAGGTGTTTACACACTTGCTAGATACCAGCTGCCTGAATGCTAGGAAAAAACAGATAAGCATTAACCTAGGTATATATTATTTTCCCTCATCAAATCCACACTAGTATTGGAGCTGTAATTTAGATATGCTAAAAATATGCATGTCCTTTTGTGAAATAGTCTTTAAAATCATCAGATGGATTTGTTTTGGACTAAGAAGACTTGTTTTGACTTTCATGTTTAAATGGTAAACTAATTCCTTGTTGTGCTTTATGTTTAGCAAAGAGTTAGAAATGGTTACTCCTGTGGGTAGACTGACTCACAGTTGCTTTAACTTTCCTTGGTTTAGGAGCTGTGGGTCTTTTATGATGAGCAAATATTTCTTCATTTTTCATGTACTTATTTTTTGATTCTGGTTTTTGCATAAAATTAGATTATTTCTCCCCCTGGGAAAAGCCAACCCCTCCTGCCTTTCTGCACTTAGCTCCAAGGTTTTAGGAAGCAGCTGGGAGAATGCAGATCCTAGTAACCAAGAACCACCTAAAACAGCTGCCATTTTGTGTGCCTTCCACCCACCTCTTGGGTGATCTCCTCTATTAGGGATTGCACCTTATACAATTATTGCAATAGCGCTCACTTTATTATCCCTGTGCAGACCTGAGACTTGAAACATTTCTCCACAGAGTTATGGTGTTGGTGGCAGGGAGCCAAGTGTTTGTATTTAGGTTTGCATCCGTTGGTATATCTGCAAGAGGTGATTTCCTGCTCTGGAGTGGCAGCGCTTGTCTGGGAAGGTGGGCTAGTGTAGGAACTGCTGTACTTTGCAGGCATATTTCTCCCAACTGACCCATGGAGCCATGGGGAGACCTCCTGTGTCCAGGCATGGGGAGCTTCCTGCTTTCTGCAGGTTGATTTGCAGTTGATAATTGCGTGGGACTGAACAATGAGTGCAGTTACTTTGTTTGCACAAGGGAGCTAAGTTGATTCTTTCCAGAAATCAGTAATGTCTTACCAAATTGCTAGAGGCTTATAACTGTGGTGGCCTGCTCTGTTTTCACATACTGAAACAAAAGATCTGATTGTTGTATTGGATTGTAAACTCATTGCTTGCCCTGGCAGCATCCCTCAGCTGGATAGCGCTGCCCAAGGCAATAATAATGTCCATGGCTTCAGATCCTAAAGCACAACAGTTCTCCACATCCCTTGTCCGCCTGGTCGGTGACTTTTCTCTGTATTCTGTAAAATGCATGAACAGCAGTGACAAGAGGGGAAATATGGGAAAGGGTTGTGAATCAAGGGAAGTGATTTGTCTGGGAAATAACTCAGCAGAAGGGGGAGAGGTTCATTCTGCTATGTTCATCAGTTCTCAGGTCAGCTTTGCAAGATAGTCCCATAGCCTGTTGGGGTAGTGCAGGGGCAAGAGCTAATGGATGAAGCCCTGGGGATTCTATTGATCTAGATTTATTTAAATACAACATGATATATGTCCCCAGAATAATTAAAAATGTGCATGTGAGTGGTAGCCCCCACATGCCATTCTCCTTTCAGCTACATTCCTGACATTGCAGCACTGACCTTATGTCATGTTCTGAAGCTTTTCTTCTTCCTGAGGAAATGTAGGATCTGTGACATAAGAGAAACCGATAGTTAATCCTGGATAAAGATCTCAGGGGTAGAAATAGACTGTCTGTTAATTCAAAATGAATGCGTAACTGGTTTTAAAATGGGAAAGCTATCAAACCAGTGTTTTGAAAAAGCTCAAAATAATCTCAGAATTTTTGCTATATCATCTTAGGGATGCCTCCAGCTATTTTTTGGGCTGATGAGTGTTGATAATACAGTAAAAGTAAATGAGGAAATGGAAGGAGAGAGTAAGTTGGCAGTGCAGTTCATCAGAAGGTTTTAGGTTTTCATCTTTCCCTTGTCTTGTACATTACAGGCAGTCTTTCTCACACAGATGATTATAGAGTAAGGTGTCAGCTGTGTGTCTTCTCTCTTTTCTGTAGGGTCTTGGATTCAGCATTGTGGGAGGTCAGGATTCTGCTCGTGGACGCATGGGGATTTTTGTGAAGACTATATTCCCAAATGGAGCAGCGGCTGCTGATGGAAGGCTTAAAGAAGGTATGGTAGAGAGAATCTAGTTTCACAGAAAGGGCAACAGTGGGATATTGTTTCAGTCCAGGAGGAAAATTTAAGTACAGCTGTGTTTAGGCACCTGGCCAGAAGCAAGAGGCTATGGAAAATATAAAATGCCATGTTTGTTCATCCTGTGGAAGATCATCCACAGCAATTAACTTGACTGTATTTCATGTTGAGGAGTGGGAACAACAGAATAGTGGTGGTCACTTTGTTTTCCCCTTTCTCTTTCATGAACTTTATTTGCCCAAACGGCAAGCTGCAATTCTTCAGTTGGAGAGAGACAATGACAGCAGGAAAATATTGATAGCCAAAAACATCTGGCTTAAAGATGGTGGTCTGAGAAGGTGTTATATGTAGGGACATGTCTGGGAGAGACTCTTTTGAGCCCTTATACTCTCTAAGCCCCCTGGTATGATTTTGACAGGACAAGAATCAAAACCAAAATAAAAAATATGAAGGATGGGTTATGCAGTAAGATCACCCTGGTTAGAGGAGATGTAGCCAGATTTTATTACTGCTTTTCCAGTCTTGGTGTCTGAGCAGAATGCATAGCCTGCTCTGTGTGTGCTGCACCATTGTCTGAGTGCTGTGTCAGACAGACAGACTTTTAGTGTTGAAAACAGAAAGTGACCATGAGTTTAGAGAGGTGGCTTACAACCCTTCTGCAGGGGTTGTGTTACTTCGCTTCCGTGGAAAGCTGCTCCTGTGCTACTTTTCTCAAGCTGCTCCTGTGTTACTTCTCATATCATCATTCCCCTCTTTCTATCTTACCACACTTGTTGTACTTGAGGCTGATTTTGGTGCCAACTCTCACACTCGCTGCCAGAGGGAAGCTCATATCTCTGCATCATGGGTTGTGCACTTGCTGTGAGAAGCCAATAAGTAGCAGCTGTCCCATAAACCCAGCAATCATTTGCAGACTATTCATAGCTTGTAAAATACTTTTTTTTTTTTTTCTGAGGCTAGGAAAGGAGAGGAGGGGTAGACTTAGCTGATGATATTGCCCCATGTAATTTTGCACAGGTGCAAGTAAAATTACAGGAAGTGGATCTGGATCATGCTGACCCTCCTTTTAATAAAATGAAGGTAGATGGCACAGCTGGGTGTAAGGAGTAAGACCCAGAGCCTGGAATCTGGTAGAAATCTGACAGGACATGTTCCTTGAGGTGAAAAAGACATTTGTTGTCACAGCATGTGGGCTACTACACGCTTCTCTGTCCGCAAGCTTTTAGTAAGGGAAGACATTTGCTTTCTGCATGTGGATGCAAGGTTCATTTTCTCTGAACAGGCTTTGAAGTGATGTGCTGTAGTGTTTCACTTAGTTCCTCATTTCTCCTGTTAATGCGTACAAAAGAAAGTCAGTTTTTTAGTACCTTTGGACTTCATGTCATAATCATTTTCAGACTTTAGTTAAAATCCATAGCATTTTCAGCTTGTTTGTGAGAATGGGAGTGCCAAGTTAAGGATCTCTGCTGAAGAACAGGTTTTACTTTGGTAATGCATCGCTAGTAACTTGTAGAGACATTGGTACAAGTGAAAATAAATTGAGAACAATAAAAGGCTTTTTATTGAATAGCTAACTGAAATCCTTGTAATAGTGGATCACCTCCTGTTCAGGAAAGATGTTTTAAATCTTTGTAGTCTCTATATTGCTAGCTTCATTTTTTGTATTTATTTACCAGGGGATGAGATCCTGGAAGTTAATGGAGAGTCTCTACAAGGACTAACCCATCAGGAGGCCATCCAGAGGTTCAAGGTAACTTGGCTGTAGCGCTGAAGAGATTCACGCTCCTCTTCACTCATTGCCATCTCATACCCTCAGCTTGATGCTCTTTCTCTGCCACGAGTTACTGTGTGCAGGTTTAGTGACAAATGTTGGTCACCTCACTGTGGTTCTGTGCCGTGTCTGCAGCAACTCAAGAAGGGCGTGGTGACGTTGACGGTGCGCACACGGCTGCGCAGCCCCAGCCTCACCCCCTGCGTGACGCCCACCCTGCTGAGCCGCTCCAGCTCCCCCAGCGCCAGCGTGCCTGTCCCTGGCCTCGAGGAGCCCGATGGCTCCAGCCGCAAAGGACCTGGCCCCAAGGACAGGATCGTCATGGATGTGACGCTCAATAAAGGTGAGGATGCATCAAAATGGTCTGAGAGAACAAATATCTGCTTCTTAAGGGAGTTTTTGAGAAAAGGCTAGAGACTCTTATGTCTGGTGCTCCCACCCATGCCCATTTGACCTTGAACTACAGGATGAGAGGGAAAAGTACCTTCTAATGCAAGAACTTCTGAAGAGTTCCTCTTTCTGCATTTTGCTGCTCCAGAATCAGAATCCTCTTATGAGTAGCAGTCAGCGTCCATGCTGCTGGAAGAGGGAGACTGTGAGATACTGGGCAAAATGTAAATCAGCCTCCTGGCAGCCCAAGAGGAGGGCTTCTCTTAAAGGGCATCTCCAGGGAAGGCAAAGCTGCACATTGTTGAAAAGTTCCCAGATGACCTGTTTGTACTCCTCCATGAGGGTTGCTCTCATTATTTATAATTGTTCATTACAAACTTAAAGCATATGTTATATGTGCTAGACAAATACGTCTATTTTTAAGTCCTAAAATATGATGATTTTAAAGGTTGGATTCAAAATTCTGAGAGAGAGTGTAAGATGTCCAGTAATCCCTACAACGGGGATGTTGTTACCTGGAGGAAAGGAAAGGTGAAAGTGGACTGAGGTCACCATTGAACCAGAGATAATGCCTCACCTTCCTTTGTGCTTCTTTGCTGAGGAATGCCATACAGATATTTAACAAAAGATGGCAATACAATTGGCAGCATCTTCTGTGCTCGCGTGTTCTGCAGTAATGTTAAGTGTCATCTTGATTGGATTGCTGTCCCTACTCCTTTGTGCCTTGGAGACCAGATCAGACCTTGTGTGACATTTCCAGGAGGTTCCCACGGTGCAGAGTATTTGCTGAGATTGATGGATCTCAAAAAATAGTCAGGATCAGCTGTTTTCAATCCTGATTTCCACTTCTTGGTCTTAGCTTCCTGGCCGACTGCAGCTAAGGCCAGCCCTGAAACAATGTCACGAGTCCTGAACTCAGATGGGATGTGGGAACACAAACACTTGTATGTCCTGTGTGATTACAATCTGCCACGTTTCTTTGTACTTCTGGTTTTCCACAGAGCCAGGGGTTGGGCTTGGCATTGGTGCCTGTTGTCTCACACTGGAAAACAGTTCTCCCGGGATATACATTCACAGCTTGGCCCCAGGATCAGTGGCTAAAATGGACGGCAGATTAAGGTTGGTTAAAGGAGAAACATGCTGGAGTAGTTTTACAATAAAATCAATCAAGACTTTTATTTTCACCAATGGGTTGATTTAGCAGAGAGGAAATTTATACTTAAGAGTTTACCGAAAAGAATGCATTTAAGTAAAGACATTCCAAAATACTATTAAAGACCCAGGAAACGTTATTCTGTGTTCTGGTAACAGCATGGTCATTAAGGCCTGGGTTGTTGGGTTGCTTTTTCAAAAAATTCTCTATACAGAAAGCTGAGACTAATAGCACCCTTTGAAAAAGGGAAGCAGCAAGAAGTGCAGCCTCATGCTTTTTTGTGAGAGCTGCAGCCAGAGACCCCAGACTGGGAGGAAATTTGCAGAGCTCTGCTAAAAGCTCAGTCACCTAAAACTCTCTTAAAAAGGGCTGGGGTAGATGTTCCTGCAGCTGCCTGTGCCCATGGCTGCAGCAGTGTTTTTCTGCCCTTACTCTCAGTCTGGCAGGATTGCTGCAGGCTGACCAGCCCAACTCACTCTGTCATGGAGTTGGGGTGTCTTTAGGAATCAGTCATTCCCAGGGTTCCCTTGTGCCTTACATAGGATTGACAGAAACTTGCTTGCTTTTCCTCTCGTGGAGGCTTCATTTTTGAAAACCATTGGAGGACACCTTGCCAGTTTCTGCGTTCCTTCATAAATGCTGGTGGGTGCTGGCAGCATGGCTGCAGAGGGGAGACTGTGCTGAAGAGATTCTGGGACTGTATGATCCACTTTGAGTGTGTGATGTGAGCATTGGTACAGACAGGCTGAGCAAATGCCTTGCTTTCACACGGCTAGAGAGTGCCTTCTGTTTCCTGGCTCACCAGGAGAACTGCAATAGAAATCTGATATCTTGGAATAAGGGAAGAAGGGAATTTTATGGTGGCATTGCTGCCAAAACCCTTGGAAGTTCCTACCATACAGAAATGCCTACAGGAGACAACATTTGAGGGTAACTCGCTTTCTTGCGGGCCCCTTTGGAAAACATTGCAGTACTGGTTACGTCTGTATGTAACAGCTGTATTGTTTATTAGGTTTACGTGATTGATTATATCCAGGCACCCTTCCCAGATTTTTTGCTTCCTTCTTTGAGACGTTGCTTCTGTTGTCCCATCAGCAATTTATGGCTTCATATGCCAAGACTTACAGGATGGTTTCGATTTTTAGAAAACGTTAATCAAATGCTGGGTTTGCAATGCCAGGGGAGGTTTGAATCCAGCTCCTCTCTATCTGAGTTCCCTCTCTCAGTTATGTGGCTCTGCAAATGACTCCATTTGTGCAAGTCTGAAGAATGGGCAGAGCAGTGGGATGATTGCACAACTGATAAGTCACCCTTTACTTTCCCGAGCTTTTGGGTACTGAATTGCAATTATTGTTTTGCAACTGTTGTTTTAGTGTAAACACAGTGTCATTGTCACAAGTAGCCCAATATAAGCCAGCAGTAGTACATTCTTTGGAAGTGCCCATTCAAAGCAAATGTTTCAGGAATTATGAAGAATGCTTTAATGATATCCCTAGTTGATGATATTTTCTTTTGAATGGTTCCAGATGTCTGAGCACCATAAGCAAGAGTTACAAAACTGAGAAAACAGAACTAAACAATCATAGAATCATGGAATCGTTTGGGTTGGAAGAGACATTAAAGATCATCTCATTTCAAATCCCCTGCCATGGGCAGGAAACCTTCCACTAGATCAGGTTACTCAAAGCTCCATCCATCCTGGTCTCAGACACATCCAGAGCTCCTCTGGGCAACCTGTTCCAGTGCCTCACCACTCTGACAATAAAGAATTTCTTCCTAATACCTGATTTAATCCTGCCCTCTTTCAGTTTAAAGCCATACTCCCTTGTCGTATCACTACATGACCTTTTAAGTCACACAGTGTGTTTTTCTTTCAGGAGAGTTTTGTTCTGTTTTTTCTTTTTCCTTTTTAAATGGGATCTACATGTTAATTTTTAGCAAATACAGGCTCACCAAGCTCAATTTTTCCTGGAGTCATTTCCTAAACTGATACCTAAATCATGAATTTCTTATCAGTGTTTCTGCTAAGTAATTCAATATGGTGTGAAGGAACAGCCCATCTGAATCTCATTTTTCTTCTTCTGTGCTCAATAAATATCTGAATGCAGAACTGGAGCTGAAGCTTGCTTGCACCCTGGTCGGAATGCAGACAGTTTTCTTGGTTGATTTAATAGAGATTTTTGCACTGACATTTAAGTGCAGAAGGGATATCTGAGCCTCCCTCATGAACTTGAGAGGACTTAAACCATTCACATCACTGGGAGCAGCACCTTCTTTGAAAAATCTTAGCCATCAGCTGAAAGCCATCAGTTGAATTTTTTTGTGTGGAAGGTGGCTGTGATTTGGTGACTCTGTGTCTCTGTGCAGCCGAGGTGACCAGATTCTGGAGGCGGATTCTGTGAGCCTGCGTCACGCAGCATTAAGCGAAGCCTACGCAATCCTGAGTGAGTGTGGACCAGGCCCAGTCAGCCTAATCATTAGCCGTCATCCTAACCCAAAGGTGAGGAAAAAATGAGTGAGTGTATCTGGGTTGTTTTCATCTGGCACTGTGATTTGAGTCTTGCTCTCGTAAAAGCAGAAAACAAAGCAAATGGCTTTTCTCGCTGTGGCATGTATAGTGCAAGATGTCAAGATTGTAATGATTCTTTTCAGTCTTCTAAATCATAGCAATGCTGGACTGTCCCTGGTGCTTTTCACTTAGTCATCCACTGATCAATTGCATTTTCCTGGAACTTCTTGAATGAAGTGTTCCCATCTTTCTTGGTACTCGGATGAAGTAGCAATGCAAATACAGCACAAGGCCTCCTCCTCCTTAAAGCTATTTTGGAGTTACTTTGTCTTTGACTAGAATATCATTTAGGGCCAAGAATATATGTATCAACAGCTTGAATTGATCAACTATAATAAAGTAAAATCTATCCAGAGATGAAAGTTTTCCTTCAGGAGTTAAAACATGAGAATATGGAGCATACTGCTACTGAATCTGTGCGAGGTCAATTTGGAAATAAGGCTGTATTTACAAAGTAAGTGTTCTCTTTTTAAAAAATTGATGATAGAAGATGAAAGGCTATTAGCCAAGCTATAGGGAATAACAGCTTCTTTTATTTCAGTATTTCAAAGAATTTCATGAGTGTACGAAACCTTCCTGTTTAAACAGGAATGAAGCTGTAAAAATATTTGCATTAGTGAGTCCAGAAAGCTCTGACTTTTGAACTCATAACTGTAAATGGAGGCCTTAATAAAGCCATATCTAGGAGAACTCAGGTTTCTGATTTTGTAATGATTACTGTATTTTCTGCTAAATCAAATACACAGTCAACAAATAGGAGCCTACTTGCCAGAGTTTATTATCTTTGCTGAAAGGTCTTGTGCTGCTAGAAAGAAAGAGGCTGTGGTTCTGTTAAAGGTAAGCATGAAGAGGGTAAGAATCTGGCTTATAGCCTAAGATAACAGTATTTCTGGTGAGTCTGTGTGCTGTGCTGAAGCAAAGCAATGCTTCAATGTGATAGCATTGTTAAGGCATACAGACGTTTTGGAGCATCTGTAAGAAGCATGAAACAAAAACACCATGCTAAAGAGCCTGCTCTTTCTCATCTGTTCCTCTTCTTGCTGTGGTGGGGTCTTGAAAGCTGATGAGTGATCTAACCTGGTGTCTGTTGAAAGGATGAACTGAGTTAAGCTAATTGCTTGGTATTACTCAGTAACAGAGGGAAACTATTAAGTGGTTCCTATTACAGTTTTCCATAAGTGATATTTAAGATGACAACAAATCCTTTGCCAAGAAATGTATGAAAAGCTAAAAGTTAAGCTGGAGAGACCCTAAAGCATTTTTCCAGTACTGAATCCATAATCCTTTCAGTATTGAATCCATAGTGTGTCATAGCTGGATATCTGGAGGAGTGTCCATATGAGAACCTGTATTTATTGCTGTGTTACTGTCACCCATTTCCTGAAAGCACTGGGGGGATCTATAGATAAGAGTGGGTATTTTATTTTATTTTATTTTATTTTATTTTATTTTATTTTATTTTATTTTATTTTATTTTATTTTATTTTATTTTATTTTATTTTATTTTATTTTATTTTATTTTATTTTATTTTATTTTATTTTATTTTATTTTATTTTATTTTATTTTATTTATTTTATTTTATTTTATTTTATTTTATTTTATTTTATTATTTTATTTTTTATACCCCATCGTGCAGACTGGAGTTAGGAATTGGCTTGTCCCTTTCCATTTTGAACTGCCTGAGCCATAAAGGATGCTAAACACCAAAGCTGGCAGAGTTTGCAGAAGTGTGGATTTTTGGTTAACATCAAAAATGTGCTGCAGTATGCCCAGGACCTGTTTTAACTCTTGGGATGTGTTTTACCAAAAGGTTTGTGTTAAGGCTATGGATCATAGTCTAAGGATCTGGTCCATGTTCTGCAGTAACTCCCTGTGCCCCAGGAGCCCAGGGACTTTTGGTTTGCTGTAAGGTCATGACACAGGCTGGAAACAGAGATGTGTTTTTACAAAGGTTCGTGTTGTTTTGAACATTCTGATATTTAATTTCTTATTTTATAACACAAAAGATCCACAATGTATTTTGCTGCTGAATATGTTTGCTTTGATGTTTTCATGTACTTCCAAAAGAAATACCTCAAAATTTTCTTTCTGCTTGTTATTCTGAGTGAATGTGGCATTTATGCTGTCTTTAAACTGCTGAGTTTGCTTCATAATCCCTTAAATCTTCACGTTTCAGGATGACTCAACTTTGTAGTCTCTATTTATGCTGAATTTTAATTCATGTAAAGCAATGTGCATAGAAACTATTTTTGACAGAATTAATTTGCTTTCTGTTCTTTAATATATATTCCTGCAGACTAGTTGTTCCTGTATAAAACCATATGCTTTCCAGTAATAAGAATTAAATGTATGGCAGTAATTAAGGGCTAAATTAGCAAACATGGTAAAACAGTATTTATTCTTAAACCAGAGAAACATTAATTGCCAATTACTGATTTAGATTATCTTTTTTAAAAGCAAGGATAAATGAAAATTAAAAAAACAGCTAATATTATGGGAAGTCTGGTATTCTTTCACTGGGCTAAGTGTAGAATAGCTTAAGTTTCTGATGTATGCTTGCACAAAGCAGTCTTTGTCTGTTTTAAGGTCATATTTTCTCAACAAATCAATATACAGTTTTTAATTGAGTTAAAACTGGGCTCTAGTAGTTTCATTTGATTTCTTTAAGTCTGGGGCTGTTTCATTTGTTCATATTGTGTGTCACTTGGATGCAGTCTTCATCCAGCTGGCAGGCTTCTGCATCCTGGTTTTTGCAGGAAAGTGGCATCGAGAGAGTCTGAGTCAGAGGACAAGGACTTAGGAGCCCTCAGCTAGGTCTAATTGCATCTTTAAAAATAGTGGTTTATATGAAATGAATCACATACTTGTGATAAGTGGTAAGACTCTGGTATCCTGTTTGAGCTTTGTCTTCCACCCTGCTTCAGGTTTCAGAGCAGGAGATGGATGAAGCAATCGCACGTACTACCCACCGAGAGAGCAAGGACGCCAGCTCCTCTCACGTCACAGGTAGTAACATGTTCTCTTCTCCAGTGTGTGTTCTCTCACAGATGCAGGAACATTCAAGGGATGCTCTGAAGTTCCCCAGCATTGATATTTTGAGAGCCTACAAGACAGCAGAACAGTATAGGGAGCATCATCACTCTGTCCACTGCAGAAATGTTAGCACAAACATCCAGTTCAGATGGATCAGCTCTGCAGCTTATGTAACTTGCTTTCTTTCACTAGGCTGCCATGACCTGAAAGTAGGGTTGTCAAGAGGTGGTTGTTCTGAACTTTTTTTAAGATGAGGGGAAGCACAGTGTTCCCAGTAGGGAAAGAACAGGAGGGATCTACTCCATCTAGTATGCTTGCCACTACTGGCAAAAAACCCCACAAAGTATTGTGACCATTTGAAAAAGTCCAGGTGTTGCATACTGGAGAGCTATATGTTTTAACACCATTTTGATCTTCAAAGTCATGTCAAAATATGTACTCCGGCATCTCTGTGAAGTGTTTGAACTCTAGCACTTCCAAAAGTCTGGCAGATGAAAGCAGACTTTTGGCAATGGCACAGTGACCAGGAAGGTGATGTTCGGACAGAAATGTTAGATTTGTTATGATCCCCTTTTTATGTGTGTCAGCTATGATCTGCTTTGAAGCTGACCTTGCCAGTGGCTGCTAATTTGTCTTCTGAGGTTGCCCCTAGTCAGCAGCATGTTCCAACAGGTGGGGGAGACCCATCTCCTGCTTATCTCTTGTTCATAGCACTGGGCCTGGCTGGTGTAACATGTGGTAACATTCCATCTGATTTGAGGGAGAGCTTGTGAAATGCTGAATAAATCTCACTTTAGGGAAGCAATTCAGGTAATAAATAAGTGAGACTAAATGCGGCCACCAGCTCAGAAGATGAATGAGAAGCTTTTTTGGTTACATGGACCACAACTCTAATTTTTGGCATCTAACTAGTCTGTGTTTAACAGGAGCTGTGCAAAAAAGTCCATCTCCTAGTGTGAAGGCCAAACAAGGAGAGACCTCATCTCCTCTCAGCTGGACTATGAAACGCTTCTTGGAGCCAGCAAGCCGGGTAAAAGGATTAGATGCAATAAAAATAGACCCTTCTTCAAATTCAGCTCTTACTTGGTCAAGGGGTTCAAAACCAAACTTGCATGCTCCTTCTCTGTCACATGGGCTCCATAAAAGGGTTTATTTCTTGTGTCACACATTTAAATTGTGACAGCAACAAACTCCTGTTTGTCTGTGTGACAGTAGTCTTTGGGAGTGATGTGCAAAGCATGGCAGAGAAGGCTGTGGGGTCCCAGCTCCTGCCACCTCCAAGGCACCTCGGCTCTGTGGGACACAGATGAAGTTAGAAAGTGAGACCTGAGCCTGTGGGCAGAAGGCTGAGACTAAGTCCCTCTATATAGCCATATTGCAGTGGAAAAATCTGTTTTTCTTGGTAAAGCCAAGGAAGCCATAGACACTATGTCTGGAGGTACAAAGCCTTGCCTTTTTTTAGTGTAAAATGTTTATAAAGGGAGCTGCAAAAGTGGGTAGTTTCATCCCTTGTTTCTGCACTGAACCATACCTGTAGAGCAGTGGGATTTGGAATCTTTTTTTATTTATTGTATTGACTAAAAACGTGTTGATGTGCAGTGTTTCAGACATCCAGCTTCAACAGTTTTGCTCTCTATATACTGACAAGTCCTCTATTTTAAAAATTTGCTTTAAGCTTCCTTTATTGACACAGCAATATGAGTGGGCTCTGTGGTGCTCAGATGCAGGCAGGGGCTTTATGCATCAAGAACAGCTGATCACCAGGGTCACTTCTCTTCAGCAGGGATCTGTCAGCTCCGAGGCAGAGCTTTCCCAGTACTTCTCCCACGATGGTGTGAGCCATCTCCCCTTCTCTGATGCTGTCCCTGGCTCGTGTGATGAAGAGCAGCTCCGTCAGAAGAACAGGAACAGTTGGCTGGACGATGGCTCTCTTCTCCCTGGCAGCCTGAGTAAGTGATGCAAATGTGTCTGATCATTGGGCTAGTGTGGGGAGAGTCACTGAGTGCTGGGTTCCTATACAGGAGAGCTGTGTTGGTCCCAGTGCTGGTAAGAAATGCCAGGCGGTGTAGTGCAAGCCAATACTGATTGCATGAACTTCTGGAAAATTGAAGGAATTTACAAGAATCCACAGAAATGCCTGTTTCTGTAATATTTTCTTCAAAATGCTGCTCTGATAATGTGAAAATGACTTTGGTTTGGATGAAACTAGATTGACAGCACTGCAGAGTATTGGGGGCTTTTTTTGAATGACTGATCTTCTTATTTATTACATCTATTGAAAGTGTTCATAGCTAACTCAGAAACTTTGAGAGAGTCAATATATGCATAAAAATAAACAAATGTGCAATTTTACATCATTTACAATTACATTTACAATTACAGATACTTTGTATGTGTGTCTTTCTCCCCATAGTAACGGACTGAAAGAACCTTTCGTGTCCTTACCTACATTCACCTGATCACAAATTCAAAGGATGTATTTTTTCTCCCTTTCCTGTGTTTCTCAAGTAACTTCTTTATCTACAGCTTATTTTCTGTGGAAATTATTTAATGTTTAAAAGCATTTTTACATTTCTAACTAGCCACCAAAAAAAGAAAACAAAATAACTTCCCAAAAAGTAAGATGCAGTTCTTTCTAAGGAGAATGTGGAAAGGGTTCTTGGGTTTGTTACTTGCTAGTTCAAAATTGATTGTTGTGTGTTTCAGTCTTTGTTCAAGAAAGCAATTTTTACTCTCTGTGAGCTAACGCAGGAGTCCTGAGCTTAGATTTAAGGAAATGGGAACGAAACTCTGTTGTTTAAACTAAAATACACATTTGAATTAGGATCCCTTTCTTCTTTGAGTCATAATCATAATTTAGAAATAAACAGAAAATAGAGCTACACATGCCAATGAACTGACATCAGGAACTACCCATAAATTGTGGTGCTATCTGCAGTCCTCTTGATGTTTGCTGTAGGTAGAGGGAGGACATGAAAAGCTTGCCTTTTGCTTTGTGAAGAAGAGTTAAGCTTCCTCTGCAAACGCAGCCATATGTATTCTGCTGTAGTGAGATGCATGGTGTTAAAAATCATCTTTAACTACAGTTAAAGTATAAATTTTTTTCCCCTAGCTGCTAGAGATGCAGGAGTGACAAAAGCAAATGGTTTGGCTTCTCCAGCTAGTGGGAGGTCATCTGGCCATCACAACAAGCACGTGGAGTCTGTCCGACCCGGCATTCTCAGTGACAGCCCCAAATCTGCCCGCAGCCCCTTTCACCGACAGAGAAGGGTTGTTTTCTATGATGGTGACGCCAGTGATGACGACGAAAGTTCCCACTTGCACAGAAGCCAGAGGGCCAAGAGCCAGGAGGATGCTGGCATTGTCATTACAACCTCATCTGTAGAAATCGATGATGAGAGCCAGGATAGTGAGTCATCAAGATACAGTGGCATGGAGACATCTTCCCCTGTCTTCAGCAACTCTGTGGAGTCTGCAGACAACACGCTGGAGCAAATTGAATCTCCTTTTTTCCCCATCATAGCATTTGATTACTCTAGTGTGCCTGAAGTTCGTTTTGGCAGCTTGAGTTTGAGGGAGCTCCGGGAAGCACAACTTGAATCCAAGAGATCACCAAAACTTGAGCACAGAGCAGTCACCAGAGTGAAAAGCATGATGAGCACTGAGTGCCGAAGCCTTCAGAGACACAGGACAGAGGAGCATGGCTCTTACAACAAACCTGTTGCCAGGATGCTCCCTCACAGCAAGAAGTGTGAAGCACCTGATCCCGTTGGGCCGGGCCAGGTTGAAATTGTCACTCTGGTTCGCAATGAGCACGAGTCATTCGGCCTGGATTTGGAAATCCAAGCCATGCCTTTAAAAGTTGTCGTCACAGGGATGCGGCCAGGTGGACCAGCAGAAATGGTAATTTGCAATTTAAGTTGCTTTATAAGGATGTGCTTTCCCATTGTGGGGATGATTATTATTATTCTTTTTATTGTTGTTATTATTGAGCAAGTAGTCTGTTGAGAGTAAGCACAACTGAGGTGTTTGTCCTTGCTGGGCAAAATGTCTCACTCCATGTTGTTCTGGAGCTCCTGCTAAATAAAGTGTTTCTGAATCAGAAGTTCACTCAGGCTAATTCAAAACTAAAAGAGGCAGGACGCAGATCCACCGAAATGGTCTCACCACGCCCCCCCCCCATGAAATTGCAATTTTGAGGGAATGCAATTTTTGTATTTATTTTCTGACTATGGGCAAAAACAAAATAAGTAAATCCTGATGGCAGAGGATGGTGGTAACAAATGTATATTATGGTTTACTATTTTATATGCACATGTCCCTGTATTACAGGGATCTGGAACCAAGACGATTTAGGTGTTGGCCAGGTTTGCCAAGAGCTACAGTAGTACCAGTAACACATTGCTCTTCTGCATCTCATATATGCCCATACTAATATGGATATATGCTTCATGCTGGTTGTGGAATGGCTAGATGCGGAAGTGCAGAAAGAGGAATAACACTCTGGTGTACAAACCTGGCTGTAGCATTTTTAATCTCATTACTGGCCACTAGAGTAAGAGGGGATATGGCATAGCAGCTTGAATAGGGCTGTGAGATTTGGGAATCTGGGGTTTGTTCCTGTCTTTTTCTCAGACTTACATGGCAGTATTTAGAAACAAACTTGTACCTTAGGAGCTCAGTTCATGTCTATTCACTGGTTTAAGAGAGTTCCACCTGAGAAGTGGTTCATGCATGGAATTTAAAAATTATGGTGTTCCAGTCCTGAAGAAGCTAGGGCTGATCCATCCGACTTCATTTAACTAAGAGGGCTGTGTCCTCCATCCTGATACTCATCTCCCAGAGAAACCAGCAGATCTTTTGACCTTCCTGTTTTAGATTAATTCTCCTCCTGGCAGGAACGCAGTCTGTTCTTTATTTATGTGCTGGCAAACTGACAGCAGTGGTACCTGTGCTCTGCAGTGACGTAAAACGGGGGATGTTGCTCGTAAGCTATTAATTGCTTCCCTGCAATCTTTGCCTCTGTGGCAGGGCATCTGATGTGTATTTATAATTTCCTTGAATCTCTCTTTGCATCAGGGATCAATGGGCAAGATGGCTGTAGGAGATGAGATTACCACCATCAACAGCATCCCCGTCAGCAAGATGATGTATGAGGAAATCTGCTTGCTTATGCAGTGTCTTCCCACATCTGTAACCCTGGAGATCCAGAAGGCAGCATCAGGTGAGAAAGTAGTTTTGCTTTTGTACTGTTCATTCTGGGTACCAGTGAACAAAACACCCTTGGATCAGCTGGGGCAGACCTTCTGCTGTCGTAGCTTTCCACATGGATTCAGAGAAGAGGACAGGGGAACATTGTGTCTCCATTGGTGAGCCAAGCAAAGCACTTCATCACCCTGGCTTCGGTGTCCTCTCCAGCACCACAATAAGGCGAGAAAACCTATTTCTGTGTGGGGTATTCAAAGCTCCCTACACACAGTAGGTCCCTCCTGCCAATGTTTGCAGAGGTCTGAGTCATTTGATGCAGTTCTGGAGCTAAAATGGTAGTGACTCTTGTCCTGACAACTCATTTTATTGCTCTGCCAGTTCATGAAATATATTGTCCCCTTATAATCAAATCTCTGTATCTCTCTTAAATCTGAAGTTCTAGTAATCTTTTTATGAATGAACAGTAAGATACTAAAAGCCTCTTTTCTTTCTTTCTTTCTTTCCTTCCCTTTTATGTGTCAGAAGTCTCTAAAGTGCAGGAAGATGAAACAGAAAATCAAAATCTTACAAAAATGTTTATTTGCATGTTTCGTTATAAAGTTTGCTAGTGTGAGTTGAAATACTTGATACCTTCTTGCTTTCTGCTCATGGCTGATTTATGCTGCTACAGCAATATATAAATCCCCACAGACGGTACAAATTATGTGGTGTGGAAATGAGTGTTTGAAAAAGAAAAGCATACTTTTCAAATTTGGGAAGAACATAATATTTTGCTTTGTTCTAGCTTATGATCTTCTTTGTGTACCTATTAATACCTGGGAACTTAAAGTGCTTCCAGATGCTTGACTTCTAGTTGTTCTTTAAGGAATTCCAGGCTTGGCAGGATCTTGTTCTTGTTTCCTTATATTGCTGTGGCTTTTCAAACCAGTAGCATTGGGATAAGGACACATTGGCAGTACTTTGTAAGGCACATCACCCTTCCCCTTGTCCTATCCCGCTGCCAAACAAGGTGGTCTCTTCAGCATGTGATCCACCATGCTGAAGCAGGGGAGGACTTCAAATTCTAACTTGGCTGCTTCAGGTTGCCCTCCTGAGGTCTTTTTCTGTTGATTCCAGGAGGAATCGGCACTGCTTAACATGGATATCTAAGTTAAGTGATGTGGATGATCCTGCAGGTTTGTGTTGAAAAGTACAGAGATGCGCAGGCAGCTTTGTATGAGAAGGAAAGGATGCTGAAACTATGAATAACTTCTCCTTCTCCATACACATTGTGGGCCCCATGTCACAGTAACTGGCCTTCTGGAAGGCAGCTTGAATGGGGATGCATGTCTCAGAAGCAGTGTAGAGAAGTGGAATCTGGTATGTAGGATGAAGTGCTGGAAACTGAAGATAGGGAGAAATGGGTGAGCAGGAATGTGTCAGAGTGCAGCAGTGACAGGGAGCTGGGCTGTGCTGCCCAGGAGTGGGTTAAACATGTACTGGAAGCAAGGAGAGGTCTGTGCCAGAAATGCAGTAAAGCCCATGTGCTTAATGTGTGCATAACGTCACCCATGCGTGTCACATTGAACACCTGCAGAAGTGCTGAGGGGTCAGAGCCAAGTTATTTATGCACAGACTATCACTGTGTTATCTGGTCACCTTTGCTATGTCAGGACTTTCTGTACTCCCCAGCATCTCTATTGGAGACTTCAGAGATGCAGTGATGAGAAGCAGTGCTGCTCAGCGTGACTTACTGCATGCTGACACTTCGGTAGTTGGCTGCTTGGCTGCTGCAATTTCAAAGATGAGAGTTAAACAGATCATAACTACTCACCTTGGATAAGTGGATTGCTCCCTTCTGTGCGCTACTCAAATACACATGGTTATGATTAATTCGAGTTGTTGTAAACATCATTACAGAAGAGAGGTAGTGCAGATCAAAATGAAAACATGTCGTCTATGTGGGTGTCTATTTTTGTAATAAAACCTGGTGTTTTCTATAACACTTCTTATATTTGACAGGATTTTGCCTCTTTTGTTTTTTTCAATCATGATGCAGCTGTCAGCAGATTTACAAACCTCATCCTGTCTCCTGGGGTAGACACTCAAAATCAGGCCAATGTCAACAGCATCCTCGCAACGGAGGAAGAACAGAGTTCTGGGAAGCGAGAAAAAGCAGGTCTGCAGGCTGCTGTGGGCGGCTGCGCGGCGGAGAGAGCAACACTGCCGCCTGATGCCGCCAGCAGAGACATGCACAGGGGCACCTCGAGGGGCACCCGTGACGAGGACTGCACGGCCATCCCCGTCACTGACATCGATGACCTGCTCAACCAGATGGGTCCTCCCGAGAGCAGGGCCTCGCGCACCCCGACGCGCGCAGAGAGCCCCCTCCGAGACGAGTACACCACCATGTGCTGCTGCGGCACTGACGAAGGCTGCCCCGACTCCGAGCCACAAGCACCCAAGGAGGAGCTGCTGGAGAAAACTGTGAATTGTGGAGCTAATGCACAAGGGGTGTTGGGGCTGTCTGTGTTGGACTCCATCAACACAGGCAAACTTTTTACTGTGAATAAAAACTCTTTAAATAACTATTCTAGGAATTTTAGCAGTTTAAATGAGGACGAATTGCCTGCAGCAAACTCCCTGGAAGGTAAGAGAAGTGACCCGTTTCCAAAGTCAATGTATGGGGCTGCGGAGGATTCTCACTCGGACACAGAGTCTCTCACAGAAGCCTTGGACAGTGGTAGCGAGGTGTTGCTTGGGCAGTGTGTTGCTGCTAATACCTCTGCCGGCTGTACGGTGACAGAGTCAGATGAGGAGCAAATTGAGATTTGTTGCATGAATGATGAGCTGCAGAAGCCCGCACAGGAGCAGCATCTCACCTCTGGAACAAGTCCATCCTCACTGTCCCAGCTGCACCCTTGCAGTGGCAAAGTTTTGCAGAATGAGGGCTGTGCAATGTGTGGGTCACTGGAGACGAGCATCAAGAAACTAGATTTGGCAGATAGTGGTGGGCCCACTTCATGTCTTTCACAGTGTCCAAATGTGTCCTCTGCATCCTTGTGTTCTCCCTCCTCAGTTCTTCTGCCAGAAGAAGACATCCTAAAGAATTCAGTCAGTATCCCTGAAGTTTACTCTCTCTGTAACAATGGTGCCTTACGTACAGAAGAACAGATGGATTTGGGGAACAGTAATGAAAATAAGAAATGCTGTGAATCCATTGACAAAAAAGGGTCTCTGCACTGCAAAAAGACAGGCTTTTGCTTTGCTAGAAATGTCAATGACTTGGAGAACAGCTTGTTTGAGAAAGAAGGATGTTGTGATGAGCAGAGATCCAAATCTGAAAGTAAAATGGCAGTTGATGACTGTAATCATGCTGCTAATTATTGGTTGCTGAAGAAAGAAGCCAATAGTTTGTCCACCTTGTCTAAAACAGACAGTAATCATGTGAATGCATCATTAACAAGAGGAATATCACTCAGGTCACCCTTTCCCACTAGATCTAAAGATCCAAAGGCTAATGTAACTAATGAATTGCCAGGAAAAAATGAGAAAATTAACTCTGTGACTTCAGGAAGGACTTCAAATGGAAAAGTCCAAAGCTCAGGCACAAATCACTGCAAAGGAGCTGCAGTACCGCACAGCCCATCCTCACAGAAAAAGTCCTGCCAGGAGTCTAAAGCAATTGCACAAAAAAGTATAATGGACACCCTTTTAAATAATCAGAAATCTAAAGCAGGACCAAAGCTAAAAGGGTTCACCATCAAAAGCAAAGCAAAGGCAAATTCAGATTCTTGTGGCATTACTCCTACCAAAGTCAATGGGGCTGACCAGAAAAGGGCTTCTCTTTCTCCACAACTGTCCCCCAAACTCCTGGGAAAGAAAACACCATTGTCCCGTAATTCACCTACAAACTCAGATCCTGGAAAGAGCATTTCAGCAGCCTCAAAGACTCTGAAAACAGAGCTAGAAAATAAACCATCTCTGGTAATTTCTGAAGATTCACTTCTGCCTGTCCTAAATGGCAGCAGCAGTCCAACCACAAGTGGTGAAATGAAATGTGGCTGTGGGGAGCTGTCATGGGGAAAGCCAAAAGAGAAGGAAGTTTCCATGCAGGCTGTGGTGTGTCAGGGTAAGGGTGCCAAGGTTGATGATTTCAGAGCCAGAGATAGTCAGTCCGTAGTCACTTCACCTCCTCAGGGGATGCCAAAAGCTGAATATGTGAAAGGGAGGACTGAGAACCCTGGAAGAGACCCGAGCACAATCAAAAGCATCTATAATGCAGATGACCTTAGGCAATTAGATCTGCAAAATGTAGGAACGTCTGCTGGAGCCTGCTGTTCTTCATTGGGGTCCCCCTCCGTTCAGCAGGAGCAGCTGGAAGGGCAGGAGATCCAACGCACTTTCATTGAGGTGAAGCTTTCCTCCTCATCATCCCCTTCCACCTCCTCCTCTGCCTCATCCTCACCCGCATCGTTTTTGCGGCTGCCGTTGCTGGAGAGAACAGAAGAGGTGAACGCAGAAGTGCCTCGAGTGACTGAGGAGGTTGGGACCATGCAGTATTTCTCAAGAGGAGATACTGCTGGAGACAGACGTCTATGTGGCTTGTCGAAACCTGTCATGAGGACCTACTCAATGCCATCCCAGTTATCAGGTCACTTGAGGGAGGACTGCCATGTTGCAGAGATTCACCCTGTGCAAGGACCCCAGCGCCAAACTGCAGAGGAGAAATACCCACAGGCAGCACCAGGGATGTTAAAGATGGTTCACCTGAATCTGCCTAACAGCCAGAGTGGAAAGGAGCAGGCAGACACCTTCAAAAGTGCCCAGAAGGTCCATGACACGTCCCCCTCAGCCAGTGACATCAGCTACCCCACTGGTGATAAATTGAGAAGCTTCAGGCGTAATTACTATTACTATGAGCTGAACTGGCCACATGAGCCAATTTCATCCTTCTCTGTCAAACAGAGGATCAAATCCTTTGAAAACCTGGCAAATTTTGACCGGCCCACTGTGAAGGCCATTGATATATGCTCAGCTGCAAGGTTGCCCCTTGCCAGGAGGTCATGTGGTGGATTGGCTACCACATCCAGCTCTGCTGAGACACCGTGGGCACTGCGGCGCAGCTTGAGCTCCTATGGTGGCAGCCCCAGCCCAGCCAACACCATGGCCAAGTCTCTCCTTGGCACAGAGCCCGTGTGTGTGACCGAGGGTGGCAAAGGGGACGGAAAGCCCCAGAGGAGAGAGGAGGATGGTGCTGGGGCAGACATGGCTGCCTTCTCCACCTCAGCCTCACAGGTGCGCCGCAGCCGGGGCCTGGGGCGGCTGTCACTGTCCCGTTCCAGGCTGCGGGAGCTGAGAGCCCTCAGTATGCCTGACTTGGACAAGCTGTGTGGAGAAGGCTTCTTGGAGTCCCCACAGCCCACCTGCTTCAAGACAGAGCTGGAAATCACGCCCCACAGAGCCCTTGGCACACCTGCCCAGAGTGGGGCAGCTCCACCAGCCCGCTGCAGCCCCGTGGAGCTGGGTGCAATGGGACTGGGAGCCTGCACTCCCCGGGACAGCAGCTCAGGGACACCGGGTTCTGCCTCGGATGATGACATGCCCCGTGGCAGCTCTCTGGATGGGGGAAACAGCTGGTCTATCAGGTTAGTGTCAGCTTTGCTATTTTATCCCTACCGATGGCAAAGCTTCCACTGTGCCGTAGGTCTGTCCCAAAGCACGTTTCAGCTGTGGCCCCAGCCTGCTGTCCTCTCACAGTCTGAGGGTGCCATTCATGACCTTGATGCCTTGGAGCTGCCATGGTGCTGTGTCTTGGCTTCAGTACAGGATTAGATATTTTATCCTGGAATAGCTGGGCTCCTTTTCTGTGGCCCCTCTAGCTGGTTTTGGTCAGTTTTTTGGCCATGTTACAGCACAGCAGTAATGGTGGAGAGGAGGCTGCACAGCACTGGCTGCCAGCACAGCCTGTAGTGACAAACGAGCTTGTTGTCCTGCCAGAAGCAGTCTTCAGATGTAGTTGTCTCCTGCTAATGTCTGTTGCTAAAATCATTAGGGAAAGATGAGGGGAACAGAACAGGGACTGACTTTGAGAGTTATTCTTAAATAATCTTCTCTGTACCTTACTCTTTTCCCAGCATACACCATTTCTTACAAGTTTTCAAGATTCCTTCTTTGTCATTTATCCTAATACAGCCTACACTGTATACGTGAAATGTATCTCTACAAAGTAGGGAAATACAGAGCTTTTCTGTCTTTTTATGTTTATTTTAGCTTGGATCAGCTGCTCATCTCAAGCCTGGACCAGCAAAAACTGCAATCTGTTTTGTCAGTGGTAGTACCAAAATGTGATGTTGCCGCTATGCTCCAAGAAGTCAAAGCACAAGTAAAGGTAAAAGCCACAAGATAAAACTGGCTTATTGGTGGATTTTTGAGGGTTTTCTTAAGGGTACATAAAAGCTTTTCCAAACTGTTTCAGGGCTCCTCCAGTAGTAGTAGTCACGGGACAGGCTATTACTATGAACTGCAGTTGATGTTAATTTTACTAATGCTGGTTTTTAAATGCCTGCTATAAACTTGTGATAATTTTGAATGGCTTTTTGTATAAGGAAGTTCAAAAGCAGTTGTGAGTCACAATAAATAGACCTATTTTAAGTGGAAAAGTATTCCTCCAACTGGGCTCCCCAGTTACTGCACATCAGAGCTGTCCACCAGCCATCTGGGTCAGACTCAGTTTCCCCACCATGCAGAGGAAACTCTGCTCCTCTTTGTGCCTGGTGCTTTTTGCTAGAAGCTGCAATCACAGTAAGTGAATTTATTTTGTTCAAAGCTGAACTTGAACTTGAATGCAGCTGTTGAAGGGTTTATAAGAGATTCCTGTGACCTTTTTGTTCTCTGCTGTGGAAACTGGTTGTTGCATCAAGATGACTTGCTTCATTATCTAGGTGTTTGAAGAAGGCTTCCAAAGTGAAATGCCAGCCAGAACATTACTTCCCTACTTTCAGTATTTCTGTTTGTGGGATACATCCACATCCTTTTTAAATCAGAACAGAAGTTGATAAAATAATGACAGTGCTGGAAGGGAAACTGCCATCTGGTCTGCATAACTGCTGGCTGAGCTGCATCTAGAGTGTTCTCGAGTTTTGTTCACAATGATCGCAATTTCAAACATAGGCTGGGGGGAAAAGGACCTCCCCAAAATATTCAGCTTTATCTCCTTCCAGGGGACAGCATAGCTAAAGCATGCAAGTCTCAAAAGCTTGGTGAGCCAAGAGGGCTAGCTGATTTACTGATAAAATTAGGATTGGATTGCACAACTGGACAGAGGTAATTAAGTGTTCTCTAAAGTATTTTGTCGTCTTGGAGAGATTATTTTTTTATGCCACTTTTCAAAGCCTGAGAGTTCAAATATTTATAAAGCTGGATGCTTTTGGAATGCACTCCTTGTCTGCATAGTTTCTTATCCATATTTAAGCCCAGTGTGGCACATACTCTGGAAAATTTTATGCTATTCAAATGGTGGATTTTGAATGTACAATAGAATAGTTCTTCATAGTTATCCAGTTGTTGAAAAATGAGATGGGCTGCTTGATTTGGACTGAGAGCTTCCCTGGGAAGAGTTTGTCACCATCCTCTGCTCTAAACGGTGCTGAATTTACTGCTAGCATTTAATAAATGCTACTAATATTAATTTTAAAATGGGCACTTTATTTAGGTCTCTGCGACTGGTATCTTTGACTAACAGTCTAATCACAGGTGATCACTGGACACCTTGTGTGTCCTTTGTGTGTCCAAGTAAAGCAGTAAGCATCCACAGCTGGGTCTCTGCCCAGTATTATGTGTGCTGGCAAGAAGCAGCTTTGAGGGCTGGGGAGGGAGGGACTGCACCTTGGGAATGGGAAGCCAGTGTCCAGACTGTGTTGTTGACTGGCCCAATGCATATGATCCTTGGATAACTCTTTCAAGAGCTGAACTTCTGACTTTTTTTCCTTCCTTCACCAGTATAAGCAAATGAGATATTGAGGGCTGGAAAGAGTCTGATCTCTTGAAGAAAAAGAGTTGCTATAGTACTTAACAGTCAAATGTATGTGTATGTTTCCATTACTTGGAAAGGGGCTAGCCTAGTTACTTAACTGATTTTATTATTTCTAGCCAGACATTAAGCTGTTCTCACTTTAGTACAGGTGAGCTAGGTCTTAGCATTTACAAAACACTTTGGACAAAGATGTTCTGCCCTCACTGCTCCTCTCTCCTTGAAGGTGTGATGGATCAGTAATGTGGAGCAGGGTGATATCAGTTTCTGACATTGCCTCTGTATATTGCAGGGATGCCTCCAGTATCTAGGAAATCTTCAATAGACCCTATTTGGCAAAGACACGTGCAGTGAGACCAAGAATTTGACTGTTGTTTCACCACAAAATTTGATAATCTGTGGCTCCCTGTGCCATCTGAAGCAAAAGACAAATGCTGAGTTGATATGCTGAGTTTAGTGAACTGAATTTATCACTTAACGCTACCTAGATTAAGATACTGATTTCTAATGATTTGCTGTTACTTTTAGTATTGGCAATTTCTTGAAATAACTGGTGTTAGATGGGATCCTGGGGAAAAGCTGAGAAACCTGCATTCTATTCCCCACATCTCAGACTCTGCCCCAGATAGGTACTATGTGCCTGCTCCACCAAATTCCTTTGTACAGGTCCCCTTACACCAAAAAATGTGGTCTCTGTGACCACATCAGACTTGTTGGATGCAAACCTGCACCAATCCTTTTCCTGTGCAGGATGCTCCCATTTCTACAACAGCACAGCTTAGGCTTGCTTAGCCCACTAATAGGCTCCTTACTTTCATCTCCCAAGTGAAACAGGTTTTTCTGCTGTCCCATCTGACCTTCCCAAGCTTCAGTAACGTAGCCACTGCCCCTGGCAGGATTGTCCAGCCCAGCTGAAAAGAGGCTGATGCAACTGCCCTGCATTACATCTATGTTACTCTTTTGAGGAATAAGAAATTGGATAACAAAACCGTTAGTAATTCCCTGAAGAGTACAGTGCTTGGTCCAGAAAGGTGTATGGGAATATCGAATTTTGATTGCAAAATATTGAACAATGGAAAACTGACTACAGCCTGTAAAAATTAGGCTGCCCGATGTTATTGCCATTTCACTATCCTAATCTGGACTTTGTTTGCTAGCCTTGAACTGAAGAAACTTTTCTTGTCACTTGAGTTCTCCTAGATGGCTGCTTTATTGTGTAACATGAAGCGAAATGCAGTTAATACCCCAGTTTTAATTCCTTGAGTTGCCTCTTTTCACCTGCCATAATCTGTGGGTACTGGAGATTTGTCATTTATATGGGTACTTGGTCTTGATGTTTGGTTTTGTGTTTCTTCTTCCCCTTCCTGTGCACCTCCATTTTTCTGCTAGAGCAAAGAAGACACGTTCTTTGTAGTCTTGCACAAAGAAGAAGGAGCTGGCCTGGGATTTAGTGTTGCTGGAGGAATAGACTTGGAACAGAAATCAGTCACAGTAAGTGATGGCTGCAAGTCATTTTTCTACAAAGCTCACTTTAAAGTAGGCTGGTGATTAGATCAAGTGCTCGTTTATCAAGACTCACTGCAAGTCATTCACAGTGTCTCTCAAAAGCAGCAGCTTACCATCTGCTACTAAAATCAGAATGTCTGGGAAATGTAATTTTTATTATTGGAGATGGATAACAATTATGCTTTCAGGCTTTAAAAACCTGTTATTGGATGGGATGGGCTAGATCTAAATCCTGTGCATGTAAATAAATCCCGCATGCAGCTGCAGTGCACAGCCTTTTAGGGGAGACTTTCATTTCTAGCCCTTGAAAGGAAGCTCTGTGCAGGAAAGTTTTTGAAGAATTTTTCAGTTCCCAAGACTGATTGTTGCAGACCTCAGCAAACTTTATGGATTTCACATCACAAGTTTGTTTTGAGTTAGTAGGACCTGTGGGTGGTCAGTAAATGAGGGTTGTTGTCTGGTTAGGTTAAGTCTTAAGTAGCATTTCAAACCAAAGATGGTGTCCTAATGATAGTGGAGGGTTAAAAATTGTATAAGTTAACTGCAGGTAGTTAAGGGGGGGAAGGTAGAAGACGCACAATCTGAACTTTACGCAGTCTAGCTTTGGAACAAACATCAGCTTCTGCAACCCGCTTCATACTTTTGTTTTAATTGAGCCAAGTGTGACTCCAGCCCAGGAGGTAATTGAGAAGCATTGCTTTAACCAAATCAAGTATAACCCAGGGTAAAGCGTAGGTATGATTTAAGATAGTAACTAAGAAATGGGATAACCAGTGTCTAGGGGTGGAGGTTAGTTAACATATGTATAATTTGAAACTATAAAAATCACAAATAACTCTGTATTCTTGGGCACAAGATTTGTGCACTGTATGCCCCTGTGTCCCGCGCGCTCAAATAAAGAACCGCATATGATGGCCTTCGTGTGGTTATATGTTTTCCTACACTAGCACTATTAAGATACTGCTCTATGTGAAGTGACTGTTCAAAAACAGATCAGTAAGACAGAACAATCTAAGAAAACTGGTGTCCTGTGTGATGATTTCTTTTACACAAAATATGCATTTAAATTCTGCCCTGAAAGAGATAGATCCATTAAACGCTAAGGTTAGAAGAAGAGTATGTCCCCAGTGAGTTCCTGACAGAGTTCCTTACCTAGAGACTGTGACTCTACCTAAAAAAAAAGATCTTGAGCTCTCTCAAACTGAGGAACTGTTGATATGCTTTTCCTGAATTTTGTTAGCCATGAAACCAAAGGAATGTCAGTTCCAGCTCTTTCCTGATGCTTTTTGTTCAGAGAGTGTAAAGGGATCTTATTAATGTTCTTGACCTACTGGGATTCTGGGTTCCAGCTAGGTTTAGTGTTGCCACTGAATGCTGACCTGCTTAGATGGGCTGTTACAGCCACACTTGGGTGTAGAGATGGAAATGCCTAGTGAGCTTCATGGTACTGAGGAGGTGAGCAACTGAGGGAAGGTAGCAGATGTTTTGGACATGACCCCTACATTCCACTTGCATTTGCATGCCTGCATCTGTTATTAAGGCTGTTATTCCAGCTTTGAATGCCTGCTTAGATTGGCTGGAAATTTATTTCATTGGATCTGTGGGTTGTAGCAGGTGTCGATCTCAGCATGGCCCTACACTAGGATGGAACAGGAGCCAGAAGGCTTTTGAAGCCTCGATGCTGGTCTGGGTATCAGGATAAATTCCTAAAGCTAATGCCATGCAGAGTTGTGTCCACAGATTTGCTGCTTTGAGCATTTGCTTGTCAGACCTAGTACTGTCTCCAGGGGAAACCATATTCTGGCTGCTAAAACTGGAGTGCGAAATAGGCAAGTCCTTAAATACTGGGTCTTGAGCCTTTTAGTCAGTTCCTTTTTGTAAATGACACACATCTAAACTTGCTGGAAGTTTTCTCAGAGTTTAATCCACCCTGAATAGAGTATCTTTTTCTCTAAAAAAATGCATTTTAAGCTGCTAAGTCATCCCTTTCCATCTATTTGCATGATATTTGATCAGCCAAATTGAGGCAAACAATTAAATACTTGTACAGCTGCAGTAAGTCAGAGCCTTTCAGTGCACAGATGTTTAGAAATGTGCATTTGAAAACAGCACAGGATGCATGTCCCAGTCAGTGGGAACTGGGGGTGTGGGTGTTGTACACCACAGTGTTCTTGGTGGTTGCTGTGGCATGGACGTGGATTTAACCTCTGTGTCACTTGAAATATGTTAATTGTCGTCCTTTGAGGTGTTCAGTGAGAGCGTAAGTGATCTGTGATACTACATTCCCGAGCTGGTTTTGGTTATCTTTGTCTTAGAAATGACATCTTTTTTCTCTGAATTCCCCCATTCCCAAATGGAGCTGTGTCTAGTCACTTTGAGGGTGATCACCCGAGCAAATGCTGTGTGCTTGATATCCAGGCAGTGGCTTCAAATTTTGGTGGAGTGTCCCTGTTCAGCTTGGCCTGTAGAAAGCTATGTGTGGTCATGAGGTTAAAACATCCTTGTTAAAACCTTTCTTGTAGGTCCACAGAGTGTTTTCAAAGGGAGTAGCATCTCAAGAAGGGACTATCCATCGAGGAGATCTTGTTCTGTCAATCAATGGCAAATCTCTGGCAAGCTCAGTCCATGGGGATGTCCTGAATACTCTTCATCACGCAAGGCTGTACAAATATGCAATCATTGTCATCCAGAAGGAAAAAGACAAAACAAGCAATTTCTCCAGACTCGAGATATCAGCTACTGGCAGAAAATGTGTGGGGTCTGGAGAGGATGTTTCCATGGAAATAGGAACAGGTATGATCTTTGTCCAAGAACAGTTGGAAGGATTCCTTTGCAAAGCAGACTGAAGGGAAAAATGTCCATGTGTTTTAGATTACAAGTGTCTGTGCCTTATGTGATTGAAGGGAGAAAATGAAATTACCTTTAAATTTTATTTGTTCTCTTTGGAACCCAACTACAGTTTGGGGTTTGGTTGTTTGGGTTTTTTAAATTATTTTTACTAGGCACAAACTTAGAAGACCTAATTTAGGGCTGGATCCAATTTCTACTTAGATAAGTGGTTCCGCATATTCTTCCAATTTTAAGTAATAACTAGTCAATGCAAGAAAGAAAACAACCAGAAATAATTCTAAAAAAAATTTAAAAGCTCAAAGAAGACCCTATGCCCTGCAGTTTATTAAGCATAGGGACTGAGCTTCTTCTTTGTAAAAGCAGATTTCATACTGTTTCTACTAGAAACATAGAAAAAGTTACTTTTTTATTGCAGTGAATGAAAGTAAGCCTATTGAAGTCAGCCATCCCATAGGAAAGTAGGGACAAATGGTTTAAGTGGAAATTTATTAGTGGAATATTAGTTGTTTGGGATATTACTGTTTGGGAACAAGACAGCATTTTGGTGTAAAGGCTGCACCTGCCGTGTTAGGAAGAGATCTCTGAAATATTTTTTGAGATTTAAGACCCAAACCCCTTCAGCAGCATTCTGGATGATGCTGCTTGGGAGCAGGGGGTGACCAGGGGCTTCCTCTGCCCTCCAGGGCAACACCAGGCTGAGCTCAAAACCTGGGATAAGGAACTGCCACTCAATTATTTTTAATCTGTTGCCTGTAATCACTGCTGTTCTCACGGGGATTTTTTTTCTGTAGCAGTTTCTTTTGTTTTATGCTTAAACTGGGTTTTATGACACGACTTTGTAACACAGCATAAAAAAAAAAAAAAAGCACTCTGTTAATTAATGGATCAGCCTTTCTGGAATTGCTCCCATGGATATAATCTATGTAATTACTTCAGAATCCCTCTCTGCCCTAACTCCCTACATCCTGCACCCTGACAAATGCAGAATATCTGCTGGGTCCAGGCACTAGGGGGCAACATTATCTCGTAAACAAAATGATGTTGGGTTATTCAGAACATCTTTCCACCCTTCCAGGCAAAGGACATCTCCAGATGTTTTAGATAACATTTAAAGTTGTCTAAGATAACAGTAGCAGTAATTTGTGATAACACAGACTGCATAATTATTACATTCACTCAAGGCAAAGAAGATCCTGTTTTCCAAAACTGTAGATTTATTTCCTCCTAAGCAAAATCATGTTTTAAGTCAGCTACAGCAATATTGCACTTCAGAAATATCTGCAGTGTAGGAGGCACGGTACAACTACAGTTAGTTATAATTAAATACATAGAAATGAGACCAGAAACAATTTTTCACCCTAGTTAGTGATTACAGATTTTTGCTTAAGAGAATGGAACATGTTTGCTTAATGAAACATTTCATTCATTCCTGTTACTTAAAAAGATGTTGTTCACTGAATAAGCAAAGGCAGCAAATGAGAGAAAAAGAAATGCTCTCCATCCCAATTTTTGTAATTTTTCAGTTATTTTGTTGATGATTAGAGTATTTGCTAAATTTGCTAGCTATAAGTTTGCCCAAAAAATTATGTCTTGGCAAGTTTTTGTTGGACATGTAAAATTAGCATGTCCCTGTGTATAAATGCATTTTATACTGTCATCCGTTCACAGCTACAGTAGAATACATTCACTTCTGAGAAACTTGGTGGCATGTCCTAGTCTGAGTAACTGAACTCTGAATTGTCCTGTCACTGCAGCAAAAGCAAAAACCAACCAAACACAATGTGCAATTTACTGTTATTTGCATAACAAGATGCTGTGTATGTTCAATTGCAGATCCAAACCTGGACATGAATGATGTCATCTGCATTGAATTATTGAAAACCTCTGCTGGTTTGGGATTCAGTCTTGATGGTGGAAAAGCTTCCATTGCTGGAGATAAGCCCTTGCTTGTAAAAAGGATATTTAAAGGTACTACATGCATGCAGTGGATGCTATCCCAGTTTTCCTTTTGTCTGTGCATTGTACAGACATTTCAGTTACTGTACTCAGCATTTTTTTTAACCAAAGGTGGGTTTTGTGGCTCTCATTTATTACCACTTACTAGGCCAAAGTGGTCGTTAAAAGAAAAAACCCTCCTGGGAATGGCCGGGGATCACATCTGCTAGTAGATGTGGAACAATCTGCTTTACTAAGTATGGGTCTGTCCACTAGTGCAGACATTAGACTACAGCAGCAATCATCTGTATAGTGGTTGGAGACATTCATGCCTTATCTAGTTCTCTTTTCTAAGAAATGCATAGTGCATATAATCAGTGTGGTACTGAAGCACCACCCTGCATTATGCCCAACTATGAACTTTACCATATTTTTTGTCTTTTTTTTAATTTTTAAATGTTAGTGTTATAGCTTCTGCTAAGATTATGGGATCTCTGTATTCAAAAACTGCCAGTCTTGGGTGCTTTGTTTATCAGCAGATAGCTAAACTTATATGAACCATACATAGAAAGAAAACAAGTCCCAGAACTATGCTGTGACTTTCATATTTCACATGTCAGTTTGGTGAAAAATAAGGCCCTTTCTGAAGGCAGCTGA
Organism: Prinia subflava; assembly: GCF_021018805.1. Lineage (NCBI taxonomy): Eukaryota > Metazoa > Chordata > Aves > Passeriformes > Cisticolidae > Prinia > Prinia subflava. Next base: position 83,413,280 of record NC_086283.1, on the reverse strand, counting down.
AACTCTTGATGAAACTACATATGCACAGCATTTTTACAAAATTACTTTTCAGTGATTTATTCCCTGGTCAAGGTAAAAAGTCAAACAGATATGTACTGAATTGCATATCAGTTCATGTGTGTGTGCGTGCGTGCATGTGGTACCTGCTTCTTAGGGTAAAAGGCATGTTTATGTTTTGAGCTCATTCATTTACATCCTTACATGCAGTTCTTTTCCCCTCCCTGTGATGGCTCATGTTAGTTTAACTATCATTACAGAAAACATACTTTCATCAGCAGTGAAGGGTGTGCCTCTCTCTAGAAGCTTTCTGTGAATGGTGTTTGTCCAGAGTTTGCTATCAGTGTTTGATGTGTTCATCCCAGGTTTTACATTCTGCTGCATTATCTGTTTATTACCCTGTTAAAACTGAGAAGGTACCACCACCTGTGCCACATACAACCTTGAGGGATATTTTATCAACCAGGTTTTCTTACAGCTACAGTATATTCAGTATATATGTTGTTTCCTTCAAAATAGACATCTTTTCTAAGAACAAGGGTTTATCTTAGTTAAAATAAATTTTCTGTGAGATGCAGCATATGGTATCTTGCTAGAACTGAGATGAACATAAGTGACTTGTATTGAAATTGTTAGGGTTGGAAAAAATGGTTTATTTCATCCCAGTGGAAAGCAGATTTTTGTGGGCTCACTTCTTTTTCTTGTAACGCTGACTTTCCCCCCTTTGCTTCTAGGTGGTGCTGCGGAGCAATCTGGAAACATAGAAACTGGAGATGAAATTCTTGCTGTTAGTGGGAAGTCATTAATTGGGCTCATGCATTACGATGCCTGGAACATCATTAAATCTGTGCCAGAGGGGCCTGTTCAATTGCTAATCAGAAAACACAGAACTGCAGTATGATGGAAGCACTACATCTAATCACACTTGCTAAGACAAACTATTCAAAACTGTCTAAAAGCTGTCTTTGTTTATAAAGCCACACAGAAGTGTCTTAATGCTTTACAGACAGGTGCTAAGAGCCTTGGAGAACCATTGAGCAAGTGTGTGATGAGCTTCAAAAATCTCACCTAATGATATGGGATGAAGGAAGACAAAAGTTAGAGACAATTTTGTATTATGTGGCGGTTTTATTGGAACTTCAAGACCTCTCCTGGGTTTGATTTAAAGTATTTTGACTGAGATAAATAACACTGTGCCTGTCCCTGATATTTTTAGTATCTGCAGAGTGTTGGTAGTAGAACTTGTTGGTTGCCATCCTGTTGACAAGGGTGGGTTTTAGACTGTACTATATCACTTAGCTGTAATAAGACTTTAGGACACTTCCTTAGAATCTGGTCCTTTTTGTTGTTGTAATAAGAGAATGTCTGGAACAATCTCACTTTATTCTTCTAAGTGCAGTTTTGCTAAAAGTGCATGACAAAAGAGTATAATTTTGCACAACTTGTATGCCTAACATACAAGCATTTTATTGCAAAGCTGAAAAATCCTCTTAAAACTAATGAACTAACTCAGCATCCACCACAAGTGAATCTATTTCTAGGTGCAACTAGTATCTGAAAGCACTTGGCGTTAATGTGGTAAAAATCTGTAAGAAAATAAGGTCCAAATAATAGGTGATTGCCCACCAAGGTGTATACTGAGTTGTTAGTTGTGATTAAAATGGGGGCGATAAAAAATTAAGGTCTGAATTTTCAAATTTAGGCTTCTAATGTTAGGCACCTTTAAAATATATATATTTTTAAAAGGGGGATAATTTCAAGTGCTGAGCACTTACAGATCCCACAGACTTCAGTGACTGCTAAGGACGTCTGCAAATTGGGCTGCTTTTATTTGTCTTCAAGAGGTTTAAGGCTGCCCAGCTTGATAGACTCAAGCTGAAAAGTGGTGATCTAAAAATGGGGATTATAACAGATTAAATCTGAGCTGGCCATATTTGTGGTGGCTTTTAATTGGTCTTCTTTGTTTTCTCCTGTCCAGTATTTATTTTTGCTTGTGTGAGAGTGGGTTGAGGATGTATGTGGATGATGCAACTACACCCAACTGCATCAGGATTGGGCTAATACTGAGGGTTCTGGGTGGTGAAAATGAAAACTGTTTGTGTAGATGGGAAAAACCATGGTGTTGGGTACCAGCAAAAGAGAAAGGATTGCAATGCCACAGGAGTTTAGTTTGGATTTTCTCACCTCTACTCACAGAAGAGGTATCAGTAGCGGGCCATGCTGCTTAGTCTGCTGTGCTGGGAGGAGAGTGTATGGGTGCAAGAGATTAGACTCTGTTATTTCTCTTCCTACATCTGGGATAGCTTAACAACATAAAATACATACAGGAGGCAATGGGCCAGTGTCCTTATCAGCTGAGAACAAGTTGTTTGTTCCACGGTGCTCAGGTTGTTCATCACATTAGGCTGGAGACTGCTTGCAGCCAACATGCCCAGGGTAAAGAGCTCTCAACCTGGAACCAGTCCAAATCTGAAGTGCTGCCTCTGTTTCCAGTGAGCCAAGACGCTGCGTAGCTGTTACAAAAAGGTCTGGGCTTGTCACTTGGCCGTTCACCAAGATCATACTGTAGTTCAGTTTATTTACATTTATTCAGCAGTGCTTGAAGCAATTGCTTCCAGGTTAGTGGAGCACTCGCTTGGCTTCATCTCCATGACAGCTTCATTAGATTGCAGCTCATGATGAGCAGAAGAAAGTTCTGCAAGGCAACCTGACCTGAGACAAGATGAATAGAAAAGCTGTGCAATGTTTACCTAAAAATGAATAAATAGGTTTCATTCTTTCTCAGTGACGTATCAGCATGTGAATCCAGGGAGAGATGCAACTTTTGGTTACAGGAAAGGCAATACTGTACGTAGTCCTACAGCTCCTTTGCCTGCAGGATTTCTGCTGACACTAATTCAGGTTCAGTGCTGTGAAATGACTGTGGAGTTGGGTCCCCTGTGAACCCAAAGCTCAGCCATTCTGTCGGGACTGGTCTGCCTCTGGTCACCTCCATGGTGAGAGAGGCCTCAGGAGGATGCAGCTTTTAGGGCTGGAGGCCCACACTGAGATTCCAGGCCTGTGATGGGATAGAAGAGGTTACCCCTGCATATTTGCTGAAAAAACAGGGCAATAATAATTAGGCAATGACAACTGAATGGTGAGGCCTTGTTCAGGAATGACCAAAATCCGGCTGTAATAGAGTGTAAAATAGATACATAAAATGCATGTGGAATTTAATGCAGCGTAGTGAATGCATACCTGTATACGTATAATACGTGCAAGTGCAGTACTGACTTTTTGCTACTTTAATGTGGTAAATCACAGTTGTGTTTTAGGAAATGGCATTTTTTTCAGTCCACAGTCTAGAATTCCAGAAGTTCCATCGCAGGGAGGCATATGTCTCTCTCACTCCTAAACTAGTGTGAGCTCAAAGGTAAAGTCTTCATTTTGTAAATTAAAGTTAATTTGAGGTGTCTTAAGATGATACGTGGTGGATATTTTAAGATGCTTATTTGCAGGTACTGTTCGTTGTGAGTGATTTAGAAGGCTTTCTTTTCAGTAATCAGATACTGTTCAGTATTTTATTTTACATGCACGTAGATAAGTGTTGGCTGAGTAACAGCAAGCAGAAATGGGGATTTTTGTGTGTGATTCAGTAGTGGCTATAATTTAAAGGATAGGTTTAATGTTTTAAATCTGATAATAGTTACTATGGATAGAAAGATAACACTTCTCTACTAACATTAGAGCAAGCAAAAGAATTGTATTTAACCCTGATTTTTTCTGTTCCTAAAAATATCTTTTTTTTTCTTTTCCTTGTGAAAGACCAACATCTTCCCTGATGCTGGTATGATTACAGTAGCATTTCCTGACATCTCTCTTGGGGTGACATTCCCTGAAAAAGCTCCAGGATTTGTGCAGTATGGGCGTCTGCCTTATTACAGACAAGATGGGTAGACCAAGCAGATGTAGTAAACTTTTGTTTACACACCTGGCAAAGTAAATGTTATTTTTCTGAGAGCCTGGTTGCACTGAAATGATGGAGGACGTTGCATTAGTCCATCAGTATTCAGTAGGATCATGACCTTTTTTGGCCTTGCTGTTTGCATATCAGTCCCCATGGTGATTTCTCCACCCTGCTGGAGTGTTGGCCAAACTCTAGGAGAGCAGCAACTTGGCAGCTGCATCCTAGAAGACCAAAAAAATCAGGATGAAATTATGCACTTCTTCACCAGGGAGCTGAAGGCGTTCCAGACAAGGGGAGTTTGCTCCTAGATGGAGAAGATTTAGGGCTTTGGTGCATCCAGGCCTGAGGCAGCTGAAGGTGCACATCATGGATATGAGAGCAGTGAGATGATACCATTGCATATTCTGCAACCTTTTGTACCTGGAAGCTGTTTCTAGCTTCTGTGGGGACTGCATCTGTATTGAAAATTCTGAGATTAGGGAGGGAAAAACACTTGATCATTTTCTCACTAAAAATAATCATAGAAGGACAGATAAGTATTAAGAAACTGTTAAGTGATTCATATTTCCTAATGACCCTCACTTAAAATTAACCCTGGTAAATGTTCTGCAGTGGTTCTTGTCAAATTCTGAAGGAAGTATTCCCAGATGGGAATGTTTACCTGTTTCTATGTTTAGGTTATGTAAATGTACAAGTGAAAATATTGATGAAGAGTAGACTAGCTCATGAAAAAAAATGGGGATCCCACTGTAGGTAGATTTTGTGTGTTAGTCTGATACACTTATTGTATGATATTGTATATTTACACTTTTATTTATATAAATAAAACTTCTTTTAATGAAAACTGTTTAATATGCCTTGTATATTATAAAAAAGTCAGTGCAATAACATGAAACAGATTGTACATTTTTTGATTTTTGTCTCTTCTATGTCAATCTGTATTGCCATAAACTGTTTTGCTTGGGTTTTTTAGTGATTTTGAAAATAAATGGTATCCTTAGTACTCCTCCAGATATTTAATTCTGTTATGCCAGAGTCTGTCTGGTCCACAGTTGGGACTGGCATCACAGGGACAAGGATGTCAGGGAGAGCAGTCAAAGGCTTCATGTAAATGCTGTCCAGGTGTGCATCTAAGTTAGAACTAAGCTAGAACTAAAATAGTGCCCTCCTAAAAAATGCCATTCAGCATGAAGAGAACTCAGGCATTTAAGAATTGGTATGAGGTGTTTTATAAAACCTGCTTCAGTATCTTGGTTTTTCCTGTCCCTGTTTTAGGAAAATGAGGAGTTTTCATCAAAGCAGCAGTCCTTGAAGCATGCTGGCTATCAGCTGTACCTCCTGCCCAGTCCCTGGGCTGTAAGGGAATGGATTGTCTGTGTAGAGAATGATTTCATGCAGCTAGGCCTAACCTGGTATTTGTTCTAGTTTCACACCTACTCTGGGGATAAAATTCCCATCAAAGCCACAGTGAGCTGGTTGAACAGGCTGGGCTGGAGCCTCTCTGTGGGTGGAGTGGAGCTGAAGTGGAGCTCGTTGTGGAAGGTGGAGACCACAGCCTCCAAACTGGGGAGGTTTGCAATCAAGTGGACCTCTCTTTTAGACACAGGTCACTTCTCAGTCAGTGCACAGTAGGCCAAAGCAAGCCTTCCTTGTGGAAAGGTGAGCCAGCCCAGAAAGCTCTCCTCAGCCACTCTGATGTGTGGAATGCCAGAGGTGCCCAAAATCGTGCACTGCCTGGCAGCACACGTCAGCTGATCACTTTGGGGAAGGCTGAGCTGGAGGAAGGGCCTGGTGAGCTGGAGTGTTCATATCCACACTACAGGCTCGTGTGCATTGCTCTCTGTTTGTCTGCTGGGTTGGGCATTTGCAGCAGCACTCCCACATGGCACTGGGAGTCCTGACCTTTTCCTTGGTGTACCTGTGGCACTCACCTACATCTTGTGCCAGGACTGGCAAGCCTCACGATTTCCTCCTGTGCACAGTGCTGCCTGAAGGGGCCCTGTGGGGTTTTGTGCAAGGGGAAGGAAGGCATTTGCTCTCCTGTGCCAGAGGTGCAGAGGGCATTTCCCTCTTCCCTAGGTTTGTGCCCCAGAAGCCGCTGTGTTTGCTTTCGGTTTCCTCCTCTGGGTTGCCACACTGTGAGAGTGCAAGCGAGCAAGTACCTCGTGAGGAGGGATAAGCCCACAGCTTTTGCTGACTCATCCTGTGGGAAAGGCTAGTGTGGCTGGCTCCCAGTCTGCCCTCTAGGCACGTGGACTCTTTCCTGGGCTGAAGGGGAAGAGGAGGAGTTTTGTGGTATACCAGTTTTCCATTTGCCCAGGGACCCTTTTTTGCCCATCCCTCTCTCTTGCACACAGCCATGATGATGAGGGATGCTGCAGAGTTTATACAGTGAGACTGTGCAAGGCATAAAACCAGCAGAGTGGGAAGGAGATGCATGGGAAGCTGTGGGATGGTGTGTGCAGTCCTCTCTCAAGCTTGGTCAGCACATTTGTCCGCACCTGGAGCCTGGCTTCTCCTCCAGGGTGGCATAGGGAAAAGGAAGATATTTTCAGTCATGATTTCCTCTGCCATTCCACTCCCCTTTGTTGTCATCAGTGCTGGGCCAGCCCAGCTCCTCTCCTCTCTTTCACTGCTTTCCCCATATCCATCTTCCTGTCTATCCGGATTTCTCCAACACGTGGCCTGAGCTGGGGTTAGCAGGGCTCAAACCTCCAAGCAGCCTGGCTCTTGTAAAATTAGTCTTGTATATCTTTAATTGAAATCTTAATTACCTCAGTCAGTAGCTAAGTAAAGAGGAATACAAAAGCAAGAAGACACAATGAACTTACCTGTAAATGGATTAGTACACTTGACTTCATTTATCCACCAAGACGTGTGAAGCACTAGAAAATTTTTACTTCTCTCAGTTGTGAAAGCCTCAGGGCATGGGCAAATGAGGAACTTGAAATGTGATTCTACCTAAAAAGTTCCATTTCATTTCTCATTTTTTTACGGCTTTGCTGCTCTCCTGTTCCCTGTTGGCATCACTGAATGCTATCTGAGTAGGGTCTGTGATTCTGGTGTGTCTGTTCCTTCATCTGTTTCCAGGAATGCACCAAAAGTGCCACGTTCCCACATCTGACTAGAGGCTAATGGTCACTGTCCCCAAGCAGGGATGCCATGAAGGAGAGCTCCTGGGGAGACGGTTCCCACAGGCAGCCCTGGAGTTGATGGCTGGCCAGGAGCAGGGCAGGGGGTGTCTGGGTATGACACCCGTGAACACAAGGCAGCACGTCACTGCAGTGACAAGAGGAAGTAAAACCTTCCCAGACTGCGGCCCTGGGCTGCATTTCCTCGTGCCCGTGGCCACACCGGGTCAGCCACAGAGCCAGCCATGGCTGTACAGATGGCATGTCCACCCTGCTGCCTCCATGCTGCCAGTCCCTGGCCCATGCCTTGCCTGGTGCTGGGACATTTTTGGTCCAGCATTTTGGTGCTTGATTTTTTTTTTTCCTTTCTATGCAATAGTGTGTTGCATAACTACTTTTGCAGCATCTTCTTCGTGTGTCCAGTAGCCTCATACTGATAGATGCCTGGGGAGTGAATGATCTGCATTATCCAAGACTGATTTCCTAGCACTTCTGATAAATGAGGTGTTTCTTCTTGTCAGGAGCATGGCTGAAACCAGACCGTCTCCGTCATCCAGTAAAAGCCCATTTTGGATTCTGCTTATAGGGAAAGCCAGTCATGACTGCCTCTTTCATGTAGTTCTGTTTATTAAAGCACTTGACCCAGCTAAAAGACAAATTAATAATGGTTACAATAATTGATTGCCTTTTAAAAAACCCTCACTTTTAATGATCATGTGAAAGAACATTTGATGCAAATAAACATCGTTCCCTAAAACAAGGAGTTGCCCTTCCATCCCATAGAGTGTAAAGCTGCAACTAGAAAGGTATTTTGTGTCAGTCAGAGTATTTTCTGAAGTTAATCAATATTAAATGCAGAATTTCCTGCCTTTCCACTGATGGTTCCATATGTGCTGGCCTCACCCCTCTGTGCAGCTGAATCAGTCTGATATCACTGCACTGAGCAAACAAGTTACCTGGTGCTGAAATTCCTTGGATTTTTCCCCACATACCGGAGCCATTTCCTTGATGTGCTGTGGTGGTGCTGGGGAATATCCAGTGTCCAGCTGCTCTTGTCAAAAATTGCCTCCCTAATTCCTGATCCCGAGCAGGGCAGACATGACTGTGGCCTTCTGCCTTTGTTGTGGCTTTGTCACATTCCTGTCGGGAGCCCAAAGGGGGAGGTGGAAGCAGAATGCTGCCTTTAATTTCTGCCATGCAGTAGGGGACTGTGATCCCAGCTGGGACCCAGGAGCTGAGGAAGGAAGTGCCAGCATCCTATTACTTGCCTTATTCAGGGGTGCTGCTGAAAGTAATTGGTTTTTCTGAGATTTGCAAGCTGGCCTGTCTACTACAAAAAGGTTCCTTGCCCCTTCAAGTGATGACCATGTCATGGAGGAGCTGAGCCTATGAGTCTCGTGGTACACCCCCCATCCTTTCATGGGGACAAGGGAATGACTCCAAAGCCACTAAAGATGAAATGGCTGGAGATGGAATGCCTGGAACTGTTTTATTTGTGGTCACTGCCGTTTCATGGGCAATCTCCTGTTGTTGAAGGAGTGACACCAACCTCCACACTTTCAGAGGGCTGGTGAGAATTGCATTGCAAAGAGCCCATGCGTGAGAAGGCAGGGCAGTCTTGGTGTGGCCCGTTTATTACGCGGGCCAGACAATGTCCTGACGCACTTGGGTGAGGACCCTTGTTTACAGCTGTAACAGTTTTTGGGGCTATTGCTCACTGATAGTCCCACCACCAGACAGTCACCTGCTTCAGGGGAAACCGTCCCAGACTGCAAGGCAGCGCATCATATCCCCAGCTCCTCCTGTCCAGCCTCCTTACGCCTGCATGTGCATGGGTGCACATCATGGCCTCACACCCTCTTGTGTTAATGGGAGGAAAGTGATAAAACTTAGTCCTATCCACAAGTGCGTACTAAAAATAGTGAACAGCGTATGAGACATTGTTTTTCAGCTGATTTATAAAAAAATGTCCCATGAGGGGAAGAGGAAGTATCTCCTTGTCTGGCACTTTGTTTGGGAAATACCACTTGTGCATCCAATCTCGGGTGTGAAGGCATGAGCTGGCCAAGGGGGCCAGGCTGGTTTTCACCTATGGGACAATGGTGCAAACACGATCCAGGGCTGCACTTGTCCACCCAGATGCTTTGGCAAACGGAGAGCATTCTAGGGTGGCAACTCTGTCAGTTTGCTTCGCCAGGTGAGTTTGTTTTGGTTTTTTGATATCAGATGCTTGTGGGTGAGTCAAGGGCATTCCGATTGCAATGCCATGGCCTAGTGATAGGAATTTTTTTTCACCTGCCCTTTAGAGAGGAGCAGGTCACAAGCATCATGCTAGGTACGTGACTGGACACTACTCTGGAGAGCTGGAGAGGGGCCAGACTCCAGTGGGAAGCAGGTGAGGGTGTCTGAATGTTTTCACAAGTCAAATGAGTCACACAAGTATGACTTGCTGGTGAAGCTTTTCAAAACCAGATCTCTATGCAGCACCTATGGTAGCACTTTTCACTAGTGTGATGGGCCTTCTCAGGACCACTTCACTGATGACCTCTGAAGTAAAAATCTTCCAGGCTTCTGCTGGTGACTATGTGGGAAAGAACAGGAAGAGCATCTCTTTGTTTTTTTTTCTGGTTATTAGAAAAAAGAGCCTTTGGCCCAGAAGTTCTTAGTCCCCCTTGCACTGGGAATATGAGCTACAGAGACAGTGTTCCTTGCCTGTGAAGCTGGAAAAAGCAGCACAGTGAGTGAGCAGGGAGCTTGCTGATGTGCTTGGCACAGCAGGGGAAGACCTCAGGCTCTCCTCTGCACAGACACATCTTTGGGTCCCAGCTTTAGGCAATAAGAATGTGCTCTGCACTATCCCTCTATATTCCCTTGGGATAAGCTGCGTCATTTCCCACTCTTCTGAACTTCAGCTTCAAACTGTGGAGAAAGCAAAACTTCCTGGCAAAATGGTGTATCCCCTTTTGCCTGCATTTTAGACAAAACCCTTGACTAGGATGTCTATCTTTTACAAGGAATGCTCCTTTGCAAAGCTGCAGCTACCCTGGTAGAGGTATTGGGCTCCCAATACCACCCAAATATTCCGCAGCCAGTAGTTAACAAGAAGTACTAGAATAGGTGTCTCATTTTGAAGTTCAGGGTCATGGTTAAGTTTTGTTCCTCTTAAAGGCAGAAGGCAAAGCCTAATCTCCCAAAGCATATCTGCTGGCACTCTGCTCTCACCCTGGTGCTTTGCCCTGCCAACATGGAAGCATAGGAGGATTTTGCATAATACAATCATGCTTTCACAATCCACAAAAGAAAACCCGAGTTATAGCAACCTTTGTGACTCATTTTTCTTGTAAACACTTTGTATTTATTATCTTAGCAAGAATTCAAGACATACATGCATGAGGCATACAGCAACACATCTGGCACACATCCAGAACAGGCCTTAAGGAAAACAAACTCATGTTGATAAAGTCATAAAGCAGATCCTTTGCAGAGCTAACAAAAGAAATCTATGGTGGACATCAGCAAGCGCTTAGTCATATACTGGCACTGACCTCTTGCATCTGTGCCTTTTTTCTGAGTTCCTGTTGAACACTACCATTCTTAACAATGCACAGAAATACCAAAAACATTTCAGGAACACCAAATAGTCTTTGCATAACTAGGCAGAGAAATACTCTGCTAACACTAAACTTGTATATCCCCATGACAATCCGTTTATGAGTATACTTTCTTGTGTACTATTCATATGTGCTACAGCCGGAAGAACTGGGTGGGCTCTACAAATCCACACCTCATTTCCTCTTGACTTTGCAAGCAGCATTCATTGAACAGAACAGTTTTATTCTCATACTTCTCAGATACTAATGCAAATTCTAATGCTGAATTCTTCTGGGAGTTCCAGACAGGAGTGGTCATTGCTCAGTGTCCTTGATGAAAATTACAAGACTCCACCAAGTGCAGGATATACTACAGCAACCCTTCTCTTGAAGCTGGAGCTGCCTCTGGTGAAGTTTTGCCCAGCTGGATGCAGTGCTTGCCTGGGAGGTGGTGTTCTGCTGCTCTGAAACTCTTTGCATTTACTGTTTAGTACCTGAAAAGCTGACCTATGTACATGTCAGCAAAATACACTCCTTTGCAGCAGTAAGATAACAGCTATTCTTGAGACATTATGTTCTCCCTGAAAAGGTACTGGCTAGTTTAGAGGGAAAGGGAAGCATGCAGGTGGCTCAAGCCAAAAGCAAAGCTCCCTGTAACAGCACCGGGATGGATGGGGTTAAGTCTTCCATGTGGAAAAAAGGCAAAGTCTGTCAGCTTCTGCCCAGTGACAGAAGTCAGTGTCAATACATAACAGCCTCTGCACCGTTGGTTTGTGAGAGTTATATAATGACAATTTTGCAAAGGCAGATTAAGAAGAGATAACAGAAAAATAAATTATAAATACAAACAAGAATTCACCACAAGACAGAGGAAGACATAATTTGAATTGACACAACAAAGTGGAACTATACAGCCCTATAAAATGCAAATGTACTTATATACAAGGTTAGTTAAGGGAAGAAACTCTGACCAGTGACCTTAGAGGTAGCTATGGAACAGCTTCAGCCTTTTTTCTTGCTATCTTGGACCCATGAAAAATACTGTTTAGGATGGAGCTTGACATGAATTCACTAGCAAAGTTACTGTTTGTCTTGCCTTGACAGCAACCAACATGTTTAATTCGGCTCTTCTGAAGCCATCCAAAGGTAATATCCCCTCAGTGAGATGGGTCATTCCCATGTAACCCCTCAGTGGTGATGGTGCATCACCATCCATTGGATGTGCTGCAGTAGCTCCACCATTCTGGAACTGAAATGAGGAGGCCATGAAATGAAATGGAAATGAAGTACAAGGGAATAACCTTTGCCCATAACTATAATTAAACATTCAAAAGTCTAAGGCTACTTTCTTGTACCACTGAAAGCTCAATTCTATTGATATTATTTCTTCAAAGAGAGGTAGCTGCTTTCTTTGAATAAATAATATTCTCAGCAAAACTTGAGATTCAACTTTAGGATCTACTTCTATTGAAGTTACTTTGTTACTTAAAAAGACACAGCAGAATTGTTCTGTTATCAAGAAAATCATTGTAATATTGAAAGAATCCTTCCACAATTACCTCAGTATCTGTTTGTGTAATATATATTGATACATATCTTACATAATGCCAAAATATGCTTCCCTCTCAGAAGCATGATTTATTTCCATTATCATCAGAAAATACTAAGCCTTTTTTTGGTTTATATTGAGTTTTGTCATGTTTTGAACATTTTTTCATACAGTGTTTTGAGATTAAGCAAATAGCTCTCAATTGATAGTTCTGTTAAATACTCATGACATGCACTAGCAGTGCACACATTTATATTTTATGTATACATACTATATATATGAACTTACGCTATATATTTATAATATAGACTAGAACTATGCAACACTGTGTTAATTCATAGAACTACAACTTTTAGTCTGCAATAGAACATCTTGTAACAAATATTCTTTCAATAAAGATAGTGGTTGTCTTTAATATTAACTCCCACCACCAGATCCCTGTCCAGCGGGATCCATACTTTAGAAAAGAGAAGCAGTCAAAAATCCAGCAACTGGCTTTTCCTGTGCGGTTTGTGATCCCAAGTTCCAACACACTGACAACTTTTTTGGCTTCATCCTGGAGGTGGGCTGAACTCCTCGGTGAAATACAGCTATGGGACATGAGGACCGGAGGGTGACTGAGGAAAGCAGGTTCCTGAAAGTGTTCTCAGACCATGGTGAAGGGCAAGTTCAGTCTTGCCCCAAGTCTCCCCACATCACCAGGTTGCCCCAAGTCACCACTGCACAGTTTAGGGGCTCTGCCCATCGTTATCTATTTCCCACTTGGCATTCATGCCCCAGTGTTGCTGTAACTTTCTTCAGACAAATTATGTGATAGTCATCCTCCGGCAGCTACAGACAGCTAAACCCAACGCAGCAAGATTTGAGGTGTCTTCATCTCCCACTGTCCGTGGACCCTTTTCTTCCAAACCCACAAAGCCAAGGTCCTCTTCTGTTCCGCTCGCCGTGTCCGCGGGCAGCCCACGTTTCGGGGCAGAACCACTTGGCCACCAGGTTCAGGAACCTCTGCCGCAGGTGCCATCTGTCGCCGATGCGGGCCAGCTCCAGGGCGCAGTCCGCCGCCGCCTCGCTCCCTGCCGAAACGCGTGTGGTTACCGCTTTAATGACATCCCCGCAATACGGTACTTTTTGTCCAATTTTTTACTATTTCCTCATCATGAAGCACACCCCACCTCGCACCCTCTCTGTCCTCTACTCGTTGGGAGCAGCACCTGCATCCCTCTCTCCTTCACATGGGCGCCCGCAGCCGCGCCGGGCGCTGGCCGCCCGCCCGGTGCTGGAGCCGGGCAGCAGCGCCCGGGAGCAGCGCGGTGTGTCCCTGTCCCGTCCCTGTCCCGTCCCCTCCCGTCCCCTCCCGTTCCCTTCACCCTCCGGTACCTGCAGGAGCGGCGGGCGGCGAGGCTTTGCGCAGGGTCCGGCCAGGCATCATCGCGGCGGGGCTCGGTTCGGCGGGGCACGGGGCGCCCGGGCTCGGTTCGGCGGGGCACGGAGCGCCCGGGCTCGGTTCGGCGGGGCACGGGGCGCCCGGGCTCCTCTCTCGTCGGTGGCAGCAGCGGTTTGCAAACACAGGGGCGGAGCGCGGCGCTAAAAGCGGGAGTCCGGCGGGGATTTCCCTGCATCCTGACGTAGCGAAAAGGAGCGGGGATCCCGCCCCCCGCGCCGGGCGGGCAGGCGGTGGCGTGCCCGGGCGGCGCGGAGCCGCGGCCGGGACACCGCCTACGCTGCCGGCCCGGAAAGGGCTGGAGGGATGCGGTGTGTGGGGCAGGAGGAGATGGGAGGATGGGCTGTGCCCGGGGCAGGCGAGGTGGAGGGATGAGGGGTGCAGTGCAGTGTTTGGATGGCATGGCTCTGGCTGACACGTGCCAGGGCACAGTTACCTGTGCCTGCTGTAATTTTAGATGGTGCTTTTGGCAAGAAGCAAGAGCTGGAACAAAGTCACCCCCTCATGTCTTTGTAATTGTCGCACAAGGTTGGGAGAGTTGCCAGTAATACCTGGATCATTCATCTGCCTCCTGTCTTCGAGAGGGTTGATGTTTCATGTTGTGACATATGGCATGGACTTCTGCTTTTAGGGGAAAATGAAAACTGCTTGATGTAAAGAAAGCACAGATGGGTCAGACATAACAAGGAACTGACTTGTGGCTGAAAGTAAATAATTACTACCTGTCCCATCAAAACACAACTTAAAATGTTGTAGTGTAATACAGACCCACAGCAGGGTGTTGAGGGGCTCCATTCTGTGGGGTAACAGCCTCTCAAGTGTTGAGAAATTCTGGTGACTTTGAAGTTCCATTAAAAGAGGAATTATTCACCAGCTCAGTGCAGATAGCCTTTTCCCTGCTATTTCGCAGAATGGTGGCACACTTGAAACTCTGTGTAGGAAACCCCATCCTCCTTGGTGCCAGGCAGGAGGCAGGTGGCACAGCGGTGCTGCAGGGTTGTGGGAGGGGCAGTGGTGCCAGCTCACGACAGGGCATTTCTCAGGTGAGATGTCTAAATGAAAGCTATAGCTGGATGAGGCTTTTGCAAGGCCCTTCCCAAAACAGTAAATCGGCTCTGTCAGCACCATGCAGTGCTCCCTGCCAGATTGTGACCTGGTGTCAGAGCAGCTTAGGTTGACCACAGAGAAGTTTCTGATGTTTTTGAGGATGTATTGCCTTTCTCTCCCATAACCTATATGTCATGTGGGCTTATTTCCTTGACCCAATGTGTTTGGGGTCTCTTCAGTTGTATGAACACATCTCTTAGTAACTCAGCCCTGTTCAGGCAGAGCTGGCCTTCAGCAGCCAGCGCTGTTACATAAAAACTGTTTCTTCAAAACAAGTTTGTTGAGTTTTAGGAGGTGACAAGGCAGGTAAACAGGTCAGGAGGATGTCTGCATGACACGTCATCCCTCGTGGAAGAGGTGTGGTGGTCTGCAGCATGTGATGCCTGAGGCTGCATCTCACAGCCACAGTCTGACAGCTGCTCCACAAATCATGGAAGGCTCTGCAGAATGTCAGCACAGGGGGCTGGGGCCTTACTGAGACCCCCGCGTGCCCCTCCTGCCCCACCCTGTGTTCAGCAGTGCCCAGTGCAGGCAAAGTGCCCACCAACTCAATCCATGAGGTCATACTGGTCTCTTGGGTTGCTGGCACATGTGTGTGACTTTGCACATTTATTTTGCATGTTTAGACAGAGCCAGGTATGACCTGCAGCTTGTTATTCTTTGTGAATCTGGAGACAGATCAAATACTTGGGCAAATTATCTGAATTACTCTTCCTCTAGTGAGGCCAAAACCAAATTAACCTCAATTCTGTCCTGCTCAGAAACACTTCCTCACCCTGAAGGCAGATAAGCTTAAAGGGCAGCTTGTCTCTATAACCCTGCAGCCACACAAAGAGATGGGTCCTTCTTTAGGGCATATGTGGGAGAGATTCTTTCCTATCAGGGCAGCTGGGCACAAACCAGTGGGATAGTTAAGTTGAAAGTATGCATTTATTTTCTCTGTTTTATTTTAAAATAGGGATAAATGTAATAATAATGGGGTAATAAGTAATAAAGGATACAAGATGATACAGAAGGATAAAAGGTAATAAGAAAGTGGACACTTCAGTGTGCAGAATGGGTTAATAGACCAGCCTGTGGTCTCCTTTTTGCTGCATTCAGAGCCATGTATCTGAGTGCAGTGGTTTAATACAGGGAGACCCACTGCTGTTTAGAGAGGAATTGCCTCAGGTTCCAGATCTGGCCCACATCCTCGCAGGGTTTTACTGGTGTGTGAGGGAGTTACTGATGTGTAAACCACAGCCCATTTTGGCGGGAACAGCACATGGTGGGGCCACTGCTAATTATAGGATTGTGCAACAGGGCTGAGCGAAAAGAGTTGATTGTGGTTTCAAAAGCCACCAGCGAGCTCTGATGTTTTGTTGTTTCAATTCCCCTAAATAAAGAAGTGTATCTGCTGGAAGCACAGACCCCTGGGAATCTGCCTCTACCAGAACAGCCACAAAAGTTTTTTTCTTGCTGTGGCCACACTGAGCAGGACCATGGATCCCCAAGTGGGCACAGCCATGGCAGGGAGCAAAGCAGCAGCCCAAGGAGCACTGCCCACCTGGAGCAGCTGTCCAGTTTATTCCTGTGTAGTACTGTTTAAAGTTATTGCAATTACACAGCTGAGAAGAGAAAATCATCTCTAGATAATTTGCCTCAAGCTTCACCAGTGTGTGGGTGATGTGGTTTTATCAGGAATGTGTCATTAAAAGACAGCATGTGACATATTCTCACCACACAGAACAACAGTGGGCAGGCTTACTGAAAGGAAATCGAATGTTGCAGAAACAAAATCAAGAGTGAGAGAGAAAGGAAACTAGGTGTTTTTTCTCTGAACTCAGTTATTTGTGCTGAATCATTTTCAAGCTGTTTCTGTGCCTCCCTCAATGATTTTAAATAAATCTCTGGTACTGTTTCATCATTGGAGTATATCTTCTCATCTTCCCAAGACTGATGTTGACAGCTCTTGTGTTAACTGAGAAGCTGTTTGTTTTTCTGTCTCCCTTTTCCTGTTTCTGCAGACTGCAGAGTCAACAGTTCCTGTTGATCCCTGCATGTCTCTGCACCCGACCAGGAAACTTGCCTCTATTGTCAGAAGTACAAACCAAGGTCATTTCAGGAAAGTGCAGTGGCATGTGGCCATGGGCCATGCCAAGAGAGGGTGATTTTTATTTGGCTGGGTTTTTTTAAATTCTTCTTAAATCACTCCAATTCTTTGGTCTGCTCTTCTCAGGCACCTTCCCTCCAGGGATTTCTCTCACTGTTACAAGTAAAGCTTCCTAAATCCTCCAGCTTCAGGCATTAATCTCAGCCTCACTTTTCAGGGAACTGACCTTGTTCTGTGTTAATAATGTTCTGGTGGCAACTGCAGTAAAGCTTTGGCCTCCAGCAGCTACTGCTGTGCTGCCGACACCTCCACTGTGGTGAGGGAAAAGATTAATGCAGCTTTTGGTAGTTAAGTGAAAAACTCCAGCTAATTTGATTTTGATTTGACAACGTGATCCCGCACTAGCCAGGAAAAGAAGCTAAGGAGAAACTGCACGTCCACTGCTGGGATATAACCCCACTCTCACAGATCTCATGAGGTGTTTAAATTTTATCTAATGCTCCGCAATTAATTCTTAGACTCTCCCTCCTATTCTGTTCTCTTTCCTGCTTCCCTTGGAAGCTGAAACGCATCATTTTCCTAGTAAAAGGTGAACTGCATTGTTGCTCATATATTACAGTGCTCTGTCACTGGCAGAGGGATGAACACACACCTTTTCCTCTGCGACCACCTCTGTGCGAAGCAGGCAGCACTAATTACTTACTTGCAAAAAGCTACTGAAAGATGACTCCCATGTGTTGGATCTGGTGCCCATCCAAGGCAGAATGGGACAGCAAATTTTCCAGCTGAGAGCAGTAACTTTTGATTGAGGATGGGGTTGAATACCAGAGACACTCCTTGATACATCTGGAGTGTAAGAGGGTTTATATTGACTAAGTGCTTTTTAATCAGGGAGTATTTGTGAGGAAACTTTGTTGACATAATTTTCCTGGTATTAGGCTAAGATCAGTTTTAAATTAGATGGGGCAGATTATCTGGTGAGCTGAGTTTTCTGTGAAAGCAGAAAGCAGAGCCTCTGCAGATGGCTCCTTGTAAGGTCATTCCAATTCATCCCCTTGGCAGTCAGCAAAAAGGTTTCTAGCTGTCTAAAAACATTGTAAGAGATGGAAAGATTCACCAGGTACTTTGTTAAGCAGGTTTAGCACCTGTGAAGTTGACAACTCATAAAAGCCAGTCTTTACGACTGCTATCCAGAGGTATGAGTTAGGAAAGTAAATATTGGTGTCGATCACTGTTTATGACGTTGGTATTTGCTGAAGAGCTCTTCTCCATGTGTGTAGGTGTCTGTGCAAACGCCAGGCATAGTCTTAGCACAGCTGTACTATTACGGCTGGGTTTTTGCAGTGGTCCTCACTTGGATGGTAACTGCGGCTGTTTTCTGTCTTGCTATCTTTGCTGAGAATGCAAATGTTCTCCATTTTTGGAATTCTTCATTGCTTGCTGCTCTGCCAGATCTTTTTTGGGTTCTGGCTCCCTTGTTTTTCTGGTTCCCCTGTTTCCTGCACCTCCCCCGCATTTTGTCATAATTTTTGTGTATAGCCAAAGCAGCAAGAGTGGGGTTGGAAAAAAAAGGGAAATCCCATTTGTGAGACAGTTGCTGCTCTGCTGGCATACCACTGCCTTGCAGCTAAGGCAGCAACCTGGTAAACCCCACAGGGCTCAATATTATATCAGTGAAGGAAACAGGAGAATCAGAGAATTCAAGCAAGCTTTTCTGAACACCAGCATGATGATCTGAGTTTCCTGGTGTAGCACAGAGCCAGTGCCTCAGTGCTGCAATGTCTCCCCTGTACCTTTCCCGTGCCCTCCAGATGGGACAGGTGCTATTTTGCATGGGCAGGGGATTTTCAGACTATTGTGAATGATTTCTTTGAGCTGGGTTTTGGAAGTGCCTCTTTTGAACAGTCTCTCTTTGGATAAAGAATTCTTTAATGTCTCTAAATCCCACAAAACAGACATGAAGTGGAAAAGGTTATAAATGGAGCACCTCTCACCTCTCCTATGAGTAAAGACTGAGAGAGATGGGATTGTTCAGTCTGTGGCAGAGAAGGCTTAGGAGTGAACTAACTTTGACCTTCCAGTAGCTGAAGGGTGCTGAAAAGAACAACGGAGAGGGACTTTTTATAAGGGCATGTAGTGACAGGACAAGGGGGAAAGGCTTCAAACTGAAAGAGAGTGGGTTTAGATGAGATATCAGGAAGAAATTCTTTACTGTGAGGGTGGTGAGGCATTGGAATAGGCTGCCCAGAGAAGCTGTGGATGGCCCATCCTTGACAATGTTGAAGACCAGGCTGAATGGGGTTCTGAGCAACCTGGTCTGATGGGAGGTGTTCCTGTTCATGGCAGAGAGGTCAGAACAAGATCTTTAAGGTCCCTTCCAACCCAAGCCTTTTTATGATTCTGTGATTCTCTGAACTTAGAGCAAAATATAAAAAGATTTAATATGAGAATGCAGGGACTTAACCATGGGGGAATCTTTTGTGCAACATTCTCCCTTGAAATTTTTAGGGCTTTAAAAAGTGTTTTGTGTTTCATTCACTCTGAAGATTAGAACTATACATTTGAAAATGTAGATGGTGTGTTCAATGTAATAAATATAGGATCTCCTCTACTATTCAAATTGCCAGTGAATTATGTGAATAAGCCTTTAGGTGTGTTTGGTGCATCCTGGGGCCATGTGTTTGCCACAGTAAAGGGGGAAAAAAGGGATAATATGTTTTAGGTTTCACTTCAAAATGTCTAAAAAAGGCATGGAAATATAAGACCTTATTGTGAGTAGATCATCACAGTCCAGACCTCAGGATCTGGCAGAACTATAGAAGCAGTTTGTTCTGTTACCCTAAACATGCATAAACACACACACACACAAACACACACACAGACATTATGTGTACATTTTAGCGGGTTGTGATGAATTCTAGCAGCCTCCAGCCCCCAGAACATTGCTGGGGGGGGGCTGGACCATTTCCATTTCAGGATCTGCATGCTGCATTGTGGCAGTGTGAAACCTCTACATGAGAGGTCCCTTTGTGGACTGTGCTGGCAGAAAAGTGGCAGGCTGAAACTGTGTCTTGGTGAAAGCTGTCAGAGTGGCAACCAACTGTGAAGACAGAGGGACCACTTGACTCATCACTTGTATGACAACAGATTTATTTATGAGAGTGCTGACAACATACCATGTTGTGAAGTAGTTTCACTTTAAAACTTCTCCACTGATAGTATTGAAATGAGCTCATTTCCTTTTTCATTTTTTGTTTGCAGACACACAGAGGAGAAGAAGGGGCTAACTTTTGCTGCCTTCTCCAAACAGGAGACAAAAGCCTCCCAGATGGGTAGTCCCCCACAGCTCTGCAGACAAGCCCCAGGAGCCTCAGACACGAAGGGCTGGAAGAAAAGATATGCTGGTGGTGATGACCTTGCATAGAAATGGAAGGAAGCTTGTCCCTTCCTGTCAAAAAGGAGTCCCTCTTGGCTCCCAGTGCTTTCTCTGTGAGTGAGAGCAGCCCTCAGAGAGGAGGGGGAGATGCTGGAAGTGGACAGGGTGGTCAGACACAGAGAGGAGCGCTGTGCTCCCTGAGTTCCTGTTACCATGCTGACCCAGCCATTGGGTCCATCCATATCTGGGCTTCAGGAGAGCCCTGCTATGGGAGCGGCTCCATGTAGCACCATCAGCTGCAGATCATAATCCCTGCTTTGCTAAGTGAACCCTGCATCTGAGATCCTGCTTCATTTTTCCCAGGTGACATCAGAGAATGCAAAACCAGCACAGAGCTGATTTTTGATATCCACGCTGGCTCTGAACATGGGGACAAATTTCTGCCATGCATCCAAAACCTTGTGCTGGGGGAGGTGTGTCTCCAGACAGCATACACACTTTTGGCTGTGGCTGTGCTGCTGAGGGGTATTGGTTACTGGTGTGAGAGGGAAAGCCGTGAGGGTGACCCTTTGGTATTAAGAGTGTAAACAAAAAAGTGAGAAATAGCAACTCTCCCTTCAAGGGTAAGGACACCATGTTCTTCCTCACCAGAGACCTCTGTGCAGATGCACCGGCCAACTCCAAAGAGTATAAAGGAGAAGTAAATAGGGGAAACAGAAAAAAGAGGGTTACACTTAATAACAAAGTATTTTTTGTACTTTACAACCTGTTTCTATTCTCTAGACCCTATGTGCTATGGGAAAGACCTTTGTGTGCTGCTCCATGCCTCCTTCATGAGTGTGGGTGCTGTGTGTGTGCCCTGTGCCCCTCAGGAGGGCTGTCACCATTCCCACCTGCTCCACATGTGCAGGAGAAGAGTGGAGGGGTGTGGATGGCCACGAATGAGAAAACAGCAGGGGGACAGTCTGACCAAGTGTGGGGGTTGTGTCCCACAGGCACAGGTGTAGGAGCTGATGTCAGGTGACAGCATCTTGGGTTGCATCATGTTTTGCGGTCACGATGCCATCCTTCCTGCCGATTTCATCATCTTGTGGTGGGCTATGGTGTGTAACTGGGGAAAAGCACACACAGGCTGTGAAGCTGGAAGGAGCTCTTAGTCTGAAAACACACAGGAAGCCAGGGTTTGTTTTGTTGTTTCTTTGTTGTTGTTTTAAGGGTTTTTGTTTCATTTTTATGTTTGTTTCCTTGGTCTGTGTGCTGTTTTGGTTTTAACATAGGGTAATTTAATTGTTGGGTGTTTTCAGGTATCCAGCAGGGAAGAGGCTGCTGTGACCAGGCTGTACCTGTGCTTTTGGCTGAGCATGGTGGTGGAAAGGAAGAGGTGAGGGCAATTCTGTGCTGAAGAGCAGACAGAGGACCTTGGGAAAGGGGTGAGAGGTGGAGAAGCCTACCTGAAGTCCCAGGCTGTGGGACCAGTTGGCCTCAGGACTATCAATGTAATTGTTGCACCCTGAGTTGCACGTTCCTGCTGCCCAGCAGAGGCCACATGAAACAGAAATCACAGTATATCTAGCAATGGTGGCATCTGGGTCTCCAGCCCAGGAGTGTACAGGCTCACAGAATTGCAGATCTGGCCAATAAAATTGGCAGTGATAGTGACAAGTCTAAAAACCCAGAAAGCTCAGATGAAAATACCCACAGAAGTTCGGGTGCTCAGTCAAATGAAATAACATGAACTTTCAGTTTTGACTCAGGGCTTAATCACTATGAAAACTGCCTTTTTTGTGGTATTTCAGCAATTGTCAAAAATTGGAAAGTGACATCACCCATCAAAACTACAAGTAAAATTTTTGTTTTTCAGGCTTTTAAAAGCCTCAGTTAAAAAAGTCTTCGTATTGTATATGTGAAAACAGACTCACAAGAGCCATCAGTCAATGACCCATTGCTGTTCTGGGTAGCACAGATTCTCTTGAATCCCTCTTTGTGAATTTATCCCCCAAATTATGAAGCATGTACAGTAAGCAATGCACTGAATCTAGTGCTAGCATCTCTGATAATCATTGCATCTATCCATGGTATTCTTCACAGTGCCTGTTTCTGATTTTCTTCCTCTCCCCAGTTTTTCCTTCCTTCAGTTTTTCCTTCCTTCAGTTTTTTTCTTTTCTTTTTTAAATTTTTTTTTTTTGAATTGTAATGTGTTTTGAACAGCAGTTCTGGGTTTTGAACAGTTTTTCTCTTCCTTCTGAATGACACCATAACAACCAATCACATCCAAAAATTAAAGAAAAAAATTAATTTAAGCACATTTGGTAAGCAGTAACTGCACTGGTCTTCAATTTCTTTTTGTTGTTATTTTTGGTCTAGCTATCCCAGGTTGTAAGATATTGACACCAATTTGACATCGTTGTTGTTGTTATTATTATTGACTTTATTAATGTGTGAAAAAATTTGCTACTAATTTACAGATCATTTATAACATAATGTTTGGAAATGTGAGGTATACATGTAGTTGGAGCAATCAACAACATTATACATTTTACCTGATCCTTACAATAGCTTAATGGAATATCCCATTTTTTCAGATGCATAGACAAAGTGACCTGCAAGCTGGAAACCTCTAAGGCACAACTTTCCCCCCCAAAACCAGAAGAACAGTATTACTTCTCTTTCATTAGTATAAGGTTCATTACTAGAGACAGATTACAAACATCCCTGACTGTAATTTCCCATATTTGTTTTGATGTGACCCCACCTGGAGTACTGCATTCAGTTTTGGGACCCCACCATAATAAGGACATGGACCTGTTGGGACAAGTCCGGAGGGGTCAGGAAGAGGATCCTGTGAGAGCAGGTTAAGAGAGCTGGGGTTCTTCAGCCTGGAGAAAAGAGGTCCCTGGGGAGATCTTCCAGTAGATAATTAGCTACAAAAGAGCTGGGCAGGGACTTCTTACAAGGGCTTGCAGTGACAAGACAAGGGATAATGCCTTTAAACTGAAATAAAATGGGTCAGAGTAGACATTAGGAAGAAATTCTTTCTGTGAGGGGTATGAGGCACTGGCACAGGTTGCTCAGAGAAGCTGTGGATGCCCCATCTCTGACGGTGCTCAAGGCCAGATTGGATGGGGCTCTGAGCAACCTGCTGTGGTGCAGGGTGTCCCTGCCCATGGCAGGGGAGTCAGAATAAGACAGTCTTTAATGTCCCTTCTAACCCAAACCATACTATGATTCTATGATTTCATTTTTCAATTATTTTTTTATATCCTCCCAACAGTACAGGATCCTATAAATTCAACAGGTTGTAAACCTAGTGCATGGCAAAAATGTGAACTGAGAAATGGAGCCACTGACAACCAGGAAATGGAGCTTGTTCAGTGACCTCCCATGGTACCAAGACCTTGATGGTCACAGATTTTTCCAGGAGCAGAACATGGTGTGCTGTCTATAGAGCAAGAAAAAGGACAGGTTTCATAAAAGCAGAACCTCTAGGAGTTGCAGTCATGTTACAAAAAGGTATTTTGTACCTGCTATTTTGTTTTTGTCTACTAAGCTCTCCTCCACAGTCCCAGGTGTTTGGTGCTAAGCCATGCTTCAGAGCAGAGTTTTTTTGAGGGAGTGCTCAAGGCAGCCTACTGCTGAAGTGTTGTGTGCCCAGCCATGAAGAGAGAGGCTTTCTCGTGCTCTTCTCTTAATAGCTAAGGTCATTCCAGCTGGATACATCTGGCTGCTCTTCCATCCCCACCAACAACCAGTGCATGCTCACACCCAGTGGCAAGGCTTTCAGAACTGTGTCTCACAACATCCTTGTGGGCAGGCTCAGGCAGCGTGGACTGGATGAGTGGGCGGTGACACAGAGGGAGAACTGGTTGAGTGGCAGATCCCCAAGGGTCATAATCAGGGGCACAGGGTCTAGTTGGAGACCTGTCATTAGTGGTGTCATCCAAGATTCAGTACTGGGCCCAGGATTGTTTATCTCACTCCTCAGTAACTTGGAAGATGGGGCAGAGGCCTTCTCAGGATGTTCACTGATGACACAAATCTGGGAGGAGGGGCCAATACCCCAGAGGGCTCTGCAGCCCTTCAGAGGGACCTCGGCAGGCTGGAGAGATGGACAGAGAGGAATTGTCTGAAGTTCAGCAAAGGCAAGTGTCCTGCACCTGGGGTGAACAACCCCTGGCACCCGTACAGGCTGGAGGCAACCTGCTGGAGGGCAGAAGGAGAAGGGCCTGAGGGTCTGCTGGACAGCAAGCTGGCCATGGGCCAGCAGTGCTCTTGTGGCCAGGAGGGACAGTGGGGTCCTGGGGTGCATTGGGAGGAGAATTGCTGCAGGTTGGGGAGGTCATCCTGCCCCTCTGCTCAGCCTAGATGAGGCCTCATCTGGAGTGCTGTGCCCAGTTCTGGGCTCCTCTGTAAAAAAATACATGGAGGTCCTGGAGTGGATCCAGTGGAGGATGACAAAAGTGAATTAGGGACTGAATCCTCTTATGAGGAAAAGCTGAGTGAGCTGGGCATGTTCAGCTTCTAGAAGAGATGACTTGAGAAGGGACCTCATCAGTGTCTGTCAGTGTCTGCAGGGAGGGGTCAGAGGATGGACCAAGCTCTGCTCAGTGGTGCCGAGCAATAGGACAAGAGACAATGGGCAGAAACTGATGCATGGAAAGTTCCACCTGAACATGAGGAAGAACCATTGTGGGGCTTGCTGCACACTGGAACAGATGCCTGGGGAGGCTGGAGATATTTAAGAACTGGAGATATTTAAGAACCCTGTGGATGCAATCCTTGGCAAGGTGCCCTAGAATGACTCTGCTTGAGCATGGACACTGGACTGTATGGGCCAGTGTGGTTCTTTCCAACCTGACCCATTCTGTGATTCTGTGATATATGATGGAAGGAAATTCTCAATGTGAATCAAGGAGTTTTTGACAAATATGTTACTGGAATGGAGGGTCAAAGTCACTGTGTTCTCTGGGATCATTGGGTCAGTACATTTTCTTGTGGTTGCAAAGTATTTAAGCACATATGGTGGCCTTGAGGGAGAATCAGCACAGCACACATTAAGCATTGCCAAGCAGAGGCAGCTCAAACACATATCTATAATGGTGGCTATGGGACATCTGAGAAAGAAGATGCTTGAACCACTGTAAACAAAATGGGCATGAAGTAATATTTCTCTTCTGTTATTCTACCAGTTTCTGGCAATCTAGAAAAATAAGGACTTTTTTATTCAGACAATAAATTTAAGAGCTATTTATTAAATGAATACAATGATACTGAATCCTACAAGACGAGTTTTTTTCTGAACCCACTTGCACATTTGACTTGGACACTGCTGTTTGGCAGCATGGCTAAATTCTGCACAGGAGTTAGCGACCTGCAACCTGGTTACCCTAGCTCTGATTTATCACCTAATTGTTTTTCTGTAGCTCTGCCAGTATTACTCATTTCTAATTTGCATCATTTGCAAGACATGTGAGCTGGACAACTGTAGTGAACTTTCAGAAATCCAGGAATGATGAGACATGTTCACAGAAATAAACCTAGACCAAGCCTCTCTGTCTCTGAGGATGTTTGGTTGGTCTGTTTAATTTATGTCCATTGGCATAGAAAATCAGCTGATGGGAGGGCCTCTTTAAGAACAAAATGGAGAAAAACCTTTTTGCAAAGGAGGTAAGCAGTCATCAAAACTTGTCTACGTAATTATGGACTATATAGATCTTATATTTACTGAAACAGAGGAAATGAAACAACTTTAAACTACTTGTTTAAAACATGTTTCATCCAATACCCAGCATAATTAAAATCTATCTTCATATCTCTTTGCTTTGGCCTTAATTAATCTTTCCACGGTTCAGTAATCTCTGGTAGAGAGAAAAGGGTAAGAGGCCTCTTCACAATCCCTTTTTATAGTGTTTCTCTGATTGTTTAGCACTGAATTATCAGGAATCCTTACTTCTATGTGTAGACTAGCTGAAGATAATGGTAGTGATGGGGAAAAGGGATCTTTCCAAAATAATCAATTTTAGAAATTTTAGAGGGATGATAATCTTTACATATTTACAGTTGATGAAGCATACATATGAACAGGACCATGGGGAAAGCTGCACTCAATTAAGACCACTAAACTATATTCTCAGAGAGTCTTGAAATGTAAAACCTGGTGGGGGAGGAAAGGAAAAGAAGGACAGGACTCCAAGGACTCCATATGGGAATCATTATATTGCCTCTCTCCCTCCTACAGGCACCAGAGGAGTAGCCACTTCTCATTGTGTGGGGTCAAAAGCTCTGCTCATTACTTAATTGGTAGATAGTGTGCTGGAAAGTTAGTCTTTGTTTAATGCTACTTTCTACTCTCCATTGTGTCATGGAGCTTTAGCCTAACCACAGCCTCTCAGTGGAAATCCCCAACAGGTAATATTTTCTCTTTGCTTTATTCTTCTGGAATTTATTTTACAAAACATATATGGGAGTTGGTTTTTATTTAAGCCATTGGTGTAGAATACAAAAATGGAAGGAGAGGCCACCCCAGGGAAGGACATAATCATCAGATAAATATTTGTACCCCTTCTCTAAGTTCTTATCTCTGGCCCACAGGGTTGGGAACTGAGCCAGGCTCATGGCATTGTGACAAGCCATGAGCAGGGGATGGGATATATGATCTTCTTCTTTGTTGCGTCAGTATAACAGCCCAATTACCCAGTTGAACAGTTCCATCAGCTGACTGCTATCTTTCCCCCAGTACTGGGGTCCTGGACTTACAATACTACTGTGTATCCTCAAAGAGCTGCTCCAGTGGGTCATCTGCATGACCACAGTAATTTGGCCCTCTTGCAACATCTCCTCCTCCTCTGCTGTTGGCTTGCAGATCTCTCAAATCCCCATCCAAATTTCGGGGATAACAGGCATTGGAGTGAAGATGCACTGAGAGGTCCTCCCCCTCTGTGTGTGTGTGTGCCTAGAGGAGTGGGGTGATAAACACTGTCACTTGCTCAGAGAAGTGGATTCCTCTCCTCTGCCACCCCCACAGGAAAGTGAAATAATCACAGGAACTCTCAGTGGTGTCTCACTCTCTGTGTTGCAGTTTCATGAGCTTCCAACCAACAGACTTCACTACACAGCCATTTTGATTTCCTTTCCCCCTTCTTTGTCCCTTCCTTACTTTTTTCTTTATTTTTCCCCCTTTCTCTTTGTTTTCTTCTTTTGGGAGATGGCATATTTGTACACTACCTTTGAAAACCTCATCATTTTGCATTGTAGGACTGCTCAGACATCTGCATAAAATGTTTGCACTGTGCCCCAGCATGGGGAAGCTGCAGATGACAAAATTTCATTTATTTATTCACTGAGGTGGCCTGAAAATCCTGATATACAGGTTTACTAAAAGAGGACCTGAAATGACTCATGGTCCATATTTGACCCCATGTTTGAGGAAGATGCCCTCATGACTGTGAACAACCTGTTCAACGGGGCAGCAAAGGCACTGCCAGAGTAAGGTGTACTTTGAAAAAGGTTTTAAAATTCTGTGTTTTGGTCTCTGCATGGTAAAACTCATTTAATCAGTTTCCTCCCTTGTACTAGCCAGACCATAATAATGATCAGTCATGCTTACATAGAAGAATTTATTTTAAAAACGCTAAATGAACAAGAGGCAGAAAAGAGCTTGATTTTCAGAGGAACATGAGCAGACTTTGCATAGACAAATGCTGATGTAGTGATTTTGGTGCAACAAGCTTCCAAACACAGCCTTTGTTTAGGTGCCCCTATACAGTTTCCAGATGGAGGAAGGGAGACAAGTGGTCTCTATTTAACTTAAGCATAGTCCTTCAAAATGCCTTTCCACTTCTCAAAAGTGATGGAGAATGGGTGCTTACTGAGGTTGTTTTACAGGTCAGTCCTGAGAAACCCATGGATATGCCATGCAGCACCCCCAGTGCTCTGCTGCCCACATAGGTTTCCTGGGCACTTAGCTATGAAAGATACCACGAAGAGGGGTGCAGGTAGGGTAGGGTGATGGTGGTGGAAGTTTTGGAGTTTCCAGAGCCTTTCAAGCTGATTCAGGATGAAGAAGGAAAAAACAGTGAATGAAAGGAAAAGTACAAGACATGGTAAAGGATAGAAGTGTGGGATAAAGAGGTAAAGGATAAAAGTGTTTACATGTGTTGGAGTCAATTTCCATGGAAACAGTAACAGAAACTTGGAAACCGGAATGGTCTCTTACTCTCTTAGAGTTGGTAAAACAAGATCTTTAGGAGATCCACAGAGCTCAGTGCAACAGCAGGAAGCTGTTACTCAAGATTTTCCCAGGCTAGCTCCTAGGAAAGGGCTGATCTGTGTTCTTGGAGTGGAAACACAGACTGGTCTGCAGAGAGGAAAAATAATGGAAACAAAACCCCAAGCATTAAGAAAATCCAGTGAAAATTAAAGTTTTGCAAGAGATAATTCAGAGGGAGACTGTAAAACCTAGAAAACAGGTATTGCATCATTTCAGCAGGGGGTTAATTTATTATTCCGCGTGAGTGGGCACATCTCTGCCAGCCAGAAGTCACCCAGCAGAGCTGTGAGTCATCCCCTGAAGCAGCCCTCAGCCCAGTAAAATTCATGTCCATTTTCCAGCTTTGCTTGAATTGTGTATCTAGTTGCCCTCATTTTATAAACCAAACCCTAAGTTACTGATTCAAAACCAACAAAAAAAGTGCAAACTCTTTCAAGTCTGGATGAAAATAAGAATTAAGATTCTTGGACTCTGTGATGAGCCTTTGAGACATTACTTGTGGTTGGAAGGCTTGATCCTGAAAAGGTCCCTGCTTTAAAGCACAGTGAAATGGGTCACCCTGGTTATGTCACGCTTCTGTAAATACACACACTGAAAGGTCCCCAAAGCCCAGTACATTAATCTTTTCTATTTATGACTTTGTGAAAAACCTCACCCTCACCTTGAAGTGCATATCTTTTTGAATTAAACGTGGTTGCTGATGTCTGAGGTTTTCTTCACCTTGTAGTTCAGCCCTGTCTGACTGGTGATAAATCTGTTTTCTCTGACCAGCCACAGTAACAGATCCCTTTAGGTACAGTGGGTGAGCAGTTCCTCTCTATGGTTATTGTGTGCTGTAATCAAAGATCACTGTAGTCTGATTAAGACCTTCACTGTCAGTTTATCTGATTGAATGAGCTGCTGAAAAGAGGCATTGTCCTTTGCCTGGACCTCTCCAGGTGTCTTTGTTCTTGCTTTATCATTGCTGGTGGGTTGAAAAAGCAATGACCAGCTGTAGGTGAGTCTTGCCTGCCTCAGGACCCAGGCTTTCATTTAATAGCAGCAACTGAGAAAAAAAGTGCTCTGAAAGAAAGGGCTCCAAGCCGGTTATGAGGAAGCAGCAGGTTCCTTCAGAAGCTTAGCACATTTCTTAGACAGCATTTCTTGGCACATTTCTTCTGGGCAACATGACTTGAGGGGCCGGATCCATCCTTGGAAAACTGAGTTCCAGTGTGACTGTGTGAGGTCTTCAGATTCAGCCCATCCCTTCACAGAAGTGATTCCTGACTGATAATCTGATGTTATATTTTTGAAACTCACACTGTAGCACAAACTCCTTCAGTTTGGAGGCGGGCACAATACCCTGATACTAGACAGGCAAACAAAAATTCCAGTCAGCAGTTTGCAAACAACTGCATGTTACCTCTGCAAGAGAAGAAAGGAGCAACAGCAACCTTTAATTGTTTGAATTTGAAAAACTGATTTTAGAGTAGAATGTTGTATGTAGGGTTACTTCTTGACCAGAGAAACTGGCTAAGTCTATCAAAATTACATTTTCTGGCTGCTTCCCTGTTGTCTAGCCTAAAAGGATAGCTCATGGCTAGTGTGGGTTCATGGAAGAGGACATTAATTTTAGTCAGATATTCTTTACTAGGGGAAACAATTTAAATTAATAGGGAATAACAAATGAAATTTTTGCTTTTGATACCATATCTTTGTAGAGAAGCTGGGCACAGCTGTGGGGAGCTGGAGACAGCTGGTTTCATTTTGTATGAAAGCAACACTGCTGCAAGTTCTGCTTCAACATTGTGAAGGTGCCTGAGTGGAAATTTCAGATGTACGGCTGTAGTTTGCAGCTCACTCAGTTAGGGATGAATTTTCTGTCTTCACCAGAAAGGACAGTACATGCAAAGTGGCCTTTGTTTGGGTTATTTGCCCTCACTTGAGTCATTCAGCATCAGGGTGAAGTTTCCATAGTTGTGGTGTTCCAAGCAGGCCAGGGACTGAGAGGAGGAACATGCCTGGCACCTGTGCTTTGGCACAGTCCCCATGGCAGCCCAGCCCCAGCCCTGGCCCAGCTGCCCACGGGAAACAGATGGGCGCAGCTCTCCTGGCCCCCACAGCTGCAGCTCTGCGGCTGCTGCTGATGTAATCTTGTGTCTGGGCTTCACGCCATCTGCGAGCCTCGTGGCAGGCAGCCAGGAGTTCTCCTGCACGTGGGTGTTGATTCCCACATGCCTGTGTGTGTTCTCCCTCGGGATCAGCGAGCAGCAATGCCTGCTGTGTCCCTCTGGCAGAGGTTACCACTGGGTCAGCCAAAAGGGCAAAGGTCAAAAGCCGTGTCATGGCTGGAGCTGCAGCATCTCCAGCCAGTGCTGAGACCACCAGTCCAAAAGGTTTCAGTGGCAGCCAGTGCCAGATTTGACTCTAAAGTGTCCCTGGGGAAGCATGTGTTTCCTTAACTCACTCTCTTGTGGGATGGAAGTTCCCTGTATGGGGACAAAGGGAACAGTTAATAAAAGCTACCAAAAAGAAATCACGAAACTAATAAAATGTCTTATGCTTGCTCTGAGTGAGCTATACCAGATTTTGCATTGACCTGATGCTGGTTGATGGTAGAAGTTGGAGCTTGAAGTCCTGTTCCAGATGTTTGTGCAATACAGAAATGGCATATCTGACAGGCAGGAAACAATCTTTGGCTCTAATCCTGACAGCCATAGCCTAACCTCCCTGTGCAGAAGCTTTTCTTTCAGTGCTTTATGGTTTTCTTTGTAGCAAGGGAAAGAGGTAAGAAATTTTTCACCAGAAGTGCATACAGATAGTCTGTGTGTCCCATATCCCAGCAGTACAGGGAAAGGTGCCAAGAGGGTTTGCTATGGCTTACCACGGCTGAGAAATGTAGAAATGGAAAGTCGTAGCCAAGGGTCATAGTTATTTCAGAATGCCAAACCCTGCAGAACTGGACTTCAAGCAAAATCTGGACCTGCCTGTCCAGGTCTTTAGTTCAATCCAGAAATAGTGATCATCAAACTGATTCTGAGCATTCTCGTTCAGCCTGGAAGTCAAACGTATCATGCCATAGTTTCCTCTCCAAAACAGGAAAGCAATACCTCTGACTGCCATGAACCTTTAGTAAAGCAAACAAGCAAGCAAGGATGGACAGAAATGACACCTATTGGACACATCTGGGTACCATCTACAACAGATAAAATCTGAAAACACAGGCCTTTTAAAGCTGATGACTGCAATGACTGTGCTATTTTGGGGACTTGAGAGCCTAAGTACTTCTGTTCACTATAATAGGATTGTGAGGCATTGTTGTTGTTGTATTTATAACAAAGTGAGTTCAGACCCAGGACATCTAAGGGCAAGACTAACATTTCTCAGGAAAATATTGCACTGTTTCTGTGATTCAGTTCCCTTGCCCATAAAATGTGGAAGTGCTGTGGTTCCTTCCCTGCTGCATCAAGACCACGCTATTTAGTCCTTGAATTGTGTTTTAGAGCTGAGGAATTATTAAAGCTTCTTATTGTTTAAAACTCCTTATTACACCTTTACAACAAGCATTTTTAAAAGGGTAGAAAGGAGCAACTTGGTAACTACCACCCTGTCAGCCTCACCTCTGTGCCTGGGAATATCATGGAACAGATCCCCCTAGAAGCTCTGCTAAGGCACATGAAGGACAAAGAGGTGATTTGAGACAACCAGCAAGGCATCACCAAGAGCAAGTCTGGCTTGACCCACCCAGTGACCTTCTATGACGGAGTGACCACATCAGTACAAAGCAAAGGGTTACAGATTTCATTTGTCTGGACTTCTGTAAAGTCTTTGACATGTTCCCTCACAACCTTGTCTTTAAGTTGGAGAGACATGGATTTGATGGATGGGCTTTTTGGTGGATAAGAAATTGGCTGGATTTTTGCATCCAGGGTGTTTTGGTCAATGGCTTAATGTCCGGATAGAGATCAGTGACAAGTGATCCCTCATCACCCATCACCCTCAGTGGTCTGTACTGGGATCAGGACTAATCATCAACCACACCGACAGTGAGATCAAGAGCACCCTCACCAAGATGACACCAAGCTGAGTGGTGTGTTTGACACATCTTAAGGACAGGATGCCATCCAGAGGGACCCGGACAAGCTCAAGGAGTGGTTCATGGGAAAAATCATGAGGTTCAAGGCCAAGTGCTGCTGTTGCACCTGGATTGGGACAACCCCCAGGATCAGCACAGGCTGGGCATGAACAGACCCAGAGCAGCCCTGCCCAGAAGGACTTGGGGGTGCTGCTGGGTGAGGGGCTGGACATGCCCCGGCCATGGCACTCACAGCCCAGAGAGCCAAACGTGTCCTGGGCTGCATCCAGAGCCCCGTGGGCAGCAGGGGAGGGAGGGGATTCTGCCCCTCTGCTCTGCTCTGCTGAGACCCAGCTGGAGCTCTGCATCCAGAGCTGGGGTCCCAGCATGGGAAGGACAGGGACCTGCTGGAGAGAGCACAGAGGAGGCCATCAATATGATCAGAGGGATTGAGCACCCCTGCTGCAAGGAAAGGCTGAGAGAACTGGAATTGTTCAGACTGGAAAAGAGAAGGCTCTGGGGAGAACTTACTGTGGCCTTTCAATTACTAATATTTAATAAAAAAGACACAAACAGATTTTTTTTTTAATTAGGACCTGTTGTAATAGGACAAGGGGTAATGGTTTTCAAATGGAAAGAGAGTAGATTCAGATTGTTAAATGAAAGAAAATTTTACAATGAGGGTAGCGAAACACTAGATGGAACATGTTGCCCAGAGACCTGGTAGGTTCCCCATCCCTACAAATACTCAAGGTCAGGCTGGATGGGACTTCATCCCACTTCAGTGAGTTGAAGATGGCCCTGCTCATAACCTTTAAAGTTTCCTTTCAATCCTTTCAATTTAAAACCCTATATGTAATTCAAAGCTTTTCTAAGATTCTGTGATTCTGTGATCCTTTGTGGACTAAAACTTAAGAGGTGGAAGTGGAAAAGGCAGAATGTGTGTTCTCATACTAGTAAAAGTTCATCATCCCAAACTATTCTCATACAAAAGCAACTTCATCTTACGTAGGGTGTATAAGTGTTAATTTTTTATCCTGAAAGATGTTGGCTCTGGGGCCCAAACTATCAGGGCACAAAGGTGTTGTCCTGCTGTAGGTGGCCTTTGGAGGTGCTTATACAGATGAGTATGTCAAGCCCAACATCACTTGGGCAATGCAGGGTGTGGAAGATGCCACTGTCTTTAATAAAGCACGTGGCTCTTCAGGTCGAGTTGTTGGGTTTCAGTCTTCTTTTTGGTCTTCACAACAGACTCCTGGTGGGGCCATTCAGCCAGGGTCAGATAGGAATGACTCTGCTCATGTACTGAAGAGCAGTGGATTTGCTGGTGTTAGAGAAGGTGCAGGCAGAAGAGGGACTGTGTGTTTTCATCATCCTCATCAGGCTCTTAGCCTGAAACAGAGGCCATATTCACTATTTAATGGACCTTGGCTGTTCTAGACAGTACTATGTAGGGTCAAAGTGAGGATAATTGTCTGGGGAACAGATTTGGCCATCTGAGAGAGATGCTGAATTTTTTCTGAGGGCATTCTTTCCCCTCCAGTGTCTACTCCTTCATAGCTGCCTGTCTTTTAATTAAATCTGCCATGTCATTTCTTTTCAGTGCTGTAAGATGATCCAGCATTTTCTTGCAACACAGTGTAGTGGTAATAAGGCTGTTCCACAAATCATCCTGCCCCGTGAGTACCAGTGATTGTGTGTTTATGACATGAATTTCCCGTCTCTGAGAGGTGTGGCCAAGGCTAGGATAGGGTCAAGGTCTGCACCACATGAGGACAGGTTCACAGGAGAGTGACTTGCTGCCAGATAATGGGAATATGGAGTTGGATTAGAGTGATCACAGAAAGGAGAAGTTCTGTACGTTGCTGCAGTGTTTTAAAGTACTGGGATTTATACACAACACATAGAGCAAAACATGCTGGTGAAAGGGAAAAATTCTTAAAAAGAAAATCTGAAAAATAAAAAATCCTTAAGAAAAATCCCTGGAAAATGGAAGAATCAGAGAGATGCAGTCAGAAGCACTGCATATGCATTGCTGATTATCAGCTATGTATTCAGGAGGTGTTTGGGTTGGAAGAGAGGACTTCACCACAGTGGAACTTCCACAGTGAATAATTGGAGATTTAGGCCCATGAACTGACCATGGTGTACCCCATTTCTCAGCCATAAGATATTTTCTAGTGGCTTGGCTCCCTCTGCTGTGTGTGTGAGCTGGCCTGAAACAGGAGGATTTGGATGGGCTTTTGAGGGAAACCAAAGGGGGCTCTCAGTTAAAAAAAATACAAGAAATCTTGTGTCAGAAAATGCCAGGCTGTTATTTCTTCACTGTATTTCTGCTGGGGGTGTCCAAGTCCCCAGCAGCCTCACCAGTGCTGATGGTGCAGGGCAGGGATCAGAGAGAACACTGCCAACATTCGTAATAACTCGGTTTGCTTATTGGAGACTGACATTTCCGGTTTCTTATGGGAAGATCTTAATTTTCTTCCCACTGCTCAAACAGCAGTGAGTTAAAGAACAATGTAAATTTGCTCTTCTTATTGCTAGTGGAGTTGTTTGCTCCTAATTGATAGTTAGTCTACGTATTAAAATTTTCTTGCTGGTTTCCTTATTAGCCTTGCTGGTTTTCTGTTTTCATTCAGGGATGGCTTTCCCTTCTCATGATCATGTTGTACTTCCCACTACAGGCTGAAAACAAACTACTCATGACTGTGTGCTGGTAGGTATCTTATCAAAGGTATCTCCAGGGCATTTGAAGCACGTTGTTCCATTAGCCTCACTTCTACTGTGGATTAGAATTAGAACAATCAGTATTTCAGAGGTGCTTTAAGTGAACTCTGTTCACTAAGTTAAGAGGACAAAATACATTTGGGACTGGATGGTCTCTCCCAGCTGCAGCTCAAATAACCAAGACATCAGTCAGCACAAGAGGTTGTCAGGCTGCTGGTTGCTGGCAAAAACAAGCTATCAGCAGAAAAATCTTCAAATGCGGTTGGATTTGTGTGCATAATACATGCCCAGGTAATTTCAGGTTGTATTGTAATAAGATCAAAACTTACTAAGAACTTTCCCTGCCCCAGAACCAGACCAGATGGTCTGAAGTCCAACACAGATTATGTTTGTCAGAGAAGTTGTGGATGCCCCATCCCTGGAGCCAAGCTGGGTGGGCCTCACAGCAACCTGGTCTGCTGAAAGTTGTCCCTGTCCATAGCAGTGGGGCTGGATCTTTGAGGTCCTTTTCAACCATTTTGTGATTCTGTGATCAGGACTGAAATCCTTCATTAGGTGCCTAAACAAAGGACAAATTTATTTGCTCCCCTTTTTTTTAATAGCAGCCCCATTACAAAACTAGGACTTGCATCCATATGAAAGCCTTAAATAGTTTAATGGGACTCTTTTTGTAAGCTCAAGGAGTTTTGGGTCAGGCTGTAAGTGAAGCAAAAGGAAAACTTTTGACAAGAATTAGCAAAGGCCTTTGCAAAAGCTTGGTTTTTTTCTTTGGGGGTGCTGTTTAGCAGTGCAGGATATTTAGAAATTTCCTGTCAGGTACAGCTATGTAGGTGGGAGAGAACATGAAAAAAGCTGTGTCAACTTTATTGTGTATACCTGAACTCTTTGCTATTTCCTTCCTATGTTGTGGTCATCTAGATTGTTTGAACAGACAAACATTGTTCCAGTCTTTGAATATTTGTTTTTCATGTGGATTCAGATTAGATAAACTCACAGGAAGGCTAATATATTCATTTCAGCCAAGTTTTCATTCCAGAGATGGCTACTGATTAGCCAAACTATGATCCTGAAAAACCACTGAGAGATACATTGGAACAGGTTTCTAGAAGGACTGAATTGGGAAAGACAAAAGTGTACAAGATATTTTACCTACTTTTATACCAGTTTTATTGAGACTGACAGCATTTGAGCCCAGGCAACAGAGACATCAAGTTTATGATGGTGTCTACATTCCCTGGTGTTTTATGTTTGGTGTTACTCTTGTGGAATCAGAGTCCTCAGCTTAATAAGAAAAAAGTATCACAAAATAATGTGTATTAGAATCATTAATAGATAAATGAGAAGTAGTTAAGGAAAGCTACTGGATAGTTATGCTTTGATTTTGAAAGGTCTTGCAAATGATTAATTTGATTTAAAACACTAAATGTAATTCAAAGACACTGGAACACATCACAAATCAGAATGTTGATAGTTGTGAGTATATCTTTAAATATGACTGACTACTTCCCTTTCTACCACTGCAGAGATCAAGACATGTAGTCATAGTCCAAGGAAACATGAGTCAACCTGTAATTGTTTTTCACCTTAGCGTTCAGGGACAGTAGTAACCTGCTCTGCATCTTCAGACATCTGCAGGTGCATCTATTTATTTATCTTTAAGAAATGGTTTAGTTCTGGTGTCACAGGCATTCCCAAACGAGATTTACAAGAGAGTGTAAAGGAAAGGTTAATCCCCAAAATAAAGCAGATTCTGCTGAATTCTGGGCAAAACACTTTCCTTTCTGGAACTGGTTTGAATTTACACCATTGAAGAGGTGCATCTGTTCTGCTTTATCTCTGATTAGGAGAGCCTCACCTCTGCTGCCATTGCTAGCCCTGAAGGCAAACAGGGGATCAGAGCCCAGCTGGTGGGAATCAGTAAAGTCAGTTTGATTTATGAGAGCTGGAAGGGAAAAGGGAATTCAGTGGGTGACTGAAGTCTGTGTTAGAGCACTTCCTTCAAACCATGGCAGTTTTTGTGTTGTAGTTGTAGGAATGATGTCACCAATGAAGGAGGTGAATACCCAGGGCTTCTGGTCCTTCTTCAAGCATGACTGAACACTGAATTTGAGCCTTTACTTTAACTGCATATGTGTTGTCATTTCCCTTCTAGTGTATCAGATCCTTATTGCCTTGCCCCCCAGAACTCCCCAGTGCTTCTCCAAGGTGCACTACCAGCCCCAGACAGACAAGTATGTCTTGACTGTTTCCAAGGGTTGGGTTTATAAGCACTGTCTCTTTGCATTTGATTACTTCATGTTTGGAGGCCTGTTTGGGAAGGGTCAAAGGATTGGTATGTTTATCCATGTTCAGAGCTGAAAATGTCTGTGTGCTGTTAGCTGTGTTGCCACCTGCTTGTTGATCTCAGAGCTGGGTGGAGATGGAATTCCTTGCTAAGCAGTTATCTTATCTGAAAGCCATTGACTTAGGAGAAGTACTCAGGTGGTGTGTGGTTGGATGAGCGGGTGACTCTTCACTCCAGTGGTTTGTGGGATCCTTCTATCTTCTCCAGGCTATGGTTTCTGCAGATGAAATATGAGCACAGTTAAGGCACACAAGGTTTTCTGGGGGGATATGTCAGAGTTTTGCAGAGGCATCGCTGAGCTGCTGCCGTGAAATCACAGCATTGCGCTGGGAACCGAAAGGTGGTGCTGTTACTGCAAGAAAGAGCAGAAAAAAACTGCATCCCTATCTCTTCGGGCTTGTTGATCAGCTGGGGAGCAGTGAGAGGGCTTTTCTTCTTTCTTCTTTCTTCTTTCTTCTTTCTTTTTTCTTTTTTCTTTTTTCTTTTTTCTTTTTTCTTTTTTCTTTTTTCTTTTTTCTTTTTTCTTTTTTCTTTTTTCTTTTTCTTTTTCTTTTTCTTTTTCTTTTTCTTTTTCTTTTTCTTTTTCTTTTTCTTTTCTTGCAATGCGATACTCCTCAGCTTTCTTAATGTATAGGACAACCAGTGCTGGTGGGTAGAGCCCGGGAAAGCAATAAAACTCAAAATATGCAAAAATATGCACCTGGAGGGGGGAGAAGGAAGAAAGAAGCTGGAGCAAGTCACAGGACTTCACCTTGTGAAGCATCAGGCAGAAAGCGAGACTGGGGAGGGAAGGCAGCTGATGCTGGGCTGGGCTCCGCAGGGCACACAGCCCATCATGTGCTCTGCCAGGAGGCAGGCACAGAGCAGCTGCTCGATTTAGACATCAGTCAGGAAATGGAAGCATGAAAGGTCCTCAGAAGTAAAGGGAAAAGCAGAGGGAGAGTGTGGAGACCCATAGGGTGGAAGTTGTGTAACACATGTAACTGAAGGCCTCCTAAGATGGTGTCTGCCTCCGTCTTGGTCTCTGCAAAAGTATATGTCAAGTGTAACACTGTCAAAGCCAGACAAGTCACATTTAGACTAACACAGGAATAATATCTAGGTGCAGGTGGATTAGGGAACTGGTGGTCCTGTAGGAAAAACGGTTGTCCCCTGTCATATCCCTGTGAGACTCTTTCTTCCCGTGACAATCATCACATCGTGTCAATGAAGAGGTCCACGTTCAACTTCTGCTTCTCAAAATATCTTGATGTTGTGGTGCAGCCTAAGAGATACTTGATATGTGCTGGATTCTGTCTTTGGGGCAGAAGTTGTCCCCAGTCACTGTGGGGAAATTCAGATTCACATAAATGAGAAATTTCAGATTCAGCCCTGGGGTGGTCCCCCAGGGTTCACTGTGGACAACATGATGAAGTTCAATTGCACAGCCTTGGCTGTTGGGAAATTGCTGTATCAAGTCATTTGAGGAAGCATCAAAACAGCTAAACTGTACAACCATTGTTCTCTGGCCGTAACATGCAGCAGTGGCCATCTGAGATATAGGGCACAGCATTCTGCACCCTCCTTGCTCTTCTAGGTCACAGGTACAGCCCCACTATGAAATCCTGCAAAGGGGAGTCTGAACGGATGTTTCTCCCCTCTCCCAGTGACTATCAGCCTTACTGACTTACTTCAATTTGTTAAATAAATTAGAAACACTGTTTGGGAATGGGCTGAGCTGTGCAAGACACCACTCACACATAATTTTTGTGGTTACAGATTAATGGCAGCAGGTGTAAGTGCTTGCTGTGTCGTTCAACTTGAGTGTGTGCTTTGGAGCAGAAAGGCCCCTTTTTCTTGCAGCCTTGCCTGGCTCATCCTTCAGGACCTCCTTCCCATCCAAAAAGAAAGCAAAGTAACTCTGTAAGGAGCTCTGGATGACAAAGGAAAAGAGAATGGAGTTAAAAATGTAGAACCTTAATGTAGAATTAGAAATGTAGAAGCCTTAATTGGGACCTTCAGCACCCAAGTCTCCTTGGAAATGCTCTGTCTTAGCTCTGCCATTAATCTCTGGTTTGGTGTTCCTGTGTCCTGGTGCCTCTCTGGGGCTGTGTCCGTTCAGAGCCTGAACTCCGTACTCTGGTGTATGACCTCAACTGTTAGATCTACTAGAAAGCAGCTGCTGTAAAAACTTTTATATCCCCCAGGAGATAAAAATTGGAAATGCACTGTATTTGGTCTCTACTTGAGGATGTTCAGCACTTACTATAACCAAAAGGAGTTAATGAGAGACCTTGGCTGGAGTGCAGCAGCGTAGATATGTAATCAAAATCTTTGTATAATCAGAAACATGCCAAACAATAAATGTATGTGTCAGACTATCCCTATGACATAAGTGTGTTGTACCTGAACACAAGATAAGTAGGAATAAACAGCAAATATTTGAAAGAACAGTTGCTGTGTTTCTGTGTTCTGGGGAGCTGTGTA
Organism: Prinia subflava; assembly: GCF_021018805.1. Classification (NCBI taxonomy): domain Eukaryota; kingdom Metazoa; phylum Chordata; class Aves; order Passeriformes; family Cisticolidae; genus Prinia; species Prinia subflava. The sequence continues at coordinate 83,373,191 of NC_086283.1, read as the reverse complement.
CATGTAGCTCAGGGGTTTTGCTATGCAGTGATATTCATGTTTGTACTGGATGTTTTCACTTCTTATCACCAATGTCTTAAAGCTTGTTTATTGAACTCTGGGTCAGTTTATTCAGGTTTAATGACTCTTCCACCGCATGTTTTCATTTCAAGCACATTTCTGTGGGGGAAGAATTTTGTGTGCTGTTGTGTGGCTCTTTCAAGAGGTTGATCTTGGGTCACTCATGGAACTAGGAGATGGATGATAGGAACGACTGTTATGGTCACATTTTCTTTACTTTTATGTATTTTTTTTTAACATGTCTTCTTCATTTCTGTCTTATAGTCTTTTTTCTGCTTCTGTAGAGGGTTGATGGTGAGAACAAAATAGAATGTGGTTTCTAGAGGACAGTCGTAGCCTACACCAGAGCTTGAGTCCCAGAAAGAGAGAAAGATGTTCTTGTGGTTTGTGTATAAATGTGTGGAATTTAATGACCCATGCTTTTTCCTTGGTGTTGTTATAATCTTTTTAAAGAAATCGTGACAGGGAATTCAATTATAGGATACATTTGTGGTAACAGAAAAAGATTATGGCTTCACTAGAAAGCAGATTGGGATGTCCTGCCTTAATTTCTGCTTATGTAGGAGGCCTTGGTGAACGCAAGAGACAAACATGTGTGTTTTCTATAGGATACTCTCTGACTGGGGGATATCAAATTGTAATAAATCTGAGTTTCTGAGTAGTTCCCACACTGTCTTCTCATGCTTTCTCGAGCAGAGTGAACAGCTTCCAAAAGCCTCTGTATGAGACACTTACAGAGCCTGGGCTGGCAGGTTGGGCTGTGTTTCTAAATGCACATCTGGAACACAGAGGCACTGACCTCTCAGTTAACCATCAGCTTACAGATGTATCTGTTCATGAGTGAAGGAGAGAGCTGTGGAAGCTGTCATGGAAGCTGCTTCCTGTGTGTCAGGACATGGCGACAAATCATCCAGACTTCAGAAAGACAGGGAGTGTTTCACTGTAAAAAGTTTGAACTTTCTCACTAAACGACAGACATTGGTAGTTTTCTCATCCATCTGATGGATATTCTTAATATCCATGTGAATAACTCTAATGTTGTACTGGGATGTGTCACAGACACACATCTCCAGACACTGATGCCCATGGCTTATTTTGCATAACATGCAAATGGATTTTTGCTGTTTTGTAGATAGGAGTGACTGAAAGTGAACCTTTGCCTTGAAGATATCATGGGTGCTCTTCGACCATGCCCTGTCCTGTACTCCTGCGCATAGTGGGGAATCTGAACTTAAGATATGAGTTTCCTGAGTGGGAGAACTGGAGCTCCCAGAGACATAAAGTTCCCATTTGGTCTTTCACAAGGCCTTTCACCACTTTGTAATTTAAAAAGCATGACTGTATAATTCTGATAATTTTGTTTTCCTATTAAGAAGTAAACAAAAACGCTAGTGTCTGATTTAAACCTGAATTACCACGAAAAGCATAGAGGAAAAGAAAAGAAACCACAAAACAGCTGATGGGGGGAGTGAGGTGTCTTTTCATTATGTGATGTAACATTTCCAGCCCTCTGCAATGTGGCTTTTCTGTGAAAAGGTGCAACTTTCTTCTGTTCCTTGCCTACAGATAACTCCCTTTGTGTTAAGTATGTCTGCTCTTCAACCCCTGTTCTACAAGTAGTATCTTAAATCTTAGTAATATCAAATGCAAACCAACTCTCCTACATAGAATAATCAAGATTCTTAAGATTTTTTCTCATATGAAAAGGCTCTCAAAAACTCAGTGAGATATTTGAGTCCTTACCGTGTTGTTTCTTCAGAAATATTTTTATGGTCCTGCATAAGGACTGCAAAGATATTCAATACCTGTATCTGTCAATGAGTCTTTGTATGGCACTGGTTAGGTCATTTAACACTTTTTTCTAATTTACACCTCTGAAGAAGAATACCGGTAAATAATTTCCTTGTCACGTTTTTGTGGTGATAAATTATATACATGCAGCGTAGGAGGGAGGTGATTAACTTCTACACTGCCAAAAGCCAGACTGCTATTCCCTACCGCAGTAACTGTTGGGCTTTTTTCGTATCATTGCTATTAAGTTCTGTCTGAATATAAGAGTCAAAGATTGACTTGCAGTCACTGATGAGCACTTTGATGTTGATTTGATGGTCATTACAAGCACAACCAATTGCAGATGAAGAGTTCTTGGAGTGATTTGATCCAGCTAAATCAATGTTAGGGTAGTTGTTCATAGTGTAACTTCTTAAGTGATCTCTGCACCTTCCTTAAATTCTTGAGGAGGGAGTTAGTTCTGATTCCTTTATTTGGGACTGC